>NC_079451.1:29234460-29584456 GCF_903798145.1 Danio aesculapii
TGCAACCCATCACTGGGAAACATTTGTTTTGGGATCTTGTTGACATCACAGGCCCGTAGCCAAGTGGTGTTCGGGTGGTTCAAAAGACCCACCCCCCCACTGACAAAGTCCAGAATTTGGCCACTATATGAGCACTTCTGTGCCATTTTTGACAGTATGCCATCACAAATTGTGTAAATAACCGATAGAAGAAAGCTTTAAGACAAGTTAAATTTTGAATTATTCAAATGTACAAATTCTGACAGAGGAAATGAACTGGTCAGTTTGTTATTTACCTACAGGCTAGTTTTTAATGTTTTTTTTGTTGGCTTTTAATAAGTTTTAACAGATTCCTACTTGTTTTTTTTAATGATGCATGATAATAAATTTATATTTTTAAAAAGAAGTATTTTTTTCCTACTTCTTTATTCAAAATATTTCATTTAAAATGGTAATCTCAAAAAATTATTTATAAAACTGTAATAACTCATAGTTTAAAACACACATTTCTAAAAAAATACTTTGTAGTGAAATAGTATGATAAACACTTTGACAAAATTATAGGAAATAATTTTGTTGCATCAAAAAGCGTGGTTATGATCACATCTGACAAGCTAATGCTGCAAAAATTAGCACATAAAATGTTGCTAAAATGCAGTATTTGAACCTTTAATTTAATAGAAATGAAAAAGAATAACTGCAAAAAGCTCCACTTTTTGAGAAAAAAGAACAATAGACTACGGGTCTGCATCATAGCACTTCTACCCATTAGAAATGCCACTGCACAGAAGATGCTGATTCTGATGCAGGATTCTGTTTTTACACTGAATTTTGAGATGGCAAGAACAGCCTTAAAGTAAGGCTCCCTAAAAGATGTGCTATTAATTTACACACCTTCGGCATTCCAAGATTTTAATGATTTTTTTCATTAGCAAAATAAAGATTATTTTTTTAGTTCCTAAAACACTAATAAAACAAACAGCTCATGATACTTTGAGAGTCAAAAAAACTCCTACAGGCAAAAATAAATGTATATAAAACATATATTAATATTATGAAGAAATCTGTTAAATGCTCTTGACAATATTTCGAGGCCTTAAAGTACAATAAAGTTAAAATTATTACTTTTCCAGTTTTATGCAGCCAACAGTCCTGAGCGCATTCACACAGTTTGTGTGAGCTTCCTCACATAGCCTACAGTATGATGTCGATGATGATGCAGGCTACAAGCACAAACTCACACTTGGGCTGATGTCATTTGCTTATTTTTTTTATATAGTCTGCAACATTTGGGATAAGCACAATTTTGACGAACAATACAGTATAGACATTTTCTTTCTCAATACTAAGCAAACGGCTTCAGCTCAAATGCCAGATTGCACTGTTTGCCATAATGTGTCAAGCTGAGTTCACCTAAAAATGACAATTCTGTCATCCATTACTCACCCTTTAACTCTTCCATACATTTGAGTTTCTTCTGTTGAACACAAAATAAGTTATTATGAGGAAAGCTGAAAACGTGTAACCATTGACTTTCATTGTTTGTTTGTTCCCATTGAATGGTCACAGGTTTCAGCTTTCTTCAAAACATCTTCTTCTGTATTCAACAGAATTCAAAGGTTTGGAACCACTTGAGGGTCAATAAATATGGTGAGTACATTTTCATTTTTGGGTGAACTATATTTTTCAGTGGTGAACTCACTCAAGAGGACCGTTTGCAGATAAAAAGTTTTTTGTTGCTCCAAAGACTCAATGTACCCGGTGCTCAATGTACCCTCAAGAGCTACAGGTGTTAATTTTGTTTATTTAGTATGACCTGCATGTAATTTTTGACTCTTAAAGTGCCATTGACGTTCATTTTATGACTCAACGACCATGTTTTTCAATAGTATCTGGATGCAGCCTTTATGATGCATGCTGAGATTGCATCACTCAATGATGCAATGTCAGACACAATGCACTCAAATGGAGCAAGTAACATCACTGTGAGGGGTAGGGTTAGGGGTAGGGTTAGGTGAGCCCATTAAAAAACATTGTATGCAGCTCAGATTGCACTGCACCAGGTCTGCATCCAAACCCCGCTCCCGGTTTTAGGTAAAATCTTTAATTACTTAACTTACAACTTGAATGGCCTATAAGGATGAGTAGTAAACCAAGTTTTTAATTTCACAAGTTTATAAATAATACAGGCCTGTAGCCAGAGGGGTTCGGATGGTTCAGAAGACCCACCCCTCATGGACAAAGGTCTAGAATTTGTCCCATACATGAGCTCATTTGTCCTATTTTGCCTGCTAAGCCATTATAAATAGTGAAAATAACCCATCAAAAAAAGCAACGTATATATGTCTGTCAACATCTCAAAAAACGTGTTTTAGTGTTTCGTGACCCTTTAAGACCAAGCCGAATCCTCTGTTGACTGTCGATTCTGTGTGACTTCAGTTAATCAGTTTTGTCCAATGCTTACAGATATTTTTTATGAGACCAACATTCAGCTGTGCAGGAAAACACACAATCTGACGTAAGAGAAGTCACCTTTACTACTGTATTGTTATTAAATAGAGAAAACATTTTGCAAGTAACTTTTATTCTAAATATTGGATCTTATTCCTGAAACAAACAAAAGACCAATAAAAGGTGTAATTTAAATACTTTTTAGGCTATTGTTGTTATCCATGAATATTCAATTAGAAAAGAAAATTGTGAAGCTCTACATTATTTATTATGATTATTATGTTTTAATTATTTATTATTCAAATGGCCAAATTCTGACTGAGGGAAGCTGAAGTTTTTTTAATTTAAAATTTTAACAGATTCAGATTTTTTTCAAATGGTATATGATGTAATATATTTGTATTTTAAAAATAAGTATCTTTGTCATATTTCTTTATTTTTAGTAAATATTTTGGTACATCATAAGGTGTGGTTATTCTGACCTTCTGACAAGCTAATCCAGCAAAAATAGTGTTTCAAATGTCACTAAAATGCAGTATTTAAATCTCATAATTAAATAGAAAATGGTGAATAACTGCAAAAAGGTCCACTTTCTGAGAAAAAGAACCACCCCTTTCAACAGGCTGTCTAGGGCCGGCATTATGTTACTGTAATGTAACTTATAAAAATTATCCTTCCATATCATGTTGTGAGTAAAATACAGGATTTGTCATAGCACGCTGCCCACCGGTTCATACTTCAAAACAAAACCATGAATTTAAACCTCTCTCACTTTTTGGCGGGAACATGGTGTGCGAAAATGACGAACAAGTGATCTCTAAAAATAGAGAAATTAGCCGCGCGACAGTGACTGAACGATAATCGGATGCGCATCACTCATTGCGCGCGCATCTGTGATCTCGTGCCATCATCGGGAGCTCGGAAAAGTTGATGGATAAAAGGAGCACGGCATGGTGCTGGGCGATACCAACAGAACTACTGTCGCGCAAAGCCACGGAGAAACTATGAAGTCCTTGATGGCTGAGGAGCGCGCGCGAGAGACAGGAGCAAATGTGGAAACCTTTAACGGCATTATGATCTCTGAGGTCCTCGTCCCTCACCTATTCAAGATTGCGCACGAGTCTGGAGAGGTGGCTGTGGCTGCGGGCTCCGGGTCCTTGGATATGAAGCCCTCCAGCTCTCCGATCCTTCTGGAGATGATGGAGGTGGCGAACGGCACGCGCTGCGCGGAGCAGATCCTCAGCTATGGAGAGGTGGAGAAGGTACTGATCGGTGGAGTGCTGACCATGCTCACACTCATCACCATCTGCGGGAACATGCTCGTGGTCATTTCCGTGTGTTTCGTGAAAAAGCTACGGCAGCCTTCTAACTATCTGATCGTGTCCCTCGCGCTCGCGGACCTCTCCGTTGCGCTCGCGGTGATGCCGTTCGTCAGCATCACGGACCTGATCGGTGGACGCTGGATTTTTGGCAAGTTCTTCTGCAACGTGTTCATAGCCATGGATGTGATGTGCTGCACCGCGTCCATCATGACTCTCTGTGTTATCAGCATTGATCGGTAAGTGTTCTTAACAGGGCACTCATTATTATTTTACATAATTATAATTAGTATATTGATACATAATAAATACATGGTAATTTGTTTATCAACATTTTACAATACTAATAATAATTACATGTATTATTTGTTATTTAGCCTACCAACAGTCAATAATAATTTTACAGTGGACTATTCATTAATTTAAGCTAATATGCTTCTTACTAGGACATTTTAACCTTCAATTAAAGTTAGATCTCAAATTAGATTTTGGGTAAGTTAACTTTTTGATCAATAGAATATTTATTAATTGGTATGGGTTTATATTCTCCTAGACTGATAAAGATAAAATTTTAATAAATTAGAATATGCATATAAATGATTATAAGTATGAAAAGTGTGATTATGAGTCAGTGCTCATTGAAAATGAATATTATTTATCCATTATAAGTGAATATAGGCAATATATTTTGGTGCATTTAAACAGAACAGATTTACTAAACAGATATATTTAGTAAAATAATATTTTAGCCACCAAACATATTTAGAAATTGAAAGTTAATACATTTAAATTCAAGTAAAATATTGCAAGAAAAAATTACACCTGCGAAATTTCAACAAAATTTTTCAATGTTTTTGCTTCTCTTGATTGTTCTTTTTTTAAATTTGTATTTATTATTTTTCCATAACATATAAATTTGGGTATACTAGTTTTTGGACCATTATCGTAAGTTATTTTGTTAGATAAGCTCCAGATTTGGCTTCAGTACTGACTAATCTAATGTATCTGCACAAATATATTATTGTATAGCTTCCTATTAAAAATATGAATTTAAAAGAGATTCGTGAGGGATGTGCTTATATGCTGAGCACTATATATATATATATATATATATATATTGTTGGTAGGTTTCTATGATCTTTCATCTTCAGTAAATTATTCTCTTTTTTTGGTTGTTTTTTTTGAGCAGACTAGCCAGAATTGTATAAAGTATATACAAGGGTGCTTAAAATTAATCTAAAGTTGCATAGACTCAGTGTCCATCAACCTAAGCAGGGTTATTATAGCTACCCTATTTAGCTGAAGCTGACATATTTGATTAAAAACCCAAAATTAATGATATAAATAAAATTGTATAGATCATAAAATAAATAAATAAATAAAAAAAATCTAAAATTAAAACAGAAAATAGCAAAATAAAAACATCTAAAACAGCACATGAATATTTTAAAAAGTCATGTCTCCATGGGTTTCCATGTTCATGCCTTTGAATCTGTATTTTTTCTCTATCCCAGATACCTTGGCATCACCAGACCCCTAACATACCCGGTGAGACAGAACGGCTGGTGTATGGCCAAAATGGTGCTGTCTGTGTGGCTGCTCTCTGCGTCAATCACGCTTCCACCTCTCTTCGGCTGGGCACAGAATGTCAACGATGACCGCGTGTGTCTGATCAGCCAGGACTTCGGCTACACTATTTACTCCACGGCTGTTGCATTTTACATCCCCATGACCGTCATGCTGGTCATGTATTATCGCATCTACCGTGCTGCCAAGCTCAGTGCTGCCAAACACACCATCACCGGCTTCCCTCGTGTGGGACAGGAAGAAGTAGAGGAAGATGAGGTGGAAGAGGATGGAGGAGATGGGGCAGAAGAGCCCACAGGAGTGGATTGCGTAACTGTTGCCATCAAGCTTCAGAGGGAAGTGGAAGAGTGTGCGCGTCTGCCTCGAATCCTGCGAGGAGTGGGCAGGAGGTGCTCAGACCGTAGGAGCATCTCCATTTTCAAGCGGGAACAGAAAGCCGCGGCTACTCTTGGGATTGTAGTTGGAGCATTCACCATCTGTTGGCTCCCATTCTTCCTGCTCTCCACGGCGCGGCCCTTCATCTGCGGGACAGAGTGTAGCTGCATCCCACTGTGGGTTGAGAGAACGCTGTTGTGGCTTGGCTACGCAAACTCGCTTATCAATCCCTTCATCTACGCTTTCTTCAACCGCGACCTAAGAACTACCTACCGAAGCCTCCTCAGCTGCCGATACCGCAATATTAACCGCAGACTGTCAGCCGCTGGGATGCATGAGGCCCTACGATTGGTGGAAAGACCGGAGGTGGTCGTCTCTGGGTGACCTAAACTGTGCACGTAACATACAGGGAGTTCAAAGGATAACATTGCACAGATACAAGCGCACAGACCTAAATGGTGGCATTTAGGATCGTGCGATGTTTGGAAGGTGTCATGGCGGTAACTACACAGTTGTCAAATTGGACAGAGAGGTGCACAAGGGTCGATGCACATTGCGTTTTCTCTTCTTGGCTGACACAGGAACACAACATCACTGGCTTTCTTTTGGAAAAACTATGAAGAAAAAAACATATAGCAGATGAGTCCAGCTTTACTGATTTTTCACTTTACTAATAGTTTAATTCCAGACAATCCAAAAGAACAGAAAAAATGAACCGTTATCAGACTGAAGTAGCATTTTCACAGTTATCAATTCTGCAAATATACAGAATTAGTTTATTTCTAATTGTATTGATACAACAGTTGTGGGTGTAACGTCTATGTTGTCTGTACATGTTTTAGAAGTTGTGGAAAGCCTATACTGTAAAAAATGCTGGGTTCCACACGATCGATTTGTGTTTGGACATCATGAAGGAACTAAGTTTACTTAATGATTTTTACAAATTTAAATGGATTGAACATAAAACAATCAAGTTGTCTAAAACAAACTCAAGAATTTTGTTGTTTCAGCTCAATTTAAATGCAGTGGGGTAAATAAGCATTGAACACAGCACCATTTTTCTCAGAAAACATATTGCTAAAGATGATGTTGAATTGAAATTTTCACCAGATGTTGATAACAATCAAAGAAATACATACACATATATATATATATAAAGAAAACAAATTTAATTAGTTTAGAAATTAAGTTGTGTGTAATAAAATGAAATGACACATGACAAAATACTGAACACATAAAGAAAAGGAGGTGTAAAAAGGCAGTAAAGGCCCAGACAGAAGCTGAAATCGCTCAGTAGTTATTCAGCAACCCTCTGCCCTTCCTTGGTGTAAATGAATATCAGCTGCTTTAGTCCAACACCTACATTAGCAGGAGGATGAAGATGAAACCAGAGTGGACATTTCAGCAAGACAATAGCTGTTCCCATCCAAAAATGCAAATTAACTTTAAGTGTAAAACTGGATTATCGCATAAAAGACGTGAATAAAGCAGCGTTTCCATCCAACGAGTTAAATCGAACAAAATCGAACAATTCCTAATTAACTGGCGTCAAAAATCAACAGTAAAAACGGAATTTGCTGTGGTAGGAGAAGCTGCGTAAGTCTTTTCTTTATTTAATAAATGACTTGCGCCTCAGAAGGCAATCTTGAATGTGAATGTGCTGTGGCGTTTGAAGGCATGAGACGTAGAGCACAGACGCTCTTGATTCTGGAGGTCATTAATAATATAATAACACTAGTACTGAAATGATTAAGGCGTTTTAGAATGACCGAAACAACATTTCAGATGTTTTACAATGTGTTCAGCCTGCTGGTTTGTCCATTCACACACACATTTTGATCATCACATGATCTGTAATAACAAAATCACATGATCTTTTTTTAATCCGCATACTGGAATTTGTTGGGTAAAAGTGTTTCCATTGCAGTTTATCTTTTTTTATCGAATAAAAAGTTTCTCTCACTCAGTTATGCACATGTTTTTATGCGCATTTTCAAAATGTATGCGCATCTTGGCTTTCCATCAGCCATTGTTTATGCACATATCCAAGATGCGCATAAAAATAGGTGGATGGAAACATAGCTATGAATCCAAAACACAGCCAAGGAAAATCTCAAATGCTTTCAGAGAAAGAAAATCAAGCCGTAAAATGGCCCAGCCAACCACCTGACTCGAATCCAATATAAAATACAAAATAAAGATCAGATTGGATAGACGAAACCCAGAGAACCATCAAAATTTTTACACTTAGTTGAAGTCTGAAAAAAAATATGAAAATCACACCTGAGCAATGCATGTGACTTCATTCTCCACATAAGAGTCCTATCAACATCTGGAGTCAACAGCATCTTTAGAAATATGTTTTCTGAGAAAAATGCTGACTTGTTGAACACTTATTTCCCTCACTGTGAGTCGTTTGAACAAACAGCAAACGTCATTTTTTTTGGAGTATATTATGGATTTCTTTTGGTATAATATAAAAATTACATTAGAAGTCATTTCCCTTTCACCAATGTAGACTTTTATTCAATAATAACATCAGTTTCTGAAACTTCAGAAAAGTGCAAAGGGTTTATATTCATATTTGTATGAATTATAAAAAAGGACATGTATAATTTTGCACTAGTATCTTGATACGTTGTCACTCAGTGGATTTGAGAGATTGGAGATACACAGGATCAATAGAACTGCGGGGGAGAAATCTGCTTAGATTTATCCTTCCTTGAAAACAGAAAACCACTCAGCTTGGTTTCTGCTTTAAAAACCTTTATCGAGCCGTGAGAAACTCGTTTGTCAACTGTCACCACTTGTTAGCTTGCTAAGTGTGATTCATCTGTGTCTGATTGTTGCGATTTTGTGCTTAAACGCAAGCAAAGACAAATCATTTCTGCTTTCAATTTGCACATGCTCAATCCATATAAAACCGCTGCATTGATGGCAAGAGCATTAAAGCTCAGATCTAATGTCGGCTAAGTTTCTTTCCGCAGCTGTGGTGAAGCCAGAAGGAACAAGAGGAAATCTGATCGCCGATCAGTAATTAAAGGGATTCTAATGAGATGAACTCGGGTCTCTTTATTGTCGGCAGCTATTTATAGATTGATTCTGCACAGATCTGATGCAATTGGCGTATATGTCACTTGTATTTATTAAACACACGTCAGAGTTCTCAAAATCCCTGATGATTTGTAATTATTCACTTTGTACAGTGCATCCAATTGTGTAAATATGAAAAGCAAACGCATCAAAATGTAAAGTAGCCTAAACAAAGTGTGTTTTTACTATTGTACTGTACATGTTTTAATGTCACACCTTGTGCAAATTGTCCCATACGAGTTGGAATAAACAATGAAAGAATTGGGCTATTTGGGATGTACTTTCGTCTTGTATCAACTTCAAAACATTGCTAGCTCTATATAAAACTGAACTGTTGCCCAGTTACCTCACTTGTTACAGTTTTCCCATTAGGATGCCATTGTTTGACGACACCTTGAATATTGAATACATCCAGGATGAGGAACGGAAGGAGGGAGAAAGGCAAGAAAAGAGAAGCGTAGAGTGGGGGAGGTGCTCCCATTCACTTAGAATCACTAGAGCACTTGTTATGACTCAAATCTAATTAGTTGGCCAGTCCTTGAGGCCCTGCTGGGAAATCTATTTTAAGGGTCCAGCATGTCTACCTGTGACAGCTACCTGCCGCTGGTGAAAGATCCATTCACACAGAGACTCCAATGAGGATGATGATGAAGCTCCTCATTTCACACGGTTGTTTCACTTGACATGAACCTGCTCTGGTGCATGCCTCCTGATGAGACATACAAATAATTTTTGCCCGCTGAACTCAACAAGTAAAATAACATAAAGGTTGGCACTGCAGCGGTAGATGGACTGGAGGACTGTAAAATTATAGGTCAGAATAATTCCCTCACATTTCACCCCACTGAGAAAATCCTTTCAGCCGAAAGAGCAAGAGCAGGGAATTTTGAGTGGGCTGTAATCACCTGTGCTTTCACATTTTCCTCATCTTTATTTACCCTCTTGGCATTTAAATTGATTTGGCACCATTTTCAGAAGCAATTGGTACATTTTCAAAGCTTTTAGTATTATATTATAGTTGCCAATATATCGTTTCAGCATTGATATCGCAATGTGTGAATCTGCAATAGTCACATCAAATCTGTAACGTCAACTTGGGATTATAGTTGATCAGCACTACAGTTCAGAACATGTGATTTTGGGGTCATCGCAAAGTTTAACCCTAAACTACAGTGAAATGTTTGCAACTGGATGTGTTTTTAAGAACCTGTAAGATTTAAGCACACTTAAATGAAGGGGTTATAAAGGTATTTAAACCAAAGTGTCAACATAAGCTCATTCTGAAAATGTAGCCCTATATACATTTCTGGAGATTGCGAATTATGAAGCCAGAGGAACCGATAGCTGCATTTCGTCTTTAAAATGTGTGCTACGTGGGGCGGTATAATGCTGTTCCTTTTCACACTTGCCTCCATGTGGATGGCTTTTCTGCTGTTACCAGTTTGTCCTGTGGCTCGCTGCGTACGTTGAAGGATTTGAGATACAGAGCAGAGTTGACTGTGACTACTGTGTTTGAGTCCGGCAAAGAACGGTTCCAGAAAGTAAAAAAAAAAACAAAAGCCAAAAATAAAACAAACAAGTAAATAACAGGATGAGAATGTGGTAAAATCTGAAAACATGGTAAAAATCAGACTGCCGCAAGGGCTTTTCTTTTTCTAGATTGCATTTTAAAACACTTTCGGTTGGGTTAAGGGAAGGAGGAGAGTGGGTCAGTCGACCAATCAGTCAGTCAGTCGACAGCAGCCTCTGGTGGATTTACAATGATTAATATGTGCAATTATAATAAAACCAATCAGGAATGACTGGTGTTACATGTGTAGAAGATTTTTTTGTAGAAGATTTGAAAATGTACACATTACTTATAAAAATATAATATCAAACCAATTTAAAAACTGTAAGAAATCCTCTCCCATTCATCACTGATGACATTTATTCTAGATTATTGTCAAACTGGAGTCATCTTCTCCTTATGAACACTAGTTCATTCATTCTTAGTGTCTGATTTATCAGAGGCCGCCACAGTGGAATGGCTATATGGCATGTTTTACACAGTGAATGCCCTTCTAGGCGCAACTCAGTACTGAGAAACACCTTCACACATGCACTCATACACTATGGACAATTTAGTTTACCCAATTTACTTATATCGCATGTCTTTGGACTGTGGGGGAAACCAGAGCACCCGGAGAAAACCCACGCAAACACAGGGAGAACATGCAGCCTGCACATCCACACAGAAATGTCAACTGACCCAGGCGTAACTTCAACCGGCGACATTTTTGCTGTGAGGCAACAGTGCTAACCGCTGAGCCACCATGCCACCTCAAACACCAATTCATTGCAGCTTTTAAAATTACATTGGGAACCAGGAGATTCATTCTGAAAATCACATTACGCCCAAAATAAATGATTCCAAATGAAATTGCTTTAATACATTTTGCAGAGCTCATTTGCATCCACAGTTCTTTCAGCGTGCGGCATTCAGAGCACAATAATCATACAACTTCACATCTTGCTGTAGAGGCAGTCATGGATTGCTGAACTGCTCTTTATGTGATTTCTGAAAAATAGATATGTCCGCATTCTTAATCAGGCTGGGTGCCATTTACATGTGAAGTGCTTCACAAGTGTGTTGGTAACAGAAATCGCTCCGACTACCTGCTGAGAGAGAGATGAGAACCAGAAAAAAAACAAGAGGCTTCATCTGCAAGCATTCTGCGCACTTAAGACTGATTAGCTCATACTTTTGTTTGGCTGGGCTTTAAAAAAGTAATAAACATTCACACTGGCTTATTTGGCCATAACAGTAATCAGAGACACTAATCAGCATTATAACATGTGCATTATATTCAACATTACTTATCAATCAGTGGAATTCAGAAAAACAGAAATAAAGGCTCTTCAATGCTGTGCTCTGATTGGCTCTTTATTAAAAAGACTTGTCGCTGCTGTTTCGAAATGTGACCCGTTACTCACTGCTGGCCTGTAAGGATGGCTTTTACCCACTAATCCATTCTGATCTGTCTCTCTGCTTTTGTCACTCAGTGTTTCAGCAGGAGGGAAAGCTGTTCACTGGACTGCAGGGCTTCCTCGCTGCACTGATTATGTGATAACCTAAAGACTTTCTCAGCTGTCAGCACAGGTAATTACTATAATGGTTAATGCAATTATGATTATAAAGTAGACTGTAATAATACTTGAGCGACTGTCTGTACATCTGGCTTCCACATATGCTCTTTGGGAATAAGAACCAACAGGCTGCACAGCAATCTTGAGGCAAATAATCTTGAAAATAGGAAATAAATCTTGTTTTTTTCTTCTTCCAAGATAAATGAACAAGACAAGAATAACTAATTAAGCAACAATTATTGCTTAAAAAGTTATTTATTATTTATTTAAAGAGCATCTATGATGAAAATCATCTTTTGTAAGCTGTTTGGACAGAACTGTGTGTAGGTATAGTGTATCCACTGTCATATCGGGGTGATATAAACACAATAAGTTTTTTGACAATTTTCTGACGTTACAATAGGATCCAAATCCCTCCCATTTTAGACCCACCGCAATGTGACATAGGAGTATGGTTTCCCCGCCCACCAAATTGATTGACAACCACGTATTAACATTTCTCTGTCGTAACGTGTATAATCATATCAACAAGACAGGACATGTGCAAAGCAACACGATTAAAGGTTCTGTTCAGCTCTCTGTGATCATCAATCATCATCAAATGTGCTCAAGAATGACTTTTACAAGTTTAAAACGTGTTTAAAACAGTGCATGTTTTTAATGAATTACAGCGATTTTACCATCTTTACCTTATCACAGCCATGTGTCGGTACAATTATAAAAGAAGACGCTTCAGTCCTGGTTTGTAGATGTTAAATCAGGCTTATTTTGTACATTAACATAACAGATATCCATACAGCAGTGGATATTAATGTGTATCCTGTCACATTTGCGTGCAAAAACACTGCAAAGTTAAACGCACATGCTGTGTGTGTTTGTAACGACATTGTGTGTGACTCATCATTGCAACTCCACAACAAATACATCAAATAATCATTGGGAAAGTTCTTACTGTAGTATTTCTTACAAACATTACATGAGATCTGCCTTTTTCATGTCTGTCACTGTTCTGTTTATCTGACGCAGCCCAGGCGGAGATTGAGGCACACTCTGACAGGCATGTGGGAACGGTGGGTGGGGAGAACTAGCATTAAAGGCACAGGCAACAAAAACATGGTGTCCAGAGCAGAAAATTCCAATATTCTGAAAGGTATAATAAATAATCTGATGGGCGTTTTGAGCTGAAACTTTACAGACATATTCTGGAGACACAAAAGACTTCTTTTAAATCTTGATAAAGGGGTGCCCTTTAAAGTGATGAATAAATTTTAACACCCTAAAATAAAATAAAATAAAAAATTATAATTTCCAAGAACCAGTGTTTCTTATTTTAGGAAAACAATAATTAAGACATTCTAACACAATGATTTTTTTAAAACAAACTAGCAATTTTTATTTAACATTACTTAACTTTTAAAGCAAATGAGAACAAGAACTGCAAATTAGAGAAGCATTATATTTTATTTGATGCTGACGAAGACCATTTATATTTAGATGGATACCTTTTGGTCTACAATATAAAATCTCAAGTATAAATCTCCACAATTTGAACATGTACATTTTTTCTCCATTTTAGAAAAAAGCAGGATATACATAAAATTACATTTGTGTTTGGATCCTCAACATAAAAACACAGTAGATCCATGCAGTCATTTAGTCAAATGGGGATTACAATGTAAAATAAATAAAACACAATGCTGCAAAACATTCATTCATTTATTTTCCTTTGGCTTAGTCTCTCAAAGCTCGCCACAGCAGAATGAACCACCAACTATTCCAGCATATTTTTTACGCAGTGGATGCCCTTCCAGCTGTGACCCATTACAGGGAAACACCCATACACACTCATACACTACGGCCAATTTAGTTTAATTCACCTATAGTGCATGTTTTTGGACTGTGGGGTAAACCGGAGCACCCGAAGGAAACCCATGCCAACATGCAAACTCCACACAGAAATGACGTGATCTTCTTGCTGTGCGGTGACAGTGCTGACCACTGAGCCACTGTGTCGCCTGCTGTGAAACAATGTGTTTGTTTAAAGGCTTCACTTTTCTTAGTTTTACAGTGAATTAGTAGTCAGTGGTGCACTTGTAAATCTCACACACGTCTGCTAGATAATACTTGAGAGGAATGTAAGTACAGTTCTTAAAATTGACTGCATAATATGATGTGTAATACACTGTTTTATATGCACCTGCTATCTCTGTGGTTTGAGCAAGGTTTGCACAATCCAGAGAAGTGCATATAAAGTAAATTGACCATTCATGATGGGTCACTCAATCCTAGTTGTAAAGATTTCACACTTTTTTCCTCGCTGTTTTCAAGTACAGCACAGAAAACTCATGTACAACACATGGTGGCACAGGAAGAAGCCCAATGTTCACTGTAAAAAATGCTGGGCTCCACACCATTCCTGCATGTTGTCCAAACACAAATCGATTAAGTTAACTTAACCGTTTTTTTTACAAATGTATGTAGATTGAACATAAGACAATTAAGTTGTCCTCCAAAAAGAATTGTGTTTTCAACTCATTTTAAAAAAGTAGTTTATTCATTCATTTTCATTTGGCTTAGTCCCTTATTTGTCAGGGGTTGCCACAGCGGAATGAACCGCCAAATAACAGCATATGTTTTACGCAGCGGATGTCCTTTCAGCCTCACCCCAGCACACATACCAAGTACACAAACACCCATACACTCTCTTTCACACACACACACCCACACACACACATACACTACGCTAATTTAGTACATACATCTCACCTGTACCGCATGTCTTTTGACTGTGGGGGAAACCGGAGCACCTGGCGGAAACCCACGCCAACACGATTAGAACATGCAAACTCCACACAGAAATGCCAACTGACCCAGCTAGGGCTAGAACCAGTGACCTTCTTACTGTGAGGCAACAGTGCTAACCACTGAGCCACCGTGACACCCAAGTAGTTTAACAAGCAGCAAAAGTCATTTTTTGAGTGTTCAAGTGGTCAAGACAAGCTGCTGAAGTTCAATCAACTACCTCAATGGAGAAGAAAGGTGATTTAGTAACTTTGAAAGGGGCACGGTTATTGGTGCCAAATAACAAATGGGCTGGGATTTCTACTGGGATTTCAATGCAAAAACTCAAATCAGATCTCTAGTGTCTACTGACTATAGACCAAAAAAGAGAAAATATCCAATGAGCAGCAGCTCTGTGGTTGAAATTTATTTTGTTTAAACCATCAGCATAATCTTGTTTAACAGAGGAAGTGGTTAAAACTGCATGCTCTGGAATGATGTCATAGAGTCAGTTTTTATTTTGCTCTCAAACTTTCGAAATGTTCAAATAACGTATGTGTGACTATAGACCACAATACCAGTAATACATCTCTTTCCATTGAAGTATAATTTCATAGAATAGGGAAATATTTGGTTGAGATGAAGGCTATTTTCATCTGTGGGTTAAAAAATAAAATTACAGTTATCTATATGAAGTGCTCAGCAATGGACAGTCACATTTTTGGTTTATATATATACACAGTAAGATACTGTATTTAGAAAAAACTTAATGAAGCATGACACACATACACACATGATTGTAGTACCCTCTCTCATATAAGAAGTTTCACACAATGTTTTGTATCTTTGTCCTTGACAATAGATTCACCTTGTAGCTGGTTAGATTGGTTTACTTATTTATTTGTTTTTTTTTTATACAAATCTATATTGGAAAAATGTTTATCCAAGCTGCACTAATATAATAAAAAGTTTTCTGTATGTTTTATTTAGGTTTGGATGCTTGTTTCACTACACTGTTTATTTACTATTCTATTACAGAGATGTAAATGTGCAAGACTATATAGACATAATTAGCATACATTGCCAACACATTTACAAAACAATGTTTAACCTCCTAGGCCTTGAGTGTCCACATATGCGGATAGCACATTTTAGCTCTTACTGTAAGTGGCTATTTAAAATACTTTGAATGTTTTATATTTTGTTACAGACATACGGTGTCATCCTGCAACTGTTTTGCAGAATATGAAATGTGCAAAACACTATTTTTAACTGTCCAAAATGATAAAAAAATGTTGTTTTTACTCTCTGATAGTCAAAGCAAGTTAAAAAACAATCTATGTTATATATGCATTAAAAACATTCAGGAAAAAGTGTTTTATGTAAATTCGGACTACGAGTCCACACATATGGACATCATTTTTCTCTAAAAGTACATCATATCCAAAGATGATACTTAGATTTTTATTCTAATTAGGTTCCAATAAGCCCAAATAGCAAAAAGAAATTAAAAATGCATGTAAAAAAACACCTTGGGCCTTAAGAGGTTAAACCAGGGTGCAAATCATCATTCAAATTAAATTTAGCCTAAACCCAGCAAATTTTTATTTTTAATAGACATGATGGCTAAAACAATAGTAAATTTGGGCTGTCAGTGAAAAATCTAATATATGTGTAAAAATAGTCATCAAATAGGCAGTAATAAATGACTATACATGTGAGGTTTGTCTAATCTCTCTATTTGATGACTAGTCTATTTTAGGCTATTGTTACACATCTGCTAGATTTTCACTGACAACCCAAATTTAACCTTATTTTAGGCAAGCCATCAATGTATATACATCTATTGGATATCTATTAAACACAAAGCTGGTGGTTAATTTTAACTCATATTCTCAACAAATACTGAATTCAGAGTCTACAAGACTCTTGAAGCACCTGTTTGGAAATGAGAGGCTGTATGTCGACACCTGCCCGTTTACGTGTGATCTGGGCACTCAGTGGGAAGGGCAATGCTTAGAAAAAAAGCCCATGTCAGTCTCAGGATGCACTATGAGTGTTTAAGCCTCTGAGATCAGTTCCCCTCTGTGAGGTTGATTACAGAGGGCTATGCTCCCAACAGCTATCCCATAATCTCACAGCATGGACACAGGAAGCACACATACACACACACACTCATATGAGAGATACAAATCACAAACATATGACTATAGTGCATGTACAGTTGAAAGTCAAATTATTAGCCTGTGATTTTTAAAAAATATTTCCCAAGTGCTGTGGAGAAGATTTTTTTTTACATTTTAAAACATAATAGTTCTAATAACAAATTTGACAGTGACAATTAAAGGCTAAATTTCTTATGTCTTTTTTATGATGACAGTACATAATATTGTACTACAACCCAAAATAAGAAAAAGTAGGGACAGAATAGAAAATGCAAATAAAAAGTGATTTCCAAATTTACTTTGACTTGTATTTCATTGCAGACAATAAGACATTTTGTTTTGTCTGGTCAACTTCAGTTCATTTGTAAATATACATCCTTTCCTGTCATTTAGACCTGCAACTTATTCCAAAATAGTTGGGACAGGAACAATTAAGGGCTGGTAATTAGGTAAATTGGCTTAATAATGATGTGATTTGAAACAGGTGATGTCAACAGCTGATTGTATGATTTGGTACAAAAGCAGCAAGAAAGGTCTAGTCCTTTAGGAACAAAGATGAGCTGAAGATCGCCAGTTTGCCATCAAACACATGAGAAAATTATTGAAATTTAAAATATTTAAAACCAATGTTCCGCGAAGTAAGATACTGGAATATTTCAGCTTCAACAGTGCATAACATAACTAAAAGATTCAAGGAATCTTGAGGAACTTTCATTGTGTAAAAGACAAGGGTGCAAGCCTAAGCTGAATTACTGTGATCTCTAATTCCTCAGACGGCACTGCATGAAGAATTGTCATTCATCTATAAGCGATATCACCACATGGGCTCAGAGTTACTTTGGCAAACCTTTGTCAAGTATCACAATACGTAGTTGCATCCACAAAAGGCAGTTAAATCTGTACTGTGCCACAATGAAGCCCTATGCTAACAGTGTCCAGAAGTGGCGTCGACTTCTCTGGGGTCATAGGCATCTGGGATGGCCATCACATAGTGGAAACTTGTACTGTGGTCAGATGAATCAGTATTTCAGGTATTTCTGGACATGGTGTGCTCTGGACCAAAGAAGAAAAGGATCATCCAGACTGTTACCAGCAACAAGTCCAAAAGCCAGGGTCTGTCAGAGTATGGGGTTGTGTCAGTGCCCTCGACAAAGGTAACTTGCACTTCTGTGATGGCACCATTAATGCTGAAAGGGACATTTTGGAGCACAATAATGCTGCCTTCTTTTTCAGGAACACCCATCCATATTCCAACAAGACAATGCAAAACTACATTCTACACACATTACAAAGTCCTGGCTGTGGAGGAAGAGCATACAGGTACTTGACTGGCCTGCCCTTAGTCCCAAACTGTCTCCAATAGAGAATGTGTGGTGCATTTTAGAGTGGAAAATGAGATAACAAAGACCCCGTACCATTAAGCTGTTGGTACTGTTAAGCAATAGATTTTAACAGGGTTTTCTATAGGAACTATACAATCACCTTATCTACACTCACTTTATTAGGTAACCTGTCCAACTGCTTGTTAGCGCAAAGTTCTAATCAGCCAATCACATGGCAGCAACTCAATGCATTTAGGAATGTAGACATCATCAAGACGATTTGCTGCAGTTCAAACCGAGCATCAGAATGGGGAAGAAAGGTGATTAAAGTGACAAATCTGCAGCAACTGCAAGATGCTATCATGTCAATATGGACCAAAATCTCTGAGGAATATCTCCAGTATCTTGTTGAATCTATGCGACGAAGGATTAAGGCAGTTCTGAAGGCAAAAGTGGGTCCAACTCGGTACTAAGGTGTACCTAATAAAGTAGCCAGTGAGTGTATGTCCTGGCATATTAATGTATATACATTACTTCTAAACTAACTCAGACTTGTCATGGCATCTAAATACTGCTGCTCTTGCCCCTTGGTGATTTGAAGTTCAGTTTTTATCTTATGTTTCTTTTAATGTATTTACTTACATTTGTAAGTCACTTTAGATAAAAGTGTCTGCTAAATTAATAAATATAAAATTAAATTGGATAAACAGTACAGTTAAATAGGGCAACAAAGTGGCGCAGTAGGTAGTGCTGTCGCCTCACGGCAAAAAGGTTGCTGTTCGAGCCTCGGCTGGGTCAGTTGGCGTTTCTGTGTGGAGTTTGCATGTTCTCCCTGCATTTGCATGGGTTTCCTTCGGGTGCTCCGGTTTCCCCCACAGTCCAAAGACACACGGTACAGCTGAACTGGGTAGGCTACATTGTCAATAGTGTATGAGTGTGAATGGATGTTTCCCAGAGATGGGTTGCAGCTGGAAGGGCATCCACTGCTTAAAAAAGATGCTGGATAAGTTGGTGGTTCATTCTGCTGTGGCGACTCCAGATTAATAAAGGGACTAAGCAGAAAAGAAAATGAATGAATGAATGAATGAATGAGTATTGTTTAATCTGCTTGTTTAGAATGACCCCCTCCTTCCCCTGCAAAGACCAAGACCATCTCTTTCCTGAAAATTAATTTGCAAAGATTAATCATTGACCTCAAGAATCCCAACCTGCACTAACAAAGTAAATATTGTCAATTTAGTTTTAATGAGGATTTTTCCTCTGCTTTTTCTCAGAATTTGTAACCTTAACTATGAGCATTAATGAAGTTTTTGCCTGCCTTAGCAAATTAACATTAACCAATTTACAGCACGCAGACTGTGAGTCTCATTATCGCATCATCTTATGTCTGGTATGTCGAAAAGATTATCGAAGGCAAACAGCAGTGTGCATGGGGGATCCAGATGGAGAACAAACAGAAACAGGAGTAGGCTAGAGAAGAAGTGTATTTATATCAAATGATGGCGGGGTTATTTTTACAATACTGGAAGCCTTTTCTGATTCATCATATTTCATTTAGGGAATGCAGGCTGAAATTCCTAAGTAATGTTTTTAAAACTAAATATTGCAATGATCTTTTACTGTTCATTTGGCAAATGTAATTAGCTAATTGCTAGTAAATTGAACAATTAAATACAAAGAAAAAGGCATTATGTACCTATAGGTAATAATCAGTTTAACATTCATTCATTAATTCATTTAAATTCAGCTCAGTTCCTGAGCTTATCCAGCATATGCGTTATACAGCGGATGCCCTTCCAGCTAAAACCCAGTACTTGGAAACACACAAACACTCCCACATTCACACACCACTCATACACTATGGCCAATTTAGTTCATCCAATTGACCTATAGTGCATGTCTTTGGACTGTGGGGGAATCCAAAGCCAGGACTTGGAACAGCGACCTTCTTGTTGTGAGGTGATAGTGCTAACCGCTGAGCCACCGTGCCACCCAGTTTCATAACATTGAAAATACACTTTTTCCAGTGTATCAAATCAGACACATGCCCATATTATTCAGATGCACCTAACCGATATACTGAGTACATTCATTTCCTATGTATTCCCCTAGGAAATCTGAAATCCTTTTATGAGCGTGTGTGTGTGTGTTCCAAAAGACATGTTTCATCTGTCCTGGCTAAATGTCGCAGATCTGATTGTAACATCTTTAATAAATCACATTAGAGGATCCGCATCTGAGAAACAGATACACAAACAGCTCTGCAAGAACTCTCTTTAAAACTCAATCTGACCTTGTAGCCTGGAGTACATCTTTCTCACTGATTTGATGGTGCAAAACAAATGAATTACACACACACACGCACGCACACACAGAGTCCACTACATAAATGTGGAATAACACCAAATCTGTGATTGGGAGAACACAGACAGAAAAGGACATGCAAAAGCTGTCTGGTGAAATAAAATAGCAGAGAGCACAACACTATATGATCTTTTTTGTGTTTACTGTAAAGATGAAATTGTAAAACCAGAGACTAGAGTCACAACAACACACAAAAATAAGCCCGATAATAAAAAGTCAAACATATTAGGTGTCTGCATCAAACTAATTTCACAAAAGCCATTTTATAGACATAGAATGCATATATATGTCTAATGTTTCAAGTACATTTGTAAAAATATGGGAAAAAATATGTCATCATTCAGTGTAACGGATATGCAAAATTTAAACTGATATTTATTCAGAATTTTGCTTATTAAAACATATAAAAGAATAAACTATCATATTAAACTGTTTATATTTTACATCATTATAAACCTGCTGGTTTGAGGAATAGTGATAAAGATTAAAAATGAAGTATATAATAACAACCTTAGTAATAACTATCGTTACATTGAATGACGTTTTACAGCCAGCCATCATTTGTTATTATTTTTTGTTTATGAAAACAAAACAGAGCATTGTAATGTATAAAAAGATTAGTGTTATTACTATTTTTTATTAAAATGTGTTTGTCACAGACAAATACTTTTTTATTAGTGTTTAACAAGACCATACATAGTACAATACCACATATGAAAAATGACAGACTTACAGTATTAGTTTTCTTATTTTCCCAATATCCCCTCAAAATAAAATAAATTAAATAATAAATTATAAACAAACATATCCTTTGAGAGAGAACTTTTTAAAATAAAAAAAAAAAATTTTTATAAAAAAAAAATAAAAAAAGTACTTACAAAAATAATAACAATTGAGCAAGTTTACAATAAAAGAATAATAAAAAAAGAAAAGTTCACGTTAAGGACTCAATATTTCCTCTTTCCAGTTATTTACTGTGTACCAGAGCTGATATCAACTGAACAGGGTATGCCTTTGATATGGTCTAAAACAGGGTTCCAGGTTTTGTAAAAAGATTCGAGAGATCCTTCTAGTAAACATTTTAACTTGTAAACATCTCAAGTTTTATGCAGATAAAGATTTCATGGATCCACATGGCATGTGATGGAGAAAGTATCTGTTTCCATTTGAGAAGAAAAGCTCGTCTAGCTAGAAGAAAAAGCAATAACCTAGCGAGATGCAACAGTCAAACCAACTCTCTCTGAAATACCATAAAGAGCTGTCAAGGGTCTAGATTTAGGTTAATAGCTTCATTAAGTGTATCAAAAACACTGGACCAGAAATTTGTCAATAGAGGGCAACTCCAGAATATATGGAGATGGTTAGCAGGAGACTGCTTACAGCAATGACAGGCATCACTTCTATCAGAATTTTTTTGTTGTTGCTAACTTGGCATTGATTAAAAGAGGTTTATGGAGCACCTTACATTGCATTAAATCATATCTGGCACAAATAGAGAAGGAGTGGACCATCTTTAAAATATCTTCATAGAAAATTTTTTTCCATCACGTAATGATGATTTGCAAAAGCAACCTAAAAATTCAAGATATCACTATTGAAATACATTCAAAATGTGTATCAACAACGTTAAGCCTTAACAGGTTTTATTAACCACATTATTTAAATCTTTAATGCATGAATGTTCAGGTTTATGTAAAACTGTTAAAATGAGTCACTGTCCTACACACACATACACACAAGCACACACAGTCTGGAAGCAAATGGATCTAAAGAAATGGGTTTCTCTCTAAAGCCAAGAGGATTAACTTAATTAGTCCAGTCAGCAGCGTAGCTATACGGCAGAGACATTATTTCTTGAGGTTCTACCACTCTCTGAACCTCAAGACTGAGTGTTTTTGGAAATCTTTCAGTATGAAGCCATTGGGCACTTGGGAGAATTGAAATGTCTGCCAGAAAGCTTTCTATTGAATTCTGATTAATGAACGGTGCCGTAATGAGAGTGAGAAATAGTGAAAAAGAGCTTTAGTCTCACACCTCTCTTAATCACAAACATTTTGTTCTCTTTGCCTTACTTTTCCTCTATTGGTTTTTAATATTCTCCAATTTCTCATTTTTATCATGCATCATTTTTTTGGCAAAATCTGAAGATTTAGCCCTTAAAACTCTTTTCTTCTTTGTTCCTCTTTTCTTCTTTGTTGACAGCGACAGGACTAAGTGAATGGTGATGACAGCTTTGTGTCATTTAAAAGATTTTGCATAAATCAAAAAAAATTATTAAAGAGAGAGAGAAAGAGAGAGAAATGTGCTTGTCCTCTTTAAACCTTCTCTGTTCTAGAACTATGAGCTGGCATTTCAGCCAAATGCTTCTGAGGGTTTTCTGAGGTATTCTGTGAAACCTTAACTCATGCGATGCTTTGACATTTCTCAACAGGTCATATTAAACCAAAGCAGCATCCACAGAACAGAAGCATCCTAATCTGGCATTTTGATGTCTTTCACTTATCCAGAATACACAATTTACGCATATGCAATCACACATGTGCAAAAGATATGCAGATGAAGTCAGAATAATTAACCCCACTTTTATTTATTTATTTATTTTTTTTAATATTTCCCAAATGATGTTTAACAGAGCAAGGAAATGTTCACAGTATGTCTGATAATATATTTTCTTCTGGAGAAAGTCCTATTTGTTTTATTTCAGCTAGAATAAAAGCAGTTTTTAATTTAATTTTAATTTAATTTTGTTTATTTTTATTTAATTTTATCAAAATTATTAGCCCCTTTTTTATTAGCCTATATTTTTGCGATAGTCTACAGAACAAACCATCGTTATACAATAACTTGCCTAGTTACCCTAACCTGCCTAGTTAACCTTATTAACCTAGTTAAGCCTTTAATGCCACTTTAAGCTGTATAGAAGTGTCTTGAAAAATATCTAATCAAATATTATTTACTGTCATCATGGCAAAGATAAAATAAATCAGTTATTAGAAAAAAATTATTAAAACTGTTATGTGTAGAAATGTGTTGAAAAAAACTTCTTTCCTTTAAACAGAAAATGGGGGAAACATATACAGGGGGGCTGATAATTTAGGGGGGCTAATAATTTTGACTTCAACTGTATACACAAGCATCAGAAATTAACTTTGACTTTTATTTGTAATCATATGCAACTGTTTACATGAAAATTACATAATTGATTTCCCAGGGGCATATTTTTTTTCACATTTGTGAGGGCAATTTTCATAATTATCTTTTTTTATCTTTCCTTTTTTATTTTATTTTAGTTTTAGTTTAGTTTAAGCGCAAATAAACAACAACTGTTGACCATTGTGCTGTACAAACCTAAAAGCAAATTATCAAAATAGGACAGCAACAGATAAAACAACATAGAATACATCCAACACACCACACAGCATCAACGATAAACAATAAGACACCAGATAGGTACAATAGGATCAATTTTATCCCAAAATGGCTTTTTCTAGGAGGTGTAGTTTAAGGTTCTGGTAACACTTTATTTTGATGGTCCTTTTGAGCATTAGTAGACTGTCTGCCCTAATATCTGATGATACTGCTCCTTCAGCAGACATTTAACTAACTATAAGAAACTTTGCAAGTACATGTCAACTTACACTAACCCTAACCTTTACCTACTACAGAAAAAAGCTCGATCTCCTTTGTCTTCATTTTGGATATGGGAACTACTAGGATTTTCTGGTGTGATGACTTTAAACATCTGCCAGATATTTTAACAGTAATAAGATTAGAGAGATAAGTCGGTGCCTGGCCATTTAATACCTTAAAAACATATATTAAAATTTTAAACTCATGTCTAAAACATATCTGCAACCAATTTAGGGAGCACAGGATAGGAGTATTGCGTTCAAACTTGCAGGTGCCAGTAAGCCTTTCTTCTCTTAATCTCTCATATTCCGCACGAGTTAAAAAGCCTTCACTTTGGCTAATAATCCCAGCTGAAAAAAACTAGATTTAACTACTGCATTTACCTGTTTGTCAAAAATAAGGGCAGAATCCAGGATAAAACCTAGATTTCTTACAGCTGGTTTAATGCAGTTAGATAAATTGTGCAACATATGATTCAGCTTTCCCGAGCCAGCTAGAGATCTAAAAACAATTGCCTCAGTCTTCTTCTCATTTAGATTTAAAATATTTTAAAGAGTATAAATAAAATAACACGCATAACATCTGAAATTGACAAAAACAATTGACCGGTCACCTGTGCAACCCTAAGCATCCATATTGATGGATACGCCAGTCCATGGCCAATTTACACATGAGGTCCTAAACACAATCCATTTTTCTCAGAATTGCAAATACGAATTCATCCTTATTTATTTTTTTAAGAAAACATCATTCTGAAGAGTCTATATTTATATAACAGTCAGTATTCTGAACACTGGTTACAATGTCCAGTTATTCATTATTGTTCCTGATTCATCACTTTCATTAACTTTCACAATTCACTTTAAGTCCCAACAGCCCAAATAAGGCTTATGCCCTCTTTATCTTGAATTTTTGGTGCATGTATCTTCATTTTCAGCCATCACCTGTCATTCTACATACACACAAACCCACGTCACAGATGTGGATGACTGTCTGAGGTAATATTTGAGGTCTGAAGCCCATTGTTATTGCTTGGTTTTATGTGTATATGATTTTATTATTCATATCTTTTGGACAGAAACAGCACAAACAATGGATAAAGACATGCATGTGTAGAGCATCTGTGTTTATTATTGAAAAGGCCACTTCTTACAGTTTTTAAGATGTGTTATTATTATGTAAATTACCAATGACACATCTCTAAATCTGAAATCTGAATGTATTTTAATTTTAATGTATTTTATATAAAAAGGTGTCGTGTTCAGATGTTTAAATTCATTTTTAGACAACACAGTACGGTCCCATTTTATATTAAGTGTCCTTAACTACAATGTACTTACATCAAAATATGAATACAATGTACTTAATCTGTTCATAATGTATTGCAGCAGACTTCCGAAGCTATTGAGGTGGGATATGGGAAAGGTTAGGGAAAGGTTTGGTGGTATGGGTAGGTTTAAGGTGGGTTAAGCTCTAAGGGATGGTCAAAAGTGTAATTATAAATGTAATTACAGAAATTAGTTACAGATGTAATTACATGCAGGTATTTAGTCAAGTATGAGTACAATGTAAAAACATGTATTTACACAATAAGTACATTTATTAATTTGAATACATTTTAATAAATTGATTAATTTTAGTGTAAGTACATACTAGTTAAGGTATGTACAAATGTAAATGTAAATACAAATGATTTTAACTTCAAAAGAGATTACTATTGGGTGGAATAACCCAGATTGTAAATCCCAACAAATTAAAACATAACTCTACGTGAAAGTATTTTTATTTAAATGTTAGAGAAATATTAACATAAGAAGAAATATTATCATTTAATTCTACCCATAATAAGGGTCAGAGAGAATCTGCAGACATATTTTGCTATTTCTGAACAGAATAAAATAAAAATCTGTGGATTTATGCAGAATGGTTTTGGGAGTTTTTTAATAACTAAAACGTAATATTTGAAATAAAAATACTACCTTTTTAACTTGATTGAATTTTTACGTGCAAATCTAATTAGATCCACATATCTAGTAAACAAAGAAAGTCTCACATAAATATATCTACTAAAAGACAGAAAACATTTCTTTACAAACTGTATTGTGAATAAATCAAATGAATATTTTCATATTAGTCAGTAAAATTGCTGAAATTAGAAACTGAATAAATATAATTTCACACACAAGTAAATAAATCGACTCAATGATGGGCTGAACATCTGCGGACTTCTGCATGCACAGATTCTGTGTGGGACTACCCATGATTAATATATCCAGTAAATGCAGAAAAACTGAGAAGTGGTCTCTTAATTATTTCCGTATCACACATAGCCGAACAAGTGGTTTGCAGATACATACATCAGTTTGCTGAATTTGATAGAAAACTGAATATGGCATAATGGACGTAGTGTATTTTATACTGTAAAAACCAAACTCCCATAGGAAACCTGTGGCACAACGGGCTATATGCACAGTGTTTTTCAGCCAATGATGAACTTCCAGTGAAAGCTTTATGTGACTATTTTCAATTTCATAAGGTTTCTTTTACAGCACCGATGTTGTAATGTAATTCAAATATAATCAGTTAAATAGACTTAAGCATCCATTTGGTTGTTAAAGCGTAAAAAGAGATGAAAGACCGTTTAAATGCAGGCGCCGCCTTTAGCGCAAAAACTCTATTGAAAAAACCGGGGTAAAATTAATTTCCATATCTTAAAGACATGGCGAGGAAAAATATAATTTATGGCAGTGTTTCTTGTCCAGTCGGATACCCACTTTATATTGTATCTCAGCCAGGCAGTGATGATGGCTGTTTTTTTTAAAGAAATCAGGTCTTAAACGAGGCAATCTGTAAACACTATTGTACGGAATGACAACTCACCGGAAGCCCTGGGGTTGGCTGACAGAAATCAAAAGTCTGTGTGCATATGCCATATTGGAATGTCAAAATACCAAGTTACATATAAATTAAAATGTTTTGAATTACGAGGACACAGAGCATGTCCTCATAAACCACCTCAACATTGTATTACCTAGGTCATACCAATGCCACTACAAATCTGCCCTAGTAAAACACCATAAAATACTATGCACACACACACACAGCTGTAATACCGAGGTCATACCTATGCCGCTCTACAAATATGTCCTTGTAAAACAACACAATATGGTACACCACACACACACACTTTATAAATGTCCTTAAAAGTACTGCAGGATACAAGAAAGTGAAAATGATTAACTATTAAGCAGCTTCCCTGAGGGGCAGATAGTTTGAGACCCTTTTGACTTAGAAATCTTCCATAGCAAAACAATGACCAGCCCAACTTGAACACGCATCTGGTAAGATACTTAAAAAAGTGCTATTTCATTTATAGCTTTTATTGAGTGACCTTAGGAGGAGCAATACAAGACAGAAATAGCGCTTCAGTGCCTGTCGTGTGTCCCGTTCATGCTCTGTGGAGCATGGCAAACCGGCAACCAAACAGATGAAATGCTCAAAATTAACCTTAAACAACAACAAAGCATCGGAATCATAAAGTTATATAGGAAAGGGCATAAAGAGCATATGGTTCTCACTTCTGCTCTTTATTTTGTTGTATAAAATGGAATAGTCATGTTAACTTAAAGGTCAGAGCATCAGTAGTAATAAGGGTGGCGACCTTTCCTGCAGACGGTCAGATCTCCTGCTCCACTGATGCTCCCAGCACTTTCTCTATGAAATGCCACACACTTTTCACCTTTGGCCACAATTTCAGAAGAAACCATTCAGACAATTCCAGGTTAAACATTTATTTTGCAAATTGCTATGAAGAACTGTTATACAGTGCTCAGTATAACGGAGTACACCTCATTTTGAAAAAGAATATTTTTATCCATTTCTTAGTGAATAGGCAATGTATTTTGGTGCATTTAAACAAAACAGATTTATTAAACAGATATATTTATTAAAATAATATTTTAGTCACCAAACATATTTAGAAATTAAAATATTATACAATTAAATTCAAGCAAAATACTGCAAAAAATATTACAACCTACAAAATTTCAACTAATTTTTTTTTCATTTTATGCTTCTCTTGATTTTTCCTCTTAAAATTTGCATTTAATATTTTTATATAACATAAATTTTGGTGTACTGGTTTTTGGACTGTTATTATAAGTTATTTTGTTAGATAAGCTCCAGATTTGGCTTCAGTACTGACTAATCTAATGTATATGCACAATATAATATTGTATAGCTTCTTAGAATTTAAAAGATAGATTTTTGAGGGGTGTACTTATTTATGCTAAGCACTGTATATTACAACAGTTATTAAAGCAACTGGAGTTTAATACCTTTTGAATTACAAATTCAACTCATGTCAGTTTTTCCCCTGGATTTCGCACTTCCCCATTTGCGATTCTAATTTAGAAGGCTGCAATAATGAGTAACAGTGAAACTTTACAGTCAAACAAATGCAATTAGATCACACCATTAGAGTTGCGTTTTAACTGGCCAGACGGAAATCTCTGTTTTTGTTGTCTGGCTGCCATTTCAGTTAAACTGCCTTTTAAACATTAATTATGTCTCTGTGGTCTGAGAACAAAAGCAGAACCTCAGCCGACTGGCCAAGTAGCACTGTGAAAAGTTGAATTATTCTTTTTGTACTTATTCTTTTGTACGAAGTAAAAAGTTGTTCTTTAATTAAAACCAACATCTGATTCCACTGCAATAGTTTGAGGATTTTTTTTTTGCAGCAGCAGCAGGGGTGGGAAAATATGTTTAAGGGTGTGTTTTCATTCTTCTGTGCTTCTACACTCAAAATAATAATAATAATAATAATATTAATAATAATAATATGAAGAATCA
This sequence comes from Danio aesculapii, assembly GCF_903798145.1. NCBI lineage: Eukaryota > Metazoa > Chordata > Actinopteri > Cypriniformes > Danionidae > Danio > Danio aesculapii. The sequence goes on from NC_079451.1 coordinate 29,263,507, forward strand.
CAAAGTTTATCATGACCTGATTGTAACCTTATTCATTCATTTATTCATTTTCTTTTCGGCTTAGTCCCTTTATTAATCTGGGGTTGCCACAGTGGAATGAACCGCCAACTTATCCAGCATATGTTTTACGCAGCGGATGCCCTTCCAGCTGCCACCCATCACTAGGAAACACCCATACACTCTCATTTACACACATACACTACGGACAATTTAGCTCACCCAATTTACCTATATCACATGTCTTTTGGGAAACCAGAGCACCTGGAAAAAACCCATGTGAACACGGGGAGAATATGCAAACTCCACACAAAAAATGCCAGCTGACCCAGCCGAGGCTCGAACCAGCGACCGTCTTGATGTGAGGCGATCGTACTACCCACTGCGCCACTGTGATGCCCTGTAACCTAATCAATTTTAGTTATTTCCCAGTTTTTAAACTGTATACTGTCAGATTCCTTAGATCTAAATCTGCTAAAATCAGTTAATAAAAGCACAAATAATCTCAGACTGGTTTCTTGAACATGACAATGAGTTCACTGTACTCAAATGGCCTCAACAGTCATCAGACCTCAATCCAATAGAGCACTATAGAGATGTGGTGGAATGGAAGATTCACATAATGGATGTGCAGCCGACAAATCTCTGAGGAATATTGTTGAATCTATGCCACAAAGGCAGTTCTGAGGGCAAAATGGGGTCCAACCCAGTACTAGTAACTTTTACCTAATAAAGTGGCCGGTGAGTGTATGTCTAGCTGTAGAAAAAGCCAGATACAATTACTTAAATTCTGTGAGATTAGTTCACTTAATATTCGGGTGCAAAATTGACACAGCTCCATACTACACACAAAAGATGAATTAACAAAGCAGGATTTAAAACACATTGGATTCATTGATATTAATACATAAATCTCATTCTTATTTGTTTAATTTATGTTTAACTAACAAATATCAGTAACAATGGTATTAAAAATGATGTTAAAAGTATGTCATCCAAATGAATGGAAATTGTATATGCAATCAAAATACATAAATACTATTTTATGCCTACATTTTTTTTGAAAAGTACAGGATGTGAGGATTCTGCTTTCCAAAATATTTTGAAAGCCAAACACACTTATACACGTCTACAATGACATATTTCTATATATATATACACATACACAGCATAGTTGTGGCCACCATGCTATTAAAAACGCTCAACTTACTATCCATTGGCTTAGTCCCTGATTTATCAGGGGTCGCCACAGCGGAATGAACCACCAATTACTCTGGTTTTATGCACTGGATGGCCTTCCAGCCACAACCCACTACTAGGAAACAACCATACACACACATTCACACACAAAACAGCCAATTTAGTTTATTCAATTGACCTATACCGCTTGTCTTTGGACTGTGGGCGGAAACCAGAGCACAGTTTCCACACGAACACAGACAGAAAACTCAACAGAGGCAACAGGGCAAACCAATGAGCCACCATGCCACCCACTAGTGAAAGTGTTTAACAAAATAGCTGATCCATTTCAACAAATACCCTTTTATTTTTTTTGTAAAACATAGCAATCGAGAGAAAAAAGCAACGAAAACTGATTGCAAATAAAATATCTGAAGGTTACAGCAGTTAAAATGAGTAGGCATTATGGAGACCCTCACAGACATAACTAGCCTCTCACAACACATACTTTTAAAATATATAAAATCAGTGGACAGCTATTTTAAATTGTGACCATATTTCAAAATATCTCTGCTTTTACTTTATTTTTGATCAAATAAATGGTTAGCATAAGAGACTCCTTATAAATAAATGTAAAAGAAAACCTTACTGACCACACACCTTTGACAACACTAAATCTTATATTGATACAAATCTAACTGACACAAACAAGCAATCATAAAAGCAACATTTTCAATAGAGGACGGTTCCCCAGCATGTGACTTTGGTCTGAGTGAACTCTTAAAATAGTAGTTGAAAATTCATTTACCTTAACTACTGAACCATACAGGTCACGGCAGGGAAGAAAGACATTAATAGAGGAGCGGGAGGTAGAGTTATTGAGCAACATTTGAATCAAGTGAGGGGGGAAATGAAAGGTGACAGAGTTTTTTGTATTTCTGAATAATTTTTTTGACTGACAGCTAGAGCTTCTTCATATTCAGAAACAGACTTGGGCTCAGGACTGCTGAACCAACAAGAGTTCAGACAACAGCAATTAAAGGCATAGTTCACACAGAAATTTAAATTCTGTCATCATTTACTCATTCTCCACTCCTTACAAACCTGTAAACATTTGTTTCTGAACACAAAAGAAGATATTCTGAAAAATGTAGAAAACCGGTAGCCATTGAATTTCATGTGGCTGTCAATGGTTATCTGCTTTCAACATTCTTCAAAATATCTTCTTTTGTGTCTTATAAAGGTTGTTAATACTTGAGCAAAAGTAAATGCAGAGTGAATTTGAATTTTTGGGTGAACTATTCTTTTAAGGTTTTGGTTATAAATAATTTCTTAAGCCCGCAGTTGGCAAACTTATCATTCTTAAATGGATAGTTCATCCCAAAAAAGGAAATGTACTCACTATTTACTCTTTAGTAGTTTCAAAAATAATTTATATATTTTACTTAACACAAAGGAAGATATTTTGAAGAAAGCTGAAAACCTGTAAAATTGACCTCTATAGTATTTCTTGTTCTTCCTATGGAAGTCAATGGTAACAGGTTTCTAACATTTGTTTAATATCTTCGACACAAGAAACTCAAAGGTTTGAAACAAGTGAAGGGTGAGTAAATAGTGAGTATATTTTCATTTTGGAGTGTACTATCCCTTTAAGTATAAGTTTGCCAACTGCGGGCTTAAGGAATTATTTCTAACCAAAAACTTAAAAGAACAGTTCACCCAAAAGTTTAACTTTACTCCACATTTACTTTCCCTCAAGTATTTACAACCTTTAAGACACAAAAGAAGATATTTTGAAGAATGATTGAATTGGATAACCATTGACTACCATATAAAATTTAATGGCTACCAGTTTTCTACATTTTTCAAAAATATCTTCTTTTATTAAAACGTTAGAAATCTGTAACCACTGACTGTCATAGTTGGTAATGCAATGGAAGTCAATGGTTACAGGTTTCTAACATTTTCCAAATTATCTTCTTTTGTTTAACAGAAGAAAGAAACTCAAAGGCTTGAAACAAGTGAGTAAATGATGACAAAGTTTTAATTATTGGAATCTTTTCTCATCTTTTAATGGCCAATTTATTAGGTACACGTTAAATTTGGTGTTAGACAAATTAATTAAACTAATTTCCATATATTCTATTTATATATGCATTTGTTTAAAGAAACCCAAAGTTAATGTTATAAATGTATGTGCTTCTTGATACAATCACTTGCTCATCTGTAGGTTTCAATAAGTTGAATGGTTGGTATATGCCAGTTGCAGGAACATTGTGCTGACAGAGAGTTGGATATATGATCAATAGGATACTAACAAACAAACCGTTTAGACCAATGATTAAAGACAATGAGTATGTTTACATGGACACCAATAATCTGATTTTAATATGATTAAGACAATACTCTGATTAGAGGTCTACCATGTAAACAGTGATATTTGATTAATTTAATCCTATTAAAATCATAAACAAAACAGAAATGGAGAAGAAACCACAGACACCTACATGGCAAAACGCAGAAGCTTTTTCCTCTTTCGATGTGTGTTATCAAATTCCATTAAAACTACACCCTTTCAGCAGTTCATACTCGCATCCAATATCTTGTTTGTGACGGGGGGCATGCATGAAATGTTCCTGAATGAAAGTGAAAGTGCCAAACTGCAGTTAAAGTCGACAATTACATGAAACTCCAGTGGAAATGTGGATAGCCTGATGACGCATTGACATTAATAGATTTATGTGCTATAACATGTAAAACGGGATCATGAAAGGAACATTCAAAAAGCAACTTATGTAAACACCTTAATCATATTATTGTCTTATTCAGATTAAGGCAAATAATTTGATTACTGATGTCCATGTAAACGTAGTCATTGTTGAATCATCTATTTGTATGCCTGTATAAAAACTGGCCTCAAAGGACTGCCTTCTGTATTGCTCCGTTGCTGCAAGAACATTAAATCTTGCAGTCTTGGAATAATTTTTGATCCTGACACTTAGTCAATACAATCATCTTGTCAGACAATCACATGGATTGACCATCAGAAGATTGCTTCCAAGCATTAAAATGCAGAAGAATCTATTAAAAGTTTATAGAAAATGGTCTGAAAAAGATGACGTATGCAAAAGTTTCATATTTCTATTAAAAATGTACTTTCATAAATAATTCGCACGCATTACCATTGCAATTAGAATCATTATGCCCTTCCAATATAGATTGATATTATAGGCTGCTGGTGTGACGTGATAAAAGCACCAGCATGTACATTCATCAGACAATTTGACCAACACTATACATGATAAAAAGCATTATGCCTAGCCTGTAAATACACCATTTTCAGAATCACTTGGAACTGTAGGGCACTGGAGGTGTGAAAAGTATGTAACAGCAGGTGCTAAATGCTTTTGGGGAAAAAAAACACACGTACATAAATGTGTCACTGCTGTTTCTGATGTGGGAGAATATTAAAAGCAACCTAAGCACCTCAGTAGCCTGTGAGCAGCTGTCCCTGAGCTGAAGAAATGCTCACATATGCTATTATATAAATAAACAGAGGTCCACTTACCAACGATTTCAGCACAGCAAATGGAGCACACAACAGTGCAAGATTTGTTTCACACTGAAAGCTTTGTTTTGCTGTGAAAATATTCTCTACATGTTCGTCCTTGACTGTTGCACCACATCTCATGGACAAGCACTGATTTTACAGAAAATGCCAGGCTCAACTAACTTAAAAAAATATAAGGTGTTCTTTCAAATATGTTCAAAAGGTATTATTTTTTTATTTTATATATTACGTTTTTTGTTATGATAATCCCAACATCATTCCGCATAAATCCATAGATTTTTTTTTTTTTTTTTTACAAAATTCTGCGCAGAAATAGCAAAAAATGTCAGTAGATTTTGTCTGGCCCTACTTATGAGCAACTAATCACCTTGATACTGCTGTTAACACTTCTTTCAACAAGCAGATGTGATCATACACATAGGGCTGCTGCTGACCAAAACAGTGCCCCAAGCGAAATTTTACTGTAGTGACCCCACTGAGGGACAAAACACATACCCACACACACAACATCATATGTATTCAAACATGTATGTATGTATATATTTCTTTATATTAATATACATATACACACTAAATGAATCTTTACATTAAAAAATAATAGTTTACATTCAAATAAACACTGGCGTGTCTTCTGCAAGAACATTCCTAATTTCAAACATTTACAAAAGGTAAGGAGTAAATCCTCTCTGTACCTGCATAGCTGGTGTATGGAAGGTCCTCAGTGCAGCATCCTGTGTCTGTATCTGTGCAGCTGCTGGGCTTCTCTGAAGCAGTGCTGGATCATGCCACCTCATCTTCTTTTGAGTCAAATTTCAGCACTGAACCTCCATATACAATCAGAAGAAATTAGTCATTAAAAAACTCATAACACACCATTAGCACATACAATCACAACCAAACTGTGGATTTAACTAGCACTTTAATCTATGTTGACAGAAAATCACACTTTGTGTCTAAAAATCAGAAATTTTTTGGTTTTAAAAGGCAATTTTTCTAAATACAATTAATGTGTACCTTTAATAAACAGTTATTTTTAACATTCAGAAAAACAAATAAACAGAGGAGTCCATGCAATAAATGATTGGTAACAGTAATAATGGTTCATAGCATATGGCTTATTAGTACAGTAATTTGACTAATTTTATACTACTGAGATTTCAGAAATCACAGAATATTACTCAGTTTGGTAACTTTATTTTGATGGCCCATTTGAGTATTATTAGACTGTCTGCTTGACATCTGTTGATACTACTCCTTCAACAGACATTTAACTGATTATAAGAAACTTAGCAAATACATGTCAACTTACACTAACTCTAACCCCAACCTAACAGTCTACTTATAATCTAATGGGAATTAGTTGGCATGTAGATGCAATGTAACTTAAAATTAAACAAACGGACCATCAAAATAGAGTGTGACCGTCGGTTTAGTTATTTTATATAGTAATGTACAAAAAGAAAAAAACACACCATTCCACAAATGTAAATACAGTAATGCAACAAACTTAGCTTGAAGAGCAGCAGTAAAGTGTAAAAGTAGACAAAATAATAAACAAAGATAAATGCACTGAATTATAATAAATATTACATAGTGAAATAAATGTCCAATGCATTTGTATGGTGTGCAAACAGTATTGCACAATTAATAATGATATAATAATCACGGCTTGGTTTATTATGAATAGTCATAGTTCAAAACAATGCACGGCAGCAAAGCAATTATAGCCTATTACATAAACTGAATGTAAACACTTGTGGTGATGTTAAAAGTTCATTAGCCTCAATAATTGACTTGAATAACCAAAAATATAATGTTTTCCAGGTTTATGCACATACCTGAAAGTGATGCATATGATTAGTCTTGGTTTTTTCCCTCTTCTTAGCACCAGACTGCTGTTGACCTTTCCTGGCATAGCAGCTGCAAACACAACTGGGACGGTGCGCGAACGAAAAAAATAAATAAATAAATAAAAATATTAATCGCATATTTGTGTTCGCCATAAAATGCATTGTTAATTTTTAAAAAAATTTACCTGTAGTTTGTGTTATAATTATTATTAATGTTTCTTTAGCAACCAAAATGGTGCCCCCTTGCAAAATTGGTGCCCTACACAATGTGCGTACTGTTGCAATCTGCAGTTATGCAGTGTGTTACTGTATTTTATAGTTGCACTACTGTAAAATATACACATTTTCACAAAGATATTCAAATACATATACAGCAAGATAAGTGGGGCTGTAAATACAGTATTTTTCCTGTAACTGATTTACAGTAAGTTACTGTAGATTCTACAGAAAATTGTTAACAGTGTAACATTCAGCCATTTATGAACACTCTGGAATACAGATCCAAGACCATTTACTTCCTTTGTTTGAAGATAGTTATTAAAGTTCTACTAGAATATTCTAGTAACGACAATTACTATAAATCATGTCCAGGTGAGGCAATGCTCATTTTTATTTATGCAAACTACCGTACAACACTTCATAGGAATGGTACGAAAATTACAGTCTGCAGAGATCAAACACTCACCCTGGCACAAATAGGCCAAGAAGGCATTTGTGACTGCACAGCGGAGCATCAATTTTTCTCACCGTCTGAACAAATTGGTTGGATTAAAGCAATCAGATATACAAAAGTGGAAATCTTGAACACGCATTCCTCTCGACAGTCTCGCTACTTTGTCTCAAACCTATTTAAAGCGGATCTCCTGATGAGGCCAAGCAATTAGACTCATCCCTACAGGCTCTCCAATCTTCTGCCTCTCCTCAGCTCATGACAGAAAATAGAGCTGCACTCTGCCTGTTTATCATTTCAAATGATGTGGTAATTTTCTGCCCTAAATTATAGGTGCGGCGGATGATTATTCCGGTATTGTTTAGCAAGCCTGGATGCCTCGGATCAGGCTGATGCTTACATGCCTCCCTGCCGATTTCTGAACGCAGAGAAATAGGACTAAAAAACAAAAAAACAGAGGCTAGACTTTGTCAGTGCGTCAATTAAGTGACTCAATCATATGTCAGTGACAATGACTCAGATCATGGCAAAAAAAAAAACAAAACAAAAAAAAAAAAAACATAGTGACACATAGAATCACAGTCTGTCTCAAATGTACAACTATACACAGTGCCTGTAGTAAATCATCATACCCTTTGAAATAATTACTTTATTTGTCATACAGCCTGAAATCAAATCACATACCAAATAACATTTTCAGCATTTGAAATGTTTTGTAGCCTTCTCCTAACTTGTGCCAGGGTGTAATGAGAGCAAAGCAATAGATTTTAAAAGGGTATGATGGTTTTCTATAAACTGAAAAAAAGTGTTGCATGCAAAACTGTTGCAAATAATTTATTTGTGTTGAATTTAAACAAACATTAAATTGAGCAATGTTCAACTTAATTTGTTTGTTTAAATTCAGCCCAAATAAATAGTTTACAACCACTTAACGTAAAAAAATTGAGTAAATCCAAGTAATCATCTTTGAATAATTTTTTTCAGTGTAGGTACTATAAACTCACCATATCTACCTACACTCACTTTATTAGGTACACCTGTCCAACTGCTCGTAAACGCACATTTCTAATCAGCCAATCACATCGCAGCAACTCCATGCAAACTGCATTTAAGTCAAGCAGCAACCTCCCGCTCTCCCTTGAAAAGCCAATACAGAAGTAACTAAAACTATAATTCATCGACTTGCCTTTGGGGGCTGGCTCCAGGAACTCCAGATGTTCACTGACTGCAATGGTAAATTGGACAATTTTACAGCTGATGAAAACATGTTTACAGCCTGGTACAAACGATAGTTTTGGTGCATATAGCTAATATTACCTTTCATGACAATTGTGAGAGGGGTAGATTTTTTTTATAACTCACGCGATTCATTTATATTAACTCTGCATAATTAAGGGCGTGGCCACTTGAGCGACAGCTAGGTCTCGTCACCTCAGCTGATTCCAGCTGATTAGCCACTGAACTCAGCATATACATCGTATTTTTGTTTTGTTTTTTTGTGGCTTTACACAGTCACTTACCTTTTGGATTTTTTCCCTACAATTATCAGCTAATATGGCATGCTGTGTGCACTTAATTGTGCTCACAAACCATTCAAGTTGCCTTTATTTCCCAGGTGAGTGAAATTATATACCGTATCTATAAATGTATTTGTTTTATTTAGGATAATTTATCATCTATAATTTTCTTTAGAACTGTAATGCACCCCAGAATCTGACAATCTGATTAACTGTAGGCTATAAAACAGTCATCTGAAACGTTGTCATACAGTTTTATGCCTGAATTTCATAAATAATCTTGCATTTACTAACAAACACTTTTTATATTTCATATTTTAAGTATTTGGAAGTAATTCACGTTTTCCTCCTGTAGCAAAACATCATAAGAACAATGCTTAGTGGCTCAATGTATTACAACAGTGTTTTTTAAAAGCTAAACACTTTATTGATATAGTATGTAACTAAGCAAATGTGGCAGGTGTCTGTAGCTGCTAAGAAAATGGCGACAGTTGGCCACGCCTACTTGTAGCCTCATTTGCTTCTGCTCTTCAGAAACCTATGGGTGACGTACTACGTCCATATCGTTCACAGTCTATGATTTAAGCATGTAGACATGGTCAAGACAATCTGCTGCAGTTGAAACCGAGCATCAGTATGGGGAAGAAAGATGATTTAAGTGACTTTGAACATGGCATGGTTGTTGACACCAGACAGGGTGGTCTGAGTATTTCAGAAACTGCTGATCTTCTGTGATTTTCACGCACAACCATCTCTAGGGTTTACAGAGACTGGTCCGAAAAAGAGAAAACATCCAGTGAGTGGTAGTTCTGTGGGTGCAAATGCCTTGCTGATGCCAGAGGAGAATGGCCAGACTGGTTCAAGCTGATAGAAAGGCAACAGTAACACAGATAGCCACTTATTATAACCGAGGTATGCAGAAGAGCATTTCTAAATGCACAACATGTCCAACCTTGGTGCGGATGGGCTACAACAGCACAAGACCACACCGGGTGCCCCTCCTGTCAGTTAATAACAGGAAACTAAGGCTACAATGCACACAGGCTCACCAAAATTAGACAATAGAAGAAAAGAAAATGTTGCCTGGTCTGATGAGTCTCGATTTCTGCTGCGACATTCGGATGGCAGGGTCAGAATTTGGTATCCACAAAATGAAAGCATGGATCCATCCTGCCTTGTATCAACGTTTCAGGCTGCTGCTGGTGGTGTAATGATGTGGGGGATATTTTCTTGGTGCACTTTGGGCCCATCACTACCAGTTGAGCATTGTGTCAACTACGCAGCCAACCTGAGTATTGTTGCTACCATGTCCATCCCTTTATGACAACAGTGAATCCATCTCCTGATGGCTACTTCCAGGAGAATAACGTGCCATGTCATATAGAGCGAATCATCTCAGACTGATTTCTTGAACATGACGAGTTCACTGGCCTCCACAGTCACCAGATCACAACCCAATAGAGCACCTTTGGGATGTGGTGGACCGGGAGATTCGCATCATGGATGTGCAGCCAACAAATCTGCAGCAACTGCGTGATGCCATCATATCAATATGGACCAAAATCTCTGAGGAATATTTCCAGTACCTTGAATCTATGCCATGAAGCATTAGGTAGTTCTGAAGGCAAATAGGGGCCCAACCTGGTACTAGTAAGGTGTACCTAATAAAGTGGCTGTAAGTGTATCCTGTTTATACACTCAAATAGGAAAACTACTTAAATTCAGTTTCTCTAGATTTACAATTGATAGTTGTGTGAAACAATATTAATAAAAGCTAAATTGTGTTTGTAAAAAATGAGTTTATTAACAATAGATGACATTAAGTCCAAAAGGAAAATGACAATATTGTCATTTATAGCAGTGTTTCTTAACCACGTTCCCGGAGGACCACCAGCACTGCATGTTTTGGACGTCTCCTTTGTCTGTCACACCCATTACAGGTCTTTCAGTCTCTGCTAATGAGTCGATGATCTGAATCAGGTGTGTTTGATTAAGACGACACAGAAAATGTGCAGAGCTGTTGGTCCTACAGAAAAGTGGTTGAAAAACACTGATTTGGAGGACTTTACGGGTAATAAGTGCCATATTTTCTGATTTTTATATTCATATAAAAGTTTATATATTACATTTCAGTTTATAGTCATTTTTTTAAACATGTGAACTTTGTGTTCAATATGAAATAATTGACAATTATTTTGACCAACTGTCATTTTCTGAAAAAATAAAATAACCAAAATTACAATAATTTTATTTGAAAATATCGCCACATCTTTATAAAATAAAACAAACATTAACATTTTACTCAAACTAACACCTACTATAAATCCAGAGAAACAGACTCTTCAAGTGCAAACAAAAATACAACAATTTTTCAGACCTCATTCCTAATTTTTGCAATGACAAATCAGAAGTAAAAGAGTGGCGGAAGCAGGGCTACACATGCATATTACATTATGCTTTATTTCTTCCCAATTCCTCGCACAGTACGTTTTCGCTCCTCCATTTTGTCTTCCCCACATGCTCCCACACACCATCAAAACTGTGATTCATCATCGCAAGCATCCACCCCGTTCACATCCTGCCATTCAGTGCCAACAAAGAGACAGACCTGTTTCAAGTCCCTCACCCTTCCCCTTTTTCCTTTTATGCCATCTTAGATAAGGGCACGGGCTGCGTGCTGCGATCGGCAAATTCAATTACCCATCTGTTACATAAGCATTTGTTCAGTAATTCAAACGAATAGTCCTTTGGGTGTCATTAGGCATCTGGCACACAGTTTTACTGACATGGTAATGGAGAGTCTTTATCATGTGAGTGGCACATATTAATGGTTGGTGACAAGGTGATAAACAGAAACAAAGAACGCTGACAAGTGAAAAAAAACAACACACAACCCCATAAACTTTAACTTTGTGCTATATTTTGTGCGTGAACAGTTTTAGATCTTGAAAAGCAGAAAGTGGTTAGAGAGAAACAACAGTTTTGAATTCATATGCATAAAGGATTAAAGTAAACAAATAACCGTAGTTTAAACATACAGAAAAGACAAATATCAGAGATGTGCAGTAGTGATTTCTGAACGTCTATTCTAAATCTAGCAGCACAAATGGGTTCAGTCTTCCATATATGAGCTTATGAAAACTGTCTATCATCGCAGTTAAAAGCAGCACTAGTGTTCTAGGATAATATATTATGTGCCATATATGATAAAAATCAAAAAAGTAAAAATAAAAATGTAGCTAATAAAAAATAGACAATTGTGTATGAAAAGTGCATTGATTAAAAGACAAACCCTCAAGATTATAAACACTGGTTCGATTAAAAATATATAATAAAACAAAACAAAAATTCCTTCAAGCTCATTTGGCCATTCTTGTACGAAGACGTTTCTTGATGAGGTTTTCACTCTCTTTGTCCTCTGGATTTCGGCCAATAATCTACAAGGAAGTCAAATGTCAGCTGTCAGTCTTGTATGTTATTTTAGACTGAGAATCATTGTAAATATTGATAATATTTTACAGCACAATTTTGTTTAAGAGCTTGTGGTCAGTAAGATTAAAAAATATTGCTTATATAAATATTAAATATGATTAAGATGACAAATAAACAATGTTCTAAGCTTTTTATGTAAAGGAAACCTAACGGTCACCATTTCTACCAAAATATTAAGCAGCACAACTTTTTTTCCATAATTTTGAGCATCAAATTAGCATATGAGAACGATTTTTGAAGGATCACGTGAAACTGAAGACTGATTAATGATGCAAAAATTCAACTGTCATCACAAAAAAAAAAAAATAATAATATTAATAAATCGAATAAATTTCACAATAATTAAAAACATTTATAATAATATTAATAATAATAATAATTAGGGCTGCACAATATATCGTTTCAACATTGATTTCGCAATTTGATCATTCAAAATAGTCGCACCACAGTGAGTTTGTATTATAATTCATCATATGCACGTGTTTTTGATGTCTGTGATTGTATAATGGTTTTAAAAACATTCATGTATAAGAAATTGTACCATTTGTGACTTAAACAACGATTAATTTTATTGAATTATTTTTATCGTTCTGTTACTGTACTTGAATACTGTTAAACTCAGGAAATGATAAAACAAGTACAATTGTATCTTTTTCTTGATTGTGTTTATAGATTGTTATAAATGAAAATATTTACAACACGTTCAAATAGAGAAATGCACAGGACAGACCACAATGAAAATGTGTCGGGGGACCCCAAAAAGTTTATAGATTGCTTATTAGATTTTATGGAGATGCAAATAGTAAACATTAATTCATCAATCATTGACTAAACATGTGCATATAGAGAAATGCACTAAAAGTAGCACAGTCAACAATAAAAATGTGTTGGGGACCCCAAAAATTGTATAGATTTAATTTTAATAAACAATTTTATAAATTGTTTATTAGATTTTATGGAGATGAACCCCCACTGCAAAATCATCCCAATCGATCTAACATTATAAATTCCTTCCAAATAGAGATATTAAGTCTTGTATTAAGAATTGTATTCATATTGCGATACATAATCGCAAAATAAAAAATATCATAATGCTAGGTTTTTCGAATATCGTGCAGCCCTAATAATAATAATAATAATACATTCTTAAACACCCCAAACTTATAGTTAGAGTTTACCACTGCTTGGCATTACCCGATGAGCCGGTATGTCCATTGGTGAGGAGATATCCGGTCTGTCACATTTCCATTTATCACGTTTAGATTTTAGTTTTCGAGAAGAAGTCGACCCACCATCAGGGGATTTTCCACTCATCAATCCCATGATCCTCTTTGCTGTGACAGAGAAAGAATGTGATTGACAAATATGATGCCTGAGTATGATGAAGTCTTGAGAGAGAGTGAGTAATAATGGTGTAATATGTGTCATCCTGACCTTTACTCCCAAGAAAGGTGGGGGAGCTCTGAAGAAAATCTCCAATCTTCTGGAGCGTTTTGTCCTTTTTCCCTCTTTGGTTTGACTCCTGGGAATTTGGGGACTGAGAGGATGGAGAACAGAGTTCATCACTTGCTGTAATCACTCAGCACAGCTATGATGATCGGGATTCACAGCTCTCCCAATCACAGTCTCATGTGATGCAATGATGGTGAGCCATTTTCTCTTGATGAAATGTATTCAACGACCAAATTGAAAATGCATTGAAATGTATGCTCGAAAACCAGAATCAGAAAGTTTTTGCTGTGTGTTTTTATTTTAATTTGGCCAATAAATATACCGCATTTGCATTCAAACACATTTTATCATCCTTTTTTTTTTTTTACCAAGTATGTAAATGAAGCATTAACAGAGGTCAGAGATGGAGCACCCAAGGAAAAACACAAGATATTCTCAATTCATTTGAACAAATATTGACCTTCATTTCTTATTCCCCGATAACACAATGTTCTCAACCTTAAATACAAAGATTAGCCTTTTGTGTTTCATTAAAGCTCATGTTTAAGAGATAACCTGAATATTTTTTCCCACAAAGTCAAAAAAATGAGCAGGCAGAGCATCATATCTCGCTGTGTTTTTACTTTCCATTTAAAAATTACACTCATCTACCTTAAATCACAACCTGTCCAAGCCATAAATAATACAAAATTGGTAATTAGAAACCATGATGGGCAATTTATTGTTTGCAACATACTGTTAAAAATTCTTAACCCAATAAAAATCAGTCTCATAATAATGATGCTAAAACTTATAGTAAAATCTGTGAAAGCATTGAGTAAATGTGCTACAGAAGCATGCTTAAGATACAGATTTATGTGTGCATGAGCTGCTTTACAAACAGATTTACTGACATACTTTCACCCTTAAAAGTGTTTGAAATAACTTTTTTGCGACCAGACGCATATCACAGAATAAAGAAATCATGTAATAAAGACTAGGTCAAATAGCTTTGAATTACAAATATGCTGTACTTTATTCTTCTGAAATACCCAGAATGACTTAAATAAAACATGATCCACATTTTTGCAGCGATCATTTACTGTCATCATATGTTTCTCAATTTATTTGTCTGTATTTATAAATGTTTGTTTTGCCTTCTAGCATTCATTTTTTGTTCAAAAAAAAAAAACTTCCCTCTAAAGATACAGGATTTTTGTCTCTCAGTGTATACATATACAAATTGTTTTCATTGATATCATTATCACAATACCCAGAAAATTTTGTTATAGTGCATATATACAGTTGAAGTCAGAATTATTAGTCCCCATGAATTATTAACCCCCTTGTTTATTTTTTTCAACACATTTCTAAACATAATAATTTTAATAACTCATTTCTAATGACTGATTTATTTTATCTTTACCATGATGACAGTAAATCATATTTGACTAGATATTTTTCAAGACACTTCTATACAGCTTAAAGTGACATTTAAAGGCTTAACTAGGTTAATAAAGTTAACTAGGCAGGTTAGGGCAATTAGGCAAGTTATTGTATAATGATGGTTTGTTCTGTAGACTATCCAAAAAAATGTAGCTTAAAGGGGCTAATAATTTTAAACCTTTAAAAAAAAATGCTTTTATTCTAGGCGAAATAAAACAAATAAGACTTTTGCTAGAAGAAAAAACATTATCAGACATACTGAAAAATTTCCTTGCTCTGTTAAACATCATTTTGGGAATATTTAAAAAAGAAAGAGAAAAAAAAAAAGAGAGAGAAAAAAAAAAAAAAAAAATCAAAGGGAGGGGGGTGGGGGGTGTCTAATAATTCTGACTTCAACTGTATGTTTATAACTCCTCTCTAATTGTCAACTGAAAACAGCTACGATCAGTGCCTCACTATTTATATATATGCAATATCTACCATATTAAAACCTTATATTTGACACCTTTTCAAGCAAGAATCTCAAATTCATTGGTCATTAGATTGAATACATTTAGTACTTCCCACATACATCACCTGACAAAGTCTTGTTGCCTATCCAAGTTTTAGAAACAAACATACTTAGATCGATTACAAGACTTCTGTCAGGTAGTGTAGTGCTTCAATATGAATGTGGTCACTCACCTCTTCCCGATGAGGTGTTAGGTGAGGAGTCAATCTGCACATTGTATTTCTGACGTTTTCACCTTCCACCCCATCCTAAGGAATAGCAAAGCAAAAGAGTAAACAAGACTAGTGATTTGGTTTGCTTTAGTCCCATTTTGCATGTTTAATGTCTGCGAAGTGTCAGTAAAAGTAACACCTATAACAACAGGCTTGTGTTGTGCTTTCACACTTTTCAACAATGTTTCTGCTGTGGAACCCAACTATGACTCTAAACAAGTCATTTGTGGCTAACAGGATGATATTTATTGTAATGAAGCCTATTGTTTTATACTATAAAACCGCTATTGGATATGAGCCATTAAAATCTGACTGAACTTTTGAAAGCGTGATCATAAATCTGAATATTAAAACATGTTTATCCTCAAAATCACAGCATATGAAATGGTTCCTATAATGCTCAGCAGAACTGAGTACACCTCATTGTGAAAATGAATATTTTGATCCATTTCTCAGTGAATATAGGCAATGTATTTGGTGCACTTAAACAAAACAGATTTATTAAACAGATATATTTATTAAAATAGTATTTTAGTCACCAAACACCAAAAATTAAAGGATAATACTATTAAATTCTAGCAAAACATTGCAAAAAATTTACAACCTACAAAATTTCAACGATATTTTTCAATTTTCTAGCTTCTCTTTATTTTTTCTCTTTTTTAAATGTGCATTTAATATTTTTCTGTAACATAAATTTGGGTGTACTAGTTTTTGGACCGTTATTAGAAGTTATTTTGTTAGATAAGCTCCAGATTTGGCTTCAGTACTGACTAATCTAATGTACACGCACAAATATAATATTGTAAAGCTTTCTATTAAAAATATGAATTTAAAAGAGAGATTTGTGAGGGGTGTACATACAAGTAAGATAAGCTGAGCACTGTATAATAAGCTAAACTTTATAATAAGCTGTATAATAAGCTAAGCTTTTGTTCTTAACGTGGGCACGAAAGTGATATGTGCAGCTCACACTTCACAGACAGTGAAACAGGCCTTTGTTAAATTCATATGCTTGGTCAGACAAGATGTGATGGATGTTATGATGATCAATGGTGAGCTGATTTACTACAGTTGTAGTGAATTAATGAAACCTCTCATTGAGGTCAAATCAAAGGCAATCAAACACCACCTGCATTTACATTTACTTGATCCCTAATAATGTATCTGTAAATCAAAGTAGTTACCCAGTCTAGGCATGGGACGATAACAGTTTTTAAAAGGTATACAGCGGTTTGGAAAAGTCAGAATTTTAAAACCACAAAAATGTTCTGCTATAATGTTCCTACAGTATATGTAAGTTTTTTTTTATGCTTTGTTTTAAGATTTTTAGGACAACAGTATATCCAGCCAAAAAAATATTTAAAGATGCCGTTTCAAATTGTAAAGAAATCTGTGTTTTTGAAACTGACATGTTTATTGTTCCAAAATATTTTAAATCTTTCTCAAAATAAAATATTTAGTGTTCAATGGAGAAAAAAGTTTTAGTTTTTTACCCAAACATTTAAAAAGAACTTATTTTAGAGCAGTAATCACAATACCGTAAAACCATGAAACCGTGATTTTTTTATTCAGAGTAATCATATTGTCCGAATCTTATACCGGCCCATGCCTAGCCGAGTCGGAATAAAAATGTAACATGTAGCCACCTCTTTCAGAAAGAACTGGCTGAGGTTCTTTTGCTAGGATAAAATTTGATAGGATAAAAATCAGAACGAGCTGTTGTTGTTGAATTATAAGTGTCAAAAATGACCAGGGTCATTTAAAATAATAATAATTCAACTCATGTTCTGTGAAGCAGTTCTGGAGAATGCTGTCCCAGCAGTCTTTTCTTCAGACACTCATGCACAGATGCACTGTTTCGGTGTGTCAACTGGGAAGGGGTGTTTTTATGCTTAAGTATAAAAAAAAATAAATAAATAAAAAACAGCAAATAAGTAAATATACAGGCTAACATGCACATTTTAAACTATGTCAAAGATTGAATGGGATTTGAAGCTGTGGACAAATTAACATGCACATCAATGCTTTATATAGCATTCATATAAACACAACATTCAGAATGATTTCATTCTGACTGAAACTAAAAATATCCATGTAAACAATTTTATACTAAATGCATGTGCAAAACATACATGGCAACTCCCTAATCTAAACCTTAATAATCCTTATTGACTAAACACAAATTGGTTTCAGGTCGGCTAAAAAGAGTGGCGGTGAAATTTGTGACACTCAAAAGAGCACAAACCCCTGGGGATTAGTTGACAGATGTAGTGCCAAGAGTGTGCAGAGCATTAAAGCATCTTTAACAAGACAACACAGCATCTGCCCTATCCCTCTCAGTCTCCTTCACACACACACATAAACAACTAATACATGAAAAAATAATTTAATCTGCAAAATAAATGAATGATTCAGTCTGAAAGCATTCTTAGTCGCTCTCCAGTGACTCATCAGTTTTAGCCGCTTCCTTTTTCTCGCTCTCTCTTCTCTCTCTGTTTTCCCTCCATCACCCCCTTTCTGTCGCTATCTTTCCTCTAGACAACAAGATCGCATCTGTGACATTGCGTGTGACAGCCAATGCCATGCTCGTAACACCCGGCAGTCTAAACGGGGTGGACAGGGGCGGATCTCTGTCTGTCACACCTGTCACCTGCTGTTTCCAGCATCGGGAGGTGAGCTACTTTTGCCCCTCTCTGACTTGCAGGCTCGCATTAAAAGCAGACTAATTCTTGGACTCCAAGGAACCTGCCAAGTCGTTCACCGTTCATCCGAAGGAGATGCGTGCAAAATCAAGAATGATGGCTTGTTCTGAAGTCAGGGGCTGGTGTTTTCATGCCATGAAATGGGAAGGTGTAATTACAACAATTCAGAAGTGTTGAGGGTGAACTTGTTGCAAGATTACAATGATTTCTGTAAATAGCATATGAAAAGTCATTTTGTGAATGAGTGAGTGAGTGAGTGAGTGAGTGAGTGATGAATTATGGGTTTATTTAAAGTTTTATAGAGCATCATCCTCCAAAGCCTTTGCCTTTTATGCATCACATAGAAACAAATGCTCTACTGGTGAGGGCACAGAAGCTCAGTATTATCACTATAATGGATCTTTAAAAACTAAATAGCAAAACCCGCTCCATTTAAACACCCACCTTAATAGAAAGGTTATTATTTCTTTGATGCATAAAAGGTTTTATGGGATAATAACTCCTAAGCTGCATTTCCAACATCAGAAACTCTAATCAAATGGTCTGGATAAAATTGTCACATAACTTAACTGCTAATACAACTACTGGTAGCTGCAAAGGGTTAAGTTTTTGCACTTTTACGTGTTATGTGCACCTTGTTCAAAGAAGTCTGGATTGGTTATGCAAGTTTAGATACTTAAAAAAAAAAGGCTCCTACTGCATCAGCTTCAGGAAAAATTCTGTGAAGAATTGTATTAACAAGTATTCTGTGCATTATGTATGGAACCGAACTGTGTGTTTACGTAAATGTGTATTAGGAGTAGAGTGTCTTTATGCTGTTTTCATGGTGCAAGAAAATAGGAGGCATGTTTTTAATCATTTGTGTTGCCAAATCTTGCTAATAAAGCAAATTAGAACAAGTCTATAAGAAACTTAAATCCAACCGTATTATAATAGAATTAAATTAGCCACATACCAAAATCTTGCCTAGTTTATGAACTCCATAAACTGAATCTCTCAGACCCAAAGGCAACTTATAAGCATAGCTTAAAATAAGTGGGCCTGGGAATGTTTGAAGAGCATGCCTTCTGAAGCAGCCTTTCAAACACAGCAAAACAAAACCCTATAGGTTTAATGATGATTTAATTATCAAAAATAAATAAATACATAATAATAACAATAATTATTTGCTAACCATAATGAGATGCTGGTCATTGTAATATTACTTTGATGAATGATAGCAGATTCAAAAGATTCCAAAATATTGCTGTGGTCAGTGTCAATCATGGTGATTTAAGGATCGAGACAGGTTCCATACATGCACAGAATGATGAAAACTATTGGATAAATTCCCAGTTGTTACTCATAAAACTTTGAGTGTTTGTGGCCAAAGTCATCAAGCATTTGCAAACTTTAGTATCAGAATAT
This sequence comes from Danio aesculapii, assembly GCF_903798145.1. Lineage (NCBI taxonomy): Eukaryota > Metazoa > Chordata > Actinopteri > Cypriniformes > Danionidae > Danio > Danio aesculapii. The sequence goes on from NC_079451.1 coordinate 29,283,495, forward strand.
TCAACTAGAACAGGACCATCAGTAAATGCCTGGATTGTAGAACTCAATCTGTTCCATATATTCAGCACAGGGTTGCACCTGAATGCAAAGCTGCATCCACTTTTAATGGAGAAATGGAGGCTAAAGCTTAACCTCTACTGCATTTTTATTTATCCAAGTGGCAATGATTTTTAAAACTTAATTTCTTTTTTATCTTTACTTTTATTTAGTTAATGTTTATTAAAGAGGTTGCACCTCTTCCAATGTCTAATTTCACTACTGTTCAAACAACCTTAAATTCAGCAACTAAGCATTGTGGAAAATAAGGAACGCCTTTCAAAATCATTTAATCTTACTGATTTTTTAACTGTATTTTATACACAATATTTAGCTAATGACTAACATCACATCTGGCCTATGCGATGTCAGATGATGAAAAAGTCCTACACAGAAAGACTGGGAAAGTGCATTAAAGGTTACAACAACTTAACAATGAAAGTTCGGTCCTTACATTACATTATAACAGCTCTGAAAACATGTCTAAAAACAAACTGATTTGAAAAAGAAGGTCCAAATTTGTATGGATTATGCTTAATGAAAATGTTTTCAACTAGAATCCCAACAGAATTGACCTTTTTATTCTGCAATGTGGAAGTAAACAAATTTTTGCGATTCAGTCACCTATAGGAGAAATTACTTGAAATAAAAATTTGCGTCAAATTACAGTCAACATCCAACGGCAAAAAAACGGTCAAATTATATGCTCTACAAACAAATTTGTTCATGACGATACTTAATAATAATAATAATAATAATAATAATAATAATAATAATATAAAAAAACATGCAACATTATGCTACAGTTTGCAACATTATGCAGCATGACAAGCTGTTTTAATGTCTTAAAATCAATGGAAGTGAATGAAACTGGAAGTCTTGAGCCAAAAAGATTCCAATGGCTGCGTCTGCTCATACATGAATAAAATCAATATGAGTTTGGAATGACATGAGGTTAAGATCCTGTATTGTGACTATTATAGATGTGCACATTGCGATATCAATGCAGAAACAATATATTGTGCAGCCCTACTTCCTAAGTTAAATAGAATTCCTCCATCACAGACTTGCCCACATTGATTTGCTGTTCAGAAACAAATACAGAGAGGCCAAAAAAAGATAATTAGATAATGTTTATACTTCCAATCTCCAGCTCTGTGGGTTAACCCGAGGAAATTAACATGACCCTGAGTGTCTAGGGAGTAAATGTCTGGTTCCAGACCATTAGGAGTCCTGAAGGTGGAAGGGCTGCTGTTTTAGCATTCGTCAGGAAAATGTACCTGTGGATTGGGCTCAGAGAAAGCTTTCTTTTTCACAGCGCTGCTCCCGCCTCCTTTCCTCTTCAAGCGAACAGAAACGGCATTAAAAATAGTTTTGTGCCATTCAATTACAAAACTCTCGAACAATTAGCAGTTTCAGAGCCTTGTGAAAGCGTGACTCTGTTGCCAGGGACAACTGGCGAGAGAAAGAGCACACAATTCTTTGACAATAAGAGAGAGCACTTATTCTGAGTGGAAAGCATTCTTTCAGTGAGCAGCATAACATCTTCGCTGCGGTGTTCTGAGAGAACGACATGACCTACACAGGCTAGAGACTATTAAGTGCACATCCACCCTTATAAAGTGTGATTTAATAAAATGTTAACAATCTTGTTTAGTCAGCATTTATGTCAGATTTGTATTTGTGTATTCGTAATCCCTTTGTCTGAACAATTTAATTAAATTCCCACAAGCAGGTTTCTCAAACAAACTATAAACCTACTGTGTATTCTTACAGTTATTGTTACTGCTTCCAAAAACAAGTGTTTATGAGGTTATATCGTGGCACGCTCGACCACAGGCACAGAAATATATTTTTACACACAGAACTATTTGCCTAATAGGACTTCCATTTCGCTAGCCGTGCACAATGAACACTGATCGTTAAGTGTAAGTGAGGAAAATTAGAACCTTGTTAATGACTAATTAGGACGATTTATAGAGCTGCTAGCTGTGCATAGCAGAGTCAGCAACAGATGGACCACTGATTTTATAAAGAATATCAATAATAATTATATATATATATATATATATATATATATATATATATATATATATATATATATATATATATATATATATATATATATATATATATATATATATATATATATATATATATATATATATATATATAATTCAGAATTATTAGCCTCCTTTTAAAATGTCTTTTTTTTTTTTTATAAATATTTCCCAAATGATGTTTAAGGCAGCAAGGAAATTTTCACAGTATGTCTGATAATATTTTTTCTTCTGGAGAAAGGCTTTGTTTTATTTCGGCTAGAATAAAAGTAGTTATTAGCCCCTTTAAACTATTTTGTTTTTTCGATAGTCTACAGAACAAACTATCATTATACAATAACTTGCCTAATTACCTTCTCCTGTGTAGTTAATATAATTGTCCTAGTTAAGCCTTTAAATGTCACTTTAAGCTTTATAGAAATGTCTTGAAAAACATCTAGTAAAATATTATTGCCATCATGGCAAAGATGAAATAAATCCGTTATTAAAAATGAGTTATTAAAACAATTATGTTTAGAAATGTGTTGAAAAAAATCTTCTCTCTGTTAAACAGAAATTGGGGAGAAAATAAACAGGGGGGCTAATAATTCAAGGGGGCTAATAATTCTGACTTCAACTATATATATATATATATATATATATATAGCTTGAAGGAGTGATTTTGTGAACTCAGACAACAAATATAATTGTCACGTTTATTCTTCTTAGTGTTGTGCTCGTAAGATAATTAGTCCTCCTCAACCCCACTCTCAATGGTGTGCTGAAGCTCATTTCCCAAAAGGGCTAAACTATGATAGAGAAGACATGCACTGGAAAAAATGCTTTTCTTACTTAGATTTTATGTCTTGTTTCTAATCCAAATTTCAAAACATTCTTAAAACAAGAAGATTTTTTTAGACAAGCAAAACATTTTGTCATCTTTTAAGAAATAATGTGCCAAAATAAAAGTTTTTAAAACAAGCAAAATAATCTGCCAACAGGGTAAGAAAAATAATCTTATGTCAAAAGGAAAAACAAGATTATTTTTCTTACCCCACTGGCAGATTATTTTGCTTGTTTCAAATAAAAACTCACTTAATATTAGCATATTATTTCTGAAAACAAGACATTATGTTTTGCTGGCCGAGAAAATACTTCTTGATATAAGATGTTTTAGACATTTGGACTAGAAGAGTTCAGTCAAAGCAGGGTGAATCGGCTTTCAGCTACTACGCCCCTCGCTGCTGGAATCAGCTTCCAGAAATGATCAGATGTGCTCCAACATTAGGCACATTCAAATCAAGACTGAAAACACATCTGTTTAGCTGTGCCTTTACTGAATGAGCACTGTGCTACGTCCGACAGATCGAACTACTATGTTTTTCTCTTCTTTTTAACTCTTTTATAACACATTTTATCAGCTTTTATTTTATTTTATTTTTATTCTGTTTGTTTTTATTTCTCTTATAATTGTTTCTTTTATTCCTGTTTATGTAAAGCACTTTGAATTGCCACTGTGTATGAAATGTGCTATATAAATAAACTTGCCTTGCCTTGCCTAGAAACAAGACAAAAAAAAAAAAAATCGAATTAAGAAAAGCAGTTTTTACAGTGTGTCAACAATTTGTCGTCTCTGTATAGTTTAAGATGACCAAATAGTACCAACTGTAGAATGGGGATGGATGTGGACAACGAAAACCATCTCATACAATAAAATGTAGAAATGGCATTACAGAGAACAGCTGTGTCAACAGCCAAGGAAGGTCAACTTCATTAACATCTACAAGGCAGTAAATTAAAACTATATAAAAGGTTTGAGTTTAAGCATGTTCAGGGTTCATTCTGACTCTGCTGAACCCAGGGTACTGCCGTGTACATTGAAGATATTTATTCAGTATAGCAGTCTCATTGAGATCTTCTATGTCTTCATCATTTTTACTTACACTAATGCTGTCGGCCCTTTTGTTTTTTGTACTACAAAAGGAGAAAATTATAAACATGCTTACGCAACTCCAAACAATGGCAAATAAACTCTCCTGCAGAAGACAGTAGGATATTTTAAAAGGTAATGCATTATTAATGAAACTCCTGATTTTGACGGCTTGTCTATGTGCACGACACAAACAAATTGACATGCATTCACAAATCTATGTTTACACCAACATGTCCTGATAAAGCACATAAGTGAGCCACTAACAAATTAAAATTACCATAAAGCCTACAAATCTCCCCAAAAAGTATCTGTATAGTTTATTTACTGAGTTGAATATCTCAAGACTGGATCTCTGGTTGTCAGATGATTGTCAGAAAGAATGTTGACAGATGAATGCAATAATCAGCTTATGATGAGCAAAACAGGTGTTTGCTTCAGAGAACAAAGTGTTTGATTATATACAGTGGGGGAAATAAGTATTCAACACGTCAGCATTTTCCTCAGAAAACATAGTTCTAAAGGTGCCGCTGACTTGAAATTTTCACCAGATGTTGATAACAACCAAAGAAATCCATATATGAAAAGAAAACAAATCTAATTAGTTTACAAATTAAGTTATGTGTAATAAAATGAAATGACACAGGATAAAATATTAAACACGTGCGAAGACCCAGACAGCAGCTGAAATCTCTCAGTAGTTATTCAGCAACCCTCTGTCCTTCCTCATTGTAAATTAATATTAGCTGCTTCAGTCTAACATCTACATTTATTAGGATTATGAAGACGAAACCAGAGTAGACATTTCAGCAAGATAATGATCCAAAACACAGCCAAGGAAACTCTCAAATGGTTTCAGAGAAAGAAAAACAAGCTGCAGAATAGCACAGCCAATCACCTGACTCAAATCCAATAGAAAATACAAAATAAAGATCAGTGCGATATTTATTTTCCCCACTGTATTTATGATGCTTTTTCATAAATATGGATCCCAAAATAAACAAATAAATTAAATAAAAATAAAGCTGACATGCTAATGGTAACATAAACACATTGTTTTGCACAAAGACAAATTGCCTAATGCGGATTCATTACACAATACAATTAGTTTAGGTTTTTCACCAAACATGATTAGTATTGGGGGCCAATAAAGCATTTTTTTTACTGACAAGATCTCTAAAAATTAGGATCTAATATTAATACTTTATTGCTGTTTTAAAAAAATTAATGCTGGTCACTTTTCCCTGTTTTTCACTTAAAAACAAAAATGTCAGTTTTTGTGGTATAATAAAAGGACAAAGAGCATACATCAGAGTAAGTGCCTTCATTTTAGGTCAAATATCAGTTTAATCTGCTATATAATCAGCTGAATATTCTACACAATTTCCAATAATTCTTAAGGCCAAGAAATAGCAAAGATTAGACATAATGCTAAAGTACAAGATGACTGAAGGCCATTCCAGTCACAGCACTCAATTCTAATTTGTGTGAACCCTGCTCTAAACCCCCTTCATGCGATTCTCACCTTGTCCATCTCGCCGCTCTTCCTCTTGCGTGTGGGTCTGGAGATTTTAACAGTGACAGCAGATTCTTCACCCTGACGCTTGAGAGCGAAGCGATCGGGCTGCAGAGGACTGAAGGAAATCTCCAGCTCAGGTCGTGGAAACCTGGACCGTCTGCCTGTTTCCGTGGAGATCTCTGATGAATCTAGCACCAGCGGACCGCTACCGGATGAGTTCTGCCATATGAACATTAATATCAACTTCAGTATTGTAATCAATGGACTGAGAAATATGTGCATTTATTTAGAAGACGCTTTTAATAATAGAGAAATAACCTCAAGCAGAAGCATGAGAGCTGCTGCAACTGTGAAACAACAGACTACTGACTATTAATTTATTTAACGAAGACAAATAAGATTTATTCATAACTAAAATTAAAATTAAATAAAATAGCGAGACCATTTGAACTGACACTAATTGGGATGACTGTTAAATGGCGAAAAATTTGCCTGGATGTTATACCATTTGGAAAAATGTGCGGTTTTTAAGGTTCCAGATGTAAACATTTCAGACTTGGATATCTCTGGTACTGTTTCTTCCCATTTCTCTCACAGACCATTTTAAATTTCAAAAATAGACTTTCGATCATCCACTGTCTCCCTAAAGCAAGGTGTCCCCCAGAGATCTATTCCCAGATCGTTATTATTCATAATTTACATGTCTCGTGGTCAGATTTTACTATGCCATGGTCTAAATGATCAATATTACGCTAATCATAACATCCAATTATACTGTCTGTATCTGTAAATCTCCCTGCCCAAATTAACAAAATATCTGCTTGTGTGAATGAAATAAAAGATTGGCTTAATTTAAACTATTTGAATCTCAGCATGGACAAAACTGAGATCCTTTGTACCATCAAGTACTGTTAAAAATGTGGGTGCACTTTTTGATTCTTCTCTCTCCTTTCAGGCTTTTAAATTCTATCACCAAATCAGCATTCCTTTACATACAGTCTCAGCAAGTACTAGAAGTCCATTTCATACAATATTTGAAACTCTGCTATTGTTTTCTTATTGACTATTGAGTGAAAAGAGTCTTCAAGTCCTGTATAGGCACTATATAACAAAGCTTTATCTTATTATTATCATTATTATTAACATTGCTTAATGCATTATGTAACACATTAAAAGAAGATTCACTAGTTTTACAGCATTATGAGATGGTTCAAATGTATTTATTTATGTTTTAATGCCATATCAGCAGCATTGGCTATATTCATGGCAAAACCTATACTAAATACACAATATATAACATACAATCATATCAGCTTTTTAACAAACATACATTGTATCAAGCTGTGGAACCAAACGATACAAAAATAGTTTTGATACCAGCAGGCATTAGACATTTAATTAAGGCAAAGACTAAAGCAGAGGTCTTTCTTTCTGTATTGTACATTTTTATAGATGCTTTTAAACATTTCTTTTTTGGGTAGACACTTGAAGTGATTGTTTATTCTTTTTGTTTTGAAAGAGTGTTTTGTATGTTTGTTTTATGTCTGTTTTATGTACTCTATGTGAGTTTTTTGTGTGGCACTGTTATGAAACGAGGACTCTTGACTGCAAACCAAATCTACCTTTGGGTATAAATAAAGTAACCTAACCTAACCTAACATAACTGTGCAAAAAAACAACAACCCTACAAATAGCAACAACACTCCCTGTGTTTGCGTGGGTTTCCTCGAGGTGCTCTGGTTTCCCCCACAATTCCAAAGAGTGGTATAGGTGAATTGGGTAAGCTAAATTATTCGTAGTGAATAAGTATGAATGGGTGTGTATGGATGTTTGCCAGTGATGGGTTGCAGCTGAAAGGGCATCCGCTGTATAAAACATATGCTGAATAAGTTGGCGATTCATTCCGCTGTTGCAACCCCAGATTATTAAAGGGACTAAGCCGAAAAGAAAATGAATGAATAAATCTCCAATTGTAGGGCTTCCTGGGCTGCTTTATCTGCACGTTCATTTCCAATGTGATATGGTTCAAAAGTTGCTTAAGAATATGTTGTATTAAAAACTGCTGTGCTGCATATTAGAAAAAAAATCTAAATAATGCATTTCACTTTGGGCCATTTATGTATCCTGGATGAATAAAGTATTTTTTTTGGGGAAAAAAAATTAAAGATATTTTACACACTCTAATCTAATCGTTTGATCAGCAGTACGTTTACATATATTTTTCCCAAATACACACACTGTATATATTTAGCATTTTAATTTCATTTATTATAATCCAAGCTACCATTAATCTATAATGAACAGCTGACAACTGTATATTAATTACAGTATATTGTAATTAAAATAAAGTCTAATAGTTAGTTTGTGACAGTTTTCCTTGTAGGCTTTATCTAATGTTACCAACGTATGGATTGTTCAAAACTAGGGCTGTTTGTACCTGGTATATAGATTGCAGGTCAAAATCAATAAAAAACACTAAATAATACAGGGATAAACAAGGTGTAGAACCACAAAGGTGGAAAAAACATATCAGAGGTAGTCATAAATGTATTAGACTGGATCGGCTTGGTAGTGTTGTCATTTATGTGGTCTAAAAAAAAAATCCACAAAAGTTAACCTGAAGAAATGGATTAAAACAACAGGCATGAACCATAATGCAACTTAGTATCTGGTTAAACCATAATGCAACGTAGCATCTTGTTAAACCTGGTGTAAAAGAGATGAATGTGTCACAATTAGACTCTCGATGTACTTGTGTTTTACCTGACTGATGACAGATCCTCTGGTTCTGCTTTTGTGCTTGATCGTACTGCTGTTCAGAGGCTTCATATCAGAAAACTCAGCTTCCATCGTCTAGCACAGCAATTACAACACAGCCAATCATTCAACATTCCTCACTTTACATCTAATTACCAGCTCAATTTAATTACATAGCTATGCCTAACAGAGACATATCACCACAGGTTGGCACAAAAATTTTTTTTGAGATATATACAAATCAGACAGGGTGGAGGCATGATGCACTAAGGAGTGCAAAGTAGAAGAGCAGTTTAAATTCTGTAGACAAGAATTATACAATAGAAACTATATAAAAGCTCCATTCTTGAACCTCTAGCTCTTGAAAACTCAGCTTATCTTATTCAAGGTGAGTTATATAAAATAACAATAATGGTTTAAAGGACAAGGCTAGTCTTTTAAACAGAACATTTAGAGTAAAGCCACTTTAAATTACATTTCTGCTCTGTTGATAGTAATTTTATTTGTCATGAACGGACTCTAATGACACATCAAAAGGAATAGATGAATAGGCAGTAATAAGACACATGTATGTCTGACCTGTGTAGTAGAGTTTCTGCGAATGCTGCTGTGTGTGCACTGCTGCTTCAGTTTCTGGATCTCGGCCTCTTTTACATTCAGCTCTGCCTGCAGTGCCTCTGTCCTGCTGTCCTCACTGACCTCCTGACATACAGACAGAACGTTAAACCACTTTACATAAGGAAAAACTGAATCAAGAATGAATTCTAGAACAATGAGGTATTTAAAAACTATGAATATTTTCAGTAAAACAATTATTGTGGTCATTAAAAAAATAGTCCCCCGAAAAACTAAAATTTCCCCACCATTTTCACTCCAAAAAAAAAAAAAAGTTTGCTGTTTGTGAAAATGAGCTAAAACAACACAATTCTAGAGTTTTTGTAAAAATTAATAAGCTACGTTAGTTTTACAGAGATGGGTTGCGACCATAGACTGTAAAATATAGGTTGCAGCTGTAAGGGCATCCGCTGTGTGAAACATGTTGGTTCCAATTGTGGCAACCACTGATTCATAAAGGGACTAAGCCGAAATGAAAATGAATGAATGAATAAATTAATTAATAAGCCAAGTTAATCGCAAATTGATTAGGTGGAACCCAACATTTTTTCACAATATAGTGAGGAGTGAGTGGTTTGTAACGTTTTTGAATTTCTGCTGAGCACAAAAATATATATATTTTGAAGAAGGGCTGCATGATATTGGAAAAATCTGACATTGCGATATATTGTTTTTCTGCAATATATATGCGATATGAATACAATTTCACCAGATGGCTTAAATGGCTTATTTAGGGGGGAAAATCATTCATTTAGATTGTTTGGTGAGATTTTGTAAGGCTGTGAATCACATATAAAAATATAATAAACAAATTGTAAGCAAGAATAATTACAATACAGCAAAAAAAAAAGAAGCAAAACATACAGTGCTTTATGGTTTTCCCGACAGTCAAACAATATTCAGGTACAGAAAGTGAAAAATTTTATGGAAAGTAAAACTGTATAGTCTTCATTGTTTTCATTCATTCATTCATTTTCCTTCGGCTTAGTCCTGAGGCTAACATGCAAATTCCACACAGAAACGTCAACTGACCCAGCCGCGACTCAAACCAGCGATTATTCTTCAATAAAGTTACAAATGTGGTACGTTATTCTGCTTGAATGCTTTACACTCTCTTGAAATGCCTTTAAAACGCATGCAAATGATAAAGTTTCACTCTGTTATCCACTTGTTAAGTGTGATGTCATGTGAAGTGGCTTTCGGCTAGGCATGGGATGATAACCGTTAACAAGGTATACCGCGGATTGGAAAGGTCAAGGTTTTAAAACCGTACAAATTTTCTGCTACGCCGTTCCTAAGGTATGTGTACTATTTTTTCAAATGTTTTTTTTTTAGGACAACAGTATCTGAAGCAAAAAAGATACCCAAAGACGCCATTTTAAATCGTAAAGAAATCTGTGTTTTTGAAATAAGCCAATGATTCATTTGACTTACTTAGCCTGACATTTTTAGCTACTGCTCCAAAATATTTTTAATGTTTCTCAAAATAAAATATTGTGTGTTCAAATGGGAAAGAAGTTTTCGTTTCTAACCCAGACATTTAAAAAGAATAGACGTTAGAGCAGTAATCACAATACCACAAAACTGTGAAATCGTGATATTTTTATTCAAAGTTATCACACCGTCAGAATCTTATACCGGCCCATGCCTACTTCCAGGTCAAATCACTCTATCAAACTGTATGGGGAGACTCGACAAATGGTAATAATAAACGGTTACTTTTGAAAAATCACAATATATATGTATATCCATGCCTAACATCTGATGGCCAGAAAGTGATACATTTTTTTTTATAGATTGTTAAATTATTGGTGTCTGTGACGCAGCTAGTCCAGAGACTGTTGTGTACACCATGATCTTATCTATAATTCATTTTAACGTGTGATACTGTATGACTAAAATGTGGTTATAAACAAATATCTTCTCAGTTCAAATGAGTAGTGGCTTGGACCCGGAAACAGTATTCCATACGTCACCGATACATCACGACTTAACAAGTGGATAGTTATACTTTGCAATGACTCCACAAGTCTCATGTATTCTCAATTGTTGATCAACTACAATCCCAACTCAACATTGCATATCCTGCGATGTGACTATTGTGGACACACGCATTGCGATATCGATGCTGAAACGATATATATCATGCAGGCCTATTTTGAAGAATGTTGGAAAAAAGCAGCAACTGACATACAATGAAGGTACAAAAATACTATGGAAGCCAATTGCTGTTTTTGTCAGTATATCTACCTTTGTGTATAACAGAAAAAGAAACTCAAACATTTATTGAAGAAGTGGAGGATGAATAAATGATAAGATTTTTATTTTTGGGTGAACCATTCCTATAAGATTCAATCTTGAGTCACACAGATAACTTAAGTGTTAAATAGGCTACTTATGCCTCTGTATTATTGCAATGTTTTTTCAGTGGCCTCATTGAGCTTTAGTCATGCTAAAAATAACCCGTCATTTTTATTAGATTTGCTTGGCATCAAAAGAGCTGTATGGTCTTTTGATGTTCAGCTAATTTGAGTGATATTAAACTGTAACAGTAAACAAATGTGAACTAGTTCGCAGCAGGAGTGTGGAATATTCATTGAAATCCTAACTGGTGCTTTAACAATGCTAGCATAATTTAGTAATAGGTCACTCAAACAAACAAAAGCACATCCAAAACATTCACTGTGTTATGATGCCTATTAGAAATGAAGTATAATTACAACTATAATTCAAATACTTTAATTCATGTTATTTTATGAAATCCAAATATATAAATAAAAATAAATAAAGAATTAGAGATGACATCACACAAGCAAATGTGCAGTTTTCGCATAAATCAGCTCACGAGTACAATCACAAAAGTAAAAGTGATTTGATACAACAAAAAGTTAATTTTGAAGGAGTTTCATTCATTCCCCTTCGGTTTAGTCCCTTTATTCATCAGGGGTCACCACAGTGGAATGAACCGCCAACTAATCCACCAAATGTTTCACACAGCGGATGCCCTTCCAGCTGCAACCCAGTACTGGAAAACATCCATACACACTCATTCAAACACATACACTACAGCCAATGTGGTTTTTCAATTCAACTATTGCGCATGTCTTTTAGAAAGAATATTTCTTTTATATCTGTTTCCCCAACAAAAATAGTTCCAAAAATGCTGTAGCATAATGTTTTTCTTAAAAGAATTGAGTAAAACAACAATTCACTGATCCATTTGTAAAGAGTCACTTAGTAGACTTGTTTCTAATTGATTTTCTCCATAATATCAGAATCAACCACTCTTTTATATTAAGTAATTTTACTTAAAAACTGACTAGTTGGATGAAAAAGTTAATAGCAGACATAAAGTACAGACTGTAGAAAGATTATTTTTAATTATAATGCACATGGCATTAAAAACATTCCATGACATTGTGTATATGATACAATTCATTAATGATTTATCCTTAAATAATAAAGCTGAAATTTTAAAACTAATTAGTCTTTAGCACAACAAGATCCTCAAACAAATATGCTGACTTAATAAAATCAACAAACATTTCTCTTCATAATTAATCAAATTAGAAAACATCTGTCCTTTTTTCATGATTCTTCAACAAATAGAATCAATCGAAACCACAAGAATTATTAGAAACACACTGACACTTTTAAATCAAATTAATACCTTCTTGATAGGACTTGGCGATATGACCTAAAATCAAAACCACAATTAATTGAACACTTTACCTTAAGATTAACTACTGAGCGAATACTTTATTTTTTATTTTACTTTAATATGTATTTACTTACACAGATAGTAAATAAACTGACATTAAAGAATATGATTTATATGCAGGGTGTCAATTATCTGATGTATGACAGACTCGCATGCACTTTTTTTTTTTTTTTGAAGATATGAGAAAAATCATGAGTTTATTATGTTGCGTCAGACTGCCAAACATATAAACAATGCACTCAGTAATCAGTGAAACTCTCAGTCATGCCGTATTTTGTTTTTATAGGAAAAGTATTAACAGGACTACAAAAAAACTACATAAACAACATGGGGAAATTACTTATTACTGGTTATAGCAGGGTTTCCCAACCTTGTTCCTGAAGGCACACCCACAGTAAACATTTTCCACTTATTCCTAATCAAACACACCTGAATCAACTCAGAAGAACATTAGAAGAGACTCCAGAATCTGAAATGAATGGGTCAGATAAGGGAGACACCCTAAATATGTACTGCTGGTGTGCCTGCAGGAACAGTGTTGGGAAACACTAGGTTATAGTTTATAATTTTCGGTTTTGGTTTCTTTTCGAATAATCCCCCAGCTCCAAATCTCGGTGAAATCAAATATTAAATTTAGCAAAGAAAAATTTTACTGACTGCAGATTTATAAAAAGATAGAAAAGCAGGACCTTATGAGAGCTGCATTGGATACTTCACTGACCTCTGCTGTTTGGGCAGTGTTACTGGACTGCAGGATCTTGATCTGTTGGTCTTTCTCTCCATTGGACATGAGGAGTTTCTTCAGCTGAACCTCCAGAGCAGAGACGAGTGTGTCTCTCTCCTTTCTCCACCTTTCCATCTCTTCCTCACGGGCATTAAGACGTGCAGCCAGAGACTCCTAATAAACATGCATCAACAGACATTCATTAACTCTAGACCACATCTGTCTGATATTGACTTTAAAACCACTCTTCTCTTTACCATTTCAGCCTGTTGCCGAACATGCCGTTCTCGATCATCAGCGAATCGTCTCATGTCCTGATTCCTCCTCTCCTCAGCTTCTTTAGCCTGACCAATCAGAACCAACTTCTCCTCCATCCACTTCTTGCGCTCTGCCTGCTGCTTCTCATTGGCAAGCTAAAAGCCATGAAGAACCGAAAAAAAAGACCATGAGCAAACTTCTTTTTTTACACTTGAAGTGAAATCGAGAATAAATTTGGACCATGCACCTGTAAGCTCTCTTGGGCCCGAGTGATCTGTTGTCTGGCCTGTAAAACGTCTGTAGAGATTGGTCTGGAATCACTCCTGTCCCTCCCTTCAGGCAGCAATTCTCTCAAACTGGCCAGTTCTGAAAATAAACAGTCCAGAAGATTGACCACATTGAAAAAATGGGGTTTTAATCTTTTTTGGATTTTAGTTTTTGGATTTTAAAGGGGTCATGGACTGGGAAATCCCTTATTCTTGACATTTTAGAGGTCACTGTAATATAAAAATCCTGTAAGTTTCAGAATTTTTTTTAGTCCTCAAACAGCTTATGTTGAAATCAAGTTATATAAATGACAGGCTGTGTAATAGTGTGACTAAAACCACCTCTGCATATTTAGTATTGCCTCTCCGCTGTCACCACTGGCTTGCATGGTTGGGATCTGTAGAGCTGCGCATCGTTGGATTTGCTCTTCAGTGTTTGGACTCTCAGTAGTAATTTTTAAACCACACGGAGCTAAACTGAACTAAAACACTACAAACTGAACTACACTGTTCCAATTTACTGTGACCTTTTATGTGAAGCTGCTTTGACACAATCTACATTGTAAAAGTGCTATACAAATAAAGGTGAATTGAACTGAATTTTAGATTGGTGCTCAATAAAACAATATTAGGACACAGCTATTTTTTTTTAGAACCTTTGCTTTGTTCAGAAAGACAGGGAGAGAAACATTGTCTTGTAAATTCTTGGTTTTGTTTTCTTTCACAAAGCAACATTTCTAAATGAATCAAAGTTTGTTCACTTGATTAAACTTGAGTTCCTACTTGAACACAAATATCAAATTGCTTGACTTCTCCATAACTAAAAAGTAGATTTTCCATGACATCTTATAAATGGAAAAACTGCTGTTGTGCTTATATACAGTATAGAAATATAAATAACAATACTTATTTACTCCCAGGGCTGTTTATATCAAAGTTGATATTTATCCACACCATGTTAGTGTTTAGTAACATCTTATTTTTACGAGGTGGGTCGTTAGCCCAAAGCTCAACCTCTAACCTGGAGGACCAGGACATACACTCTGGACAATTTAGGTTACTCAATTCACCTATACCGCATGACTGTGGGGGAATCAGAGCACCCGGAGGAAACCCACGTGAACATGGGGAGAACATACAAACTCCACACAGAAATGCCAACTGAGCCCGTCGAGGCTAGAACCAGCAATCTTCTTGCTGTGAGGCAACAGCACTACCCACTGCGCCACAATGTCACCCCATATAAATAGTAATATAACATAAAAATAATAAGTTAAAATAATAACAGTATTAAAACAGTTTGTTTTGCATGACTTTAATAGCTAATGTGAGAAAAACAACAATGAATAATTTACCTCAGGTAAATTAGCTTATAAAAATAACAATAGGAGTGAAATTTTTCTGTATAATTTATAGACAAAGCACATTAATTAATAAATGGAAAAAAGCAAAAAAATTAAAAATAAATTAAACTCCAAGATATTCCATAACTTCAAAAGAATTTTTTAATTCTCTGACTTTCAATGTAATAGACTTTTTCTGTAACAGACCTTTTAAAATCCCATGATATTCCAGAAATTCCATGACCTGCAAAAACCCTGAAACTTGGTCCGCGTAGTTTGTTCCTTGATTCTGCTCACCACAGCCCATCAATTAAGCCCAAACATGACTGTAATATTCTCCATTTAACCTGTACCTTGAGTAAGCTCATCTATCTGGGTGTCTCTGTTGTCCAGCTCCAGGTCCAGCTGTGTCTGTGTTTCCTCCTGTTCTGTCAGAGCCAAGCGCATGTCTTCAATAACACGCTCACGCTCTTGCAGATCTAGACACCGTTAATACATACATTAATATATGTATTGCTGCTTGTTGTCACGCATTTAATGAAACACTTAAAGATAAATGAAAACCAATTATGCAAGAGAGATACCTTTACATGCTTTCTGATAGAGCAGCAGATTCTCATCTGACTTTGAACCAGAGGATCGTTCCTGTTCAAGAAAATTGAAAACATTCAAGTCACATGACAGTTTAATCAATGTTTCACTATCTGTAGATTTAGGTGTTCAATTGCTGGACATGCTTACAGCTTTTAACTGGTTGATAGTGCGATCTCTATTGGCGATCTCATTCTGAAGCTGCACTTTTATTTTTTCCAGATCGCTGAGCTTCAGTCGTAGAGATCTCTCAGCCTCACGCATGGATGAGATCTAAATCAGTGCACAAAAAGAGTTTTAAGACAGGTCAACAGCACATAGATTCAATGCAAGTTCTGACATGTTTCAGCTCAGACAGTAAAGATGTTCAAAACAGTGGGAGTTCTCACCTCTTTCTGGACCTGCTGAATTTGTTTCTTTGAGTCACAAAGTTTTTCTCGAAGATCAGATGAATCATCTTCCCTTCTGCGCAGATCAAGGGCCAGACTGCTCATCTTACACTCGCTAGTTTTAATCTCCTCTTTTAACCTAAGAGATGAAAAACAAAACACGGGAACAAAATGAATATGAATGAATGAAAAAAATCAAGCAAAGCATATCAATGCGCTTCATTTGCAAACAACACTTCTTAAATCATTAAATGCTTGCTCACTTAAGAGGGTTTCTCCTTTACTTACTCAGTTCTGAATACTACTTTTTACTAATTCTATTACATTTTAACTAGTGGCTGATTAATTTTATTTGCTGTGAAAAGGCAACTTGCAAAGAAGGTATTAGGGCTGGACGATATATTGTTTCTGCATCTATATCGGCACGTGCACATCTGCAGTAATCACATCGCTAGATTTGCAATGTTGAGTGTGAATTATAGTTGACCAGGAGCTACAGAAAACATTTGGTTTGTAGAGTCACTGCTAGGTTTAACTACTGTATAATAGTGAAAGTTTATGATTTGCATGTGTTTTTTAAGGCCTGTGAATGAGCATTTCAAGACAGTTTAAAACATTTTGGAACAAAAAATGATGATGCTTGGAGGTGTAACAAAAGATTAATTAAAGATTAATACATTAATTGTTTTTAATTATTTACACTTGGAAAAAAAATGACTTATAATTTTTGTCTTATTTATAATACAAATACTCTACATTTTAAAGATTGTTTTATTTACCTCCTTTTATTTACCTTTGAAACCAGTGTATTTTAATGGAAAACACGTTGAAAGGATACAGAGATATAAGCATCTTGGCACAATCTTTGATACCACATTAAAGTTCCAGCAGAAGCTGTTACTAAGAAAGTGCATTAAAGAATGAGTGTTCTAAGGAAACTGAACTGAACAGTTATTCACAAAAAATACACCGAGAACTTTTTATACTATCTATATTGAGAGTATATTAAGCTTTTCCTATTCATGCTTGTACCTCTCACTTTCCATTAGAGGAGAAAAGAAGAAAAAAAAATTAATAAAAAATAAAAAATAAAAAAAATAACTACTTTATAACTTTGCCTTCATAACTTAGTCAACACTTGCTCCAAGATTATTGGTTTGCCTCTGTGGAGTCTAGCAGAGTTACATGAACAGCAAACAAGGAAAATTCAAAGTGTGATAGGAGATGATTTCCATCCTCTGAAGCCATTTTTTGTATTGTTGCCCTCTGGAAGAAGGTTTAGAAGCATTAAATAGATATATTGTTTTTCTAATAGATATGAATTCACCTTTGTTCCTGAGGCAATAAGGCTTTATAATGTTACATTTCAGCAAGTTTTAAATTTAATGTATGGGTCTTTTGTTAATGCTGTTTTTAGTACTATTTATGAAGTGATTATGAAGCATGCTGGATTGTGTTTTTTAATATTGTTTGTAAGTGATTTGTCTCTTATGTGTTTGCATTTGTTGTGCTACCACTGCCCTAATTTAATTGCCCCTGGTGGGATTAATAAAGTTGTTAAACTTAAACCTCATTGATAGATAATTTAGCTTGTTTTAAGAAAAAAAAAAAACAGAGAAGAATTTTGTTCTGAAGGTGAAATAAAGCAATATTTCTACTTGATCTATGAATGAGAGATTTCGACTAGAAACATGAAAAAAAAGCAAAGTAAGAAATTATTGTTTGCATTGTGATTAATCAACTTCTGTACCTGAATAGTATTAGACTCCCAAGACAACTGACACAGAGCTATTCAAACCATTTTGTGAAACTGTAATCATATTGCAATATTTATTCGCAGAAAAATAAAGATTGCAATATGCAATTTTTCAAATATCGTGCAGCTGTAGTAGAAGTTGTTTTCTTTTAATCGTTACTATACTTCTCCACAAACTTTGTCATTATTGTACTTTTTTAGCGTCATTATTATATTGTCATATAATATTACCACCCTTGCCAATAAAAAAAATCTAAGTAGGTAAACCACTAGTTAAGATTAAAAACAGACCTTTATAGAAAAGGAACTGACCACACTTTTTAATGATAAATATTCATGTCAACTGTCTTTTTGTCTATTTTGGGTATAAGAAAAAAACACAAAGTTTTCAAACTACTAAAATAAATCACTGTCTTTTTGTGTGGGATGATCATTAATCCAAAAGAAGCAGAAATCTTGGGCAATATCTTTGAAAATCAATCAATGGACTGCATTTCAGGGTATAAAGAACACAATTTCTCATGCTGTTAGATGCTATCCTGATCACTTAGTGTTTGGGAAGACTGTCAGCACTTTAAGGAAAGCTAATGCCTAACACCATTTAAACAAACCAAAAAAACAAGCTTTGTTAAAAGGGGTATATGTAAGAATATATAATTTGAACTAGCCCCTATAATCAGATTCCTGTGATGCCTAAGATTATGTTTTTATAAACTCCAAAAAAAACAAAAAAACATTAATTTCTATTATAAGGGATGAAACAGATGTGCCATTTACTATCTTATTAAAACAATGGTACTTATACGCCAGTATAATAGACAATTTATTCATATAAAATGCAAAAGAAATGTAAAAAGTGTAAAGAAAAAAATTGATGAACAAAGTCTCTGTAGGTTTCACCAAGTAAATTTAAGACATTTTATGACCATTATGAATTTATGAAAATTTGTTTTTAAATGTACTAAACTTCAAACCATCCAAGATGCAAGTCAACAGCAATTAGCACTACATGAGTCACAAAGCATATAGAGTGCATATATAAACTACACCCCTCACAAATCTATCTTTTAAATTCATATTTTTAATCCGAAGCTATACAATATTGTATTTGTGCATATACATTAGATTAGTCAGTACTGAAGCCAAATCTGAAGCCTATCTAACGAAATAACTTATGTTAACGGTCCAAAAACCAGTACACCCAAATTTGTTATAGAAAAATATTAAATACAAATTTTAAAAAAAATGTAAAAAGCAAAACAAAGAGCAGCAAAAAAAGAAAAGAAAAAGAAAACAAAATTCAGTTGAAATTTTGTAGATTGTAATTTTTTTATTTTATTATTTTAGTTTTATATTTTGCTTGAATTTATTTGTATTATCTTTCAATTTCTAAATGTTTGGTGACTAAAATATTATTTTAATAAATATATCTGTTCAATAAATCGGTTTTGTTTAAATGCACCAAAATAGATTGCCTATATTCACTGAGAAATTGATAAAAATATAATTTTTCAAAATGGAGTGTACTCAATTTTGTTGAGCACTGTAATTCAGCCAAAACCAAATACCCTGTACTTTACAATACAAACCAAAATATATACACTATACTCACGATACTTTGTCTTTTGAAATGTACTAATCAATCAGTGCAAGAGATTGAACATCATTTAATCAAATCATCAGTCACAGGTATTCAATTTGCTGAGCATGTAGGTTTGTGAGACTTTCAGTGTCTGCTCCCTTTGACATACATTTTATTAATCAATCTGAGCTTAAAATCTTTTTTAATGTTGTACTAAAGAAAAACAAATATAGCATTGCCTCAGTGTGAATAAGTCAACAGCCAACTATAATGCAACTTGTGTTTTAGAAAACTGTGTTAATGTTTACAAGGCAGACAACTGACCGGCTGATCTCTTCTTGTCTCTTCTGTAGCTCTGCATCTTTCTGAGCGATGGCCTCCTCTGCCACAGCCAGGATCTCTCTCCTTCTCTCCACCTCTCTCCTGCGCGCCTCCTTCACCGCCTGCGCCTCCTCCTCCTCCAGACGCTCCTGTGTTTGCTTCAGACTCTTCTGTAGTGCTGAAAGCTGAGTTTCCTTTAAAGTTAGAGCATTCTCTCTCTGTGCCAGTTCAGCCTCCTTTCCAGACAACATGAGGTGTGTTTGGCTATCTGTCTCTTTACTTTTAGATCCAAGAGCGTTAGGGTTTGCCAGCCCCACCTCCTTATCTTTAAGCTTCTCCTTCTCCTTCTGAAGGCATATAATCTTCTCCTCGAGTTCAACTTTGACCTTACATATCCTTGTGACTTCAGCTTGCAGTTCAGAGTTGAGTTTTTTGAGATCTTCATAGTCAGATGTGTGTTCAGCTTTCTGTTTCAGTAGCGCAATTTCCTTTTCAAGAGTCAAGATGCGTTTGTTCTTTTCTCTCAGCTCAAGATCTTGCTTAGCCATTTGTGATTTAGCAGCAAACGCACCTGTAGTGTTGCTACATCTGGACGCAACTGCTACGTTCAAATTGCTAAAATCCACAGCAGTTGCCATCTGTTTGGTCTCCAATGTTGTCTGACAAGTGTCTTCTTTCAGAATATGTTCCGGTGAAACTCTTTCTTCCAGATTTGACTTTAGATCCTGAATGCACACTTGTAATCTGTGGCATTCCTGCTCCAGGTCTGTGATCTGCTTGTCTTTTTGTTTGCCTTCAACAAGGCAACACTCCAGCTGACCTTTGACCTCAAGAAGGGCGGAGTCTTCCCACCCATCATCTGCTTCATCTTCAGGCATTTTTAAGTCCTCCATGGGACCTACAGAGAATTGAGAAAACTTAATAAGGTGTGTATATTTTAATATTGGTGATGATGTGTCTGTGGCATGCAATATTACTGTGTATGCGCTTAAAATAGATCATTTTACATATTGACATTCAGATTAGCTTGGTACAACCAAGCATTTCAGATTTACTGCTATTGGTCTGGCAACAAAGCCAGTAATTAATTTCATCTAGAGTGCATGACTTACACACTGGGCCATAAAATAAACGTTCATTCTGAAGATAAAAGAGGAGAATTGGAAGCACTCAGTCTGAAAGCTTCCTGTTTATTCTCAGGAAGCACCTCATGTGTGTCTGGGATACTTTGATACTATAAGAAACATTTCTATTACTCTCTCTTTTTGAGAGGAAATAGAAGCATCCTTGACACTGCATGCTCTTATGTGACTTACAGTGCTTTTAAGTTTGTGCAATGTTGTCCATGTGCAAAATAAAAATACTTTATTCAAGTTGTGCTCATAAAAACAGTACACTTCACAGAAGTATGTCAGAATACAGGGCTTAATATGCATTGGGTTAACTTTCTAAAACAGGTTTAATATGATTATTTCTTTACACTCGAAAGCCTTTTTCGAGCTCTGAGGTATTGACGTCCTTTGGCTCGATTCTCTCGGCCAGCCCCTCTGGTTGTGACAAATGATGGGAGGGCTTTTTCGAGACGAGGAGCGGAGTCTGTACCTTTCTTGAGCGGGGGCTGTCCTTCAAGCCCTTCTCCTTCCTGACGTCGCTTTCTGGTTTCTGTCCGGGAGCTGAGGGGCTCTTTAGTGGTGCAACTGCACTGGGTGACCTCCTTTTTGACAGAGTCAATTTGAGCTCTCTGGAAATTTGTAATAAAAATAAATAAATAAATGTTTAATAATTGGGATGATAAATTTACATGATTTTTTTTAGGTTTATGTTTGTTTAAATGTTTTTTGTTTAAAAACTAAAATACACATGTTTTTTCATTACAGTGGTTCATGGTATCAAAAAGCTATCAAGCTCCATATAAAACAAACACATAAAAGTTAATAATTATCACTAAATAATGATAATTTTTAACTCTCACAGAAATGTATACTACTTTTCACAAATTTGCAGACCTTTTATCAATTAAATTAAGCTCAATGTGTTTTCACAATTGATATTACTAATATAAAAAAATGACCCCCCCCCCCCACCACTAAATATATTATATTGTATTGTATTTCTGAAGAATCATGCAAGACTGGAGTAATGACTGATGAAATATTTAGCACTGCCATCAATGGATTTAACTACACAATTTTCTTTTACATATGAATAATTGGTAACACCATTTCTTTTTTGTTTCTTTATACTTTTATTTCTATTTGAGTATTACTAGACTGTCTGCTTAATATCTGTTGATACTGCTACTTCAACAGACATTTAACTGACTAAAAGAAACTTTGCAAGTACATGTCTACTTCTAATCTAATGAGAATTAGTTGGCATGTTGATGCAATGTAACCTAAATTCAAACAACGGACCATCAAAATAAAGTGTGACCGAATAATTTTGCTAAATGGTCAAATTAAAAAAAAAAGTCTAAAATGCAGTTATATTCTACAATATTACAGTTTTAACTATATGCAAGCAGCCTTGGAGACTTTCAAACTTTCTAACTAAACAGTAGCATGCATCTAATAATCCTGAACATTAAAAAGTCTGTACATTCACACTTACATCCTGAGCCTTTTTTTCTACATTCTTGTCCAAAGTAGCCTGCAGTTTGGCAATCATCTCATCCTTCTGTCTGCACATGTCACTCAGATTAAATTCCCTTTCCCTGTGGCGCTCCAGAGTCTAAAATCAGCACAACAAGCCACAACATCACTACTGAATGCACAATTTCAGAGGAAAACCAGGGATTGCTTGTGTAAAACAAACAGTGATGCAGAAACTGGCAGTCTTGTCCTCATTTTGCCTGTAAAAGTGGCAGAAGCCGTTTACGGTGGTGTTGTTTACCTTCTTCACCTCCTCCAGTTCATCTGACAGCCGGCTCTGGGTTTCCAGCTCTGTGAGGGAGTATTGGGTTTGGCATTAGATCTAGTGATTAGGAAGCCTGGTAGGTTGGTGAGTGAACTTAAAATCAAGCGTATGTGGTTACAGTTTTAATGTAAAAGCATGCATATTTAATAAAACAAGACTAATGGTTAATGATTATCTATAGAAGTCTGAACCAACAAAAATCAATGTGACTGAAGAAGCACTTGAGGACTGAGGAAAAATAAGCAAAAAAACAAAGTTTGCCAATATGAATTCTGAATTCACCGCCCACCCCAACATTTATGCTCTAATTTAAGTTGTTTTTTAAGCTTTATTTTGTGCAGGGGCCAATTAGGTCTTTTTACAACCTGCAGAAACCCTGCATTAAAAAAACTTTTGCAGGTTTTAAGTTGAGGAGAAAACAGCTTTTTGATATCTTGAAGATTACAAAACCATGGAAACCCTAAATGGTAGGGATGCAACGATACAGACTTCGGTTAAAAATAAATAAAAATACTAAAATAAAAATAATAAATAAAAATACTAAAATAAACAGAGCTTTTCAGGTTTCTTATGTACCAAACAGTAGTTTACAGTTACATAATATAAAATCAAATATAACATCGCATAGTGTTGTTACAATCTGCTCCTTTTCTAGGGTTCGGAAAGAAGGTAACAAAAATAAGGATCAAATTAAATTAGTTTGAATTAAAAAAGTAATAATAATAATTATAATAATAAATTAATATTTCATTATGTGTGGAGAAATCTTAAAAAAGAATGTCATTTTTTTTATTTACGACTTAGCAAAGTCAAACTTTTATAATATTCAAAGAGTTTAAACAACACACTTAAATAGCCAAATCGTCAAGAGAGTGTAATGCCAAAATAATAAACAAAAAGCTACATAAACTTTTAGGAATTCGTACATTTCCTATTACAAAAAAAAAAATCAAATTAAAGACATTGGTCTTACCTCACTCCCTGACTAAAATCAAAACAAAAGAAAGCACTGAGATAGTGAAAACAGGGACTCTCTCTGTGCTCTGCCTCTCAAAAAAGCCTGGACGCTCTAGCAACAGAACTAGATCACACCATAATCTTCACTGTATAAATTAAATAAAGGTTAACATTTTGAGCTATATAGCTATTCAATCTTTTGTTTGATCATTATTAAAAACACAGCCAGGAGGAATAAGAGGTTTTCACTTTAAGATGCAGCACACTGAGAAAGTTTAGATTTTAAGGCAAAACCAAATTAATACTCATCAAGTCGGATAGGTGGACATAATTAATGGTCATAGCTGAGTTTTATAGTCGAGAAGACTTAATATGCATGTCATAATTTTCACTTATCGGATGTCCGGCATGCACTGACGTGGCACACACTTTCATTTTCACATGAAAGCATCTATTTTTGTGCTCACTGAAGAGAAATTTACTCGCAGGGAGCCATGTTTCAGTACATGGACATTCATTCTAACATGTACAGGGCCAGTTCAGGAAGTAAGTAAAGGAATGGGGAAAACGCAAAATACTTTAATTTTAAATGCAAAACCGAAAAAATTAAAATAAATATATGTGCATTGAAAGATGAAGCTCGTACCGAACGGTTCGGTATTATACCAAGTATTGCAGCATCCCTACTAAATGGTAACACACAAGGGGAAGGGGATGCACCACAAATTTGTGAAAGTGTGAAGGTAAAGATTTTTTATAGAACTGCTCATCTTCAAAAGATTCTCACCCTTTGTTTTGAGCAACAGCTGATTCTGAGATATGCTGAGCTGTTCTGAAAGTTTTGTGACCTTTTTCTCGAGGTCATGCAATGTCGCTGAGACTTTGGGATCAGAGGTCACCAAGCAGGACTGGGCAGCCTGGGCATCATGTCTGATTCCTGCCAGGTCACCACTCATAGAGTCAAACAGGCTGTCTAGAGAGACGCGTTTCTCCTCCTATACACGCAAACAAACAAATTAAATTGAACACAGAAATAGAGACAACACTTGATGTCCATGATGAAAACTACAAACTATTAACTAAACTGATATAAACCTCTGATTTGGCCACAGTTGAATTCATACGGTCATCCTCCATAGCTGTTTTTTCCACTAGGCTTTTGAGAATCTCCAGTCTCCGTTCACACCGTTCCTCTATCAGCTCCCGTTCTCTGGACATACGTTCACTAAAATAAAAAAGCCATGAAAACGAAATGAATCCGTTCAGTTAATCATAACATGGACTGTCATTGTTTATAATTACACATAACTGAGCAAGGGAGCTTGTAATCTCTGACCTGTAATCTTCATGCATCTGGGTAATGAGTTCTGAGAATTCTTTTGTCACTTCATCTCGAACACGTGCTTCTAGGGTTAAGAGTTCGGCTTTCACTGCCGTCAACTGCTGCTGAGTATTCACTATTAACCGCTGCTGGCCCTTTACATGCAAACACAATAAACAGCCATAGTGAAGCAGAAACCTCACTGTCATACAAACAAACACAAATACTACAGAAGTTAAAGGTTACCAGTTTACTCATTACATCGTTTGTGTTCAACAGTACAAAAATACTGTTCTGAAACAAGTTAAGAGTGAGTGATGTCAGAATCTTTATTTTTTTGGCTGAACTATTCCGATGCCAAATCCTACCTCATAAAGCTTTTTATTGATTTGCACAGTCTCTGTACATTCATCTTCAGAATTTAGTATGGTGTCCTCTATTTCACTCTGCTCTTCATACTCGTCCTCAGTGTCAGAATCTTCCCGGACATCCTCAAGACTTGGGTCCCATCGTACCAATGAGCTGCGTCTCATTTCCCGGCAATCAGCATTGTTGATTATGAAGGAGACCTCTCTTGCACTCCTTTTCACTCCCACTGGGATGTTCTTAGTGGTGAGGACCACCACCTATAAAAAAACATGTTTAAATTCATCCCAAATAAAGCTGAGAAACTACTCAGAATTTCAGAAAAAAATATAAACTAATAATTATTTACTAAAAGTGTAAAATGCATTGCCTTTAAAGAAATGGTTGACTCATAAATGTAAATTCTGTCATAAGTTACGCAGTTACTCATAAGTTCCTTCCTTTCATCTGCTAAACACAACTGAAAACTTGAAAAAGGTTTCAAAACATTGGTTGGTAACTACTAAATTCCTCAGTATTTTCCCTTAGCATGCAAATCAGTGGTTTCCATCACCTATTGGGTACCTCAAACTTTTATCAAAACTTTGCTTGTTTTCAGCAGAAGAATTTATAAAGGTCCGAAGGTGAACTATCCCTTTACAGTTATTTCAATTGCAGTTATTATTGCTCACCCTTACATCATTCCAAAACTATAACACATTAATTTATCTTTGAAACACAAAATTTCTTTTTTTTCAAATGAATCCAGAGGTATTTTTGTACTCCATTTCACCAAATATGGAGATCATAAATGTATCTTTAAAACTTATTCATATGTAGGTCCGTCACAATACTCAATATATCGACTTGTTCAATACTTAGAGATGAACTCAATTTTTGCCATTGCAATATATATATAAAATGCCATATGCCATATAAATATATAAAATTATAGAATCTAAATAACCTTAAGAATGCTTAAAAGTCTTTTCATGTGTTTATGGCTATTTGCATTATGCTGTTATATAATCATTATAGAATCAGTGGCATAAAATGATCTAAAAATGACAATAATATCGCACAGCAAATATTCCTTATTGTGACAAGCCTATTCATATGAAAAATTTCTTATGCTTAAACTTTTATGCTTTCTTATGCTTTATATATTTAGACTCATATACATGCAGAATTCTTTTACTTGCATGTAAACATACAGACTGCACATCAATTATGGTAAACTGAAGTAGAAGAACCATAACGTCTCTTTAGAAGATTTATTTTTAATTTTCATCAAACAATCTTTTTATTTAAAAAATTTATCGAGGAATCGAGGTCTCAATCTCATCTTTTATTTTACATTTCAAAAATGACAAATGATTAAATATCAGGTTACATTAATTCACATGTTAGTGATGCGTTATACATCATTTTCAGTTTTCTAAATGATACTGTGTGAATAATTTTGACTGCGTTGTTTGATCTAAAAAAATGCTAATAAATTTTTTTTTTAAATTCTGTTTTATATAAATAGATCTCAGGTGCCCTAAAGCCACAGATGGAATGTCACAGCTAAATAACTGATGACAGAAATTAAACGAGGGAGACCAAAACTTAATAGGTTGTCACAAACCTTCTGAGCCACGGCAGAGAACTTGAGCACATTCAGCGTCTCATCATACATGGAGGAGCACTGATTAATGTTTACAATCATACAGGCTGAGCCCCGGCCTGTGAAGTAGCCCTGCAGGTAGTGAGTGAGTTTACTCTCTCTGAACGGAACATGCTGTCTGAAAGGACACACACACACAAAAAAAAAGAATGATTAAAAGACAAGTGGAAAAAAAAGAAAAGAAAAAAAAAAAAAAAAAGAGAGAGATTTGTATACCTAGCCTGTTGGTTATTCCTTAGTGCATTAATGCACTTTCCAAGACTGAGCAGAGATGTATTGATGTTGCCAGCCTCTTTTAGCCGTTCACCTTTATTTTGAGTCTTAGCACAACGCTCTGATCCAGCCAGATCACACAGCGCCAGCCTGGAAGGAGAATATATATACACTTTTACAAACCATTAAGCCCAACCTAAACACCATGCAGAGAGAGAGAGAGAGACTCACTCGCTGACTGATTCCACTCTGGGTATTCCCACATCCTCCACCTTCAGGATTCGGACAGAGAAAATACTGTGGCTAAAAAAAAAGAAATCAAACAAGTAGACATGGACATGAAATTAGTGTAACAGATGCAAATGAGCTCACTATACTAAAATGGATGAACAACAGGAAGTTGCAGAACTTTTGTAGTCTACCTTCTGCTGGAGAGCAGGTTGAGTTTAGTGCTAGAGATGCTCTGGTTTCTTTTGCCCAGTTTCATCACTTTCAGGGCTTCCTCTGCACTGCTCACCTGGACCCATTTCAGATCTGGGGATTTAAAATGCACAGTTATGAGCAATGACACAGTCTGCTTAAGTTACACACACCACATATCAGGCTTCTTATCATCTGACAAATCAGCCTTAACACATGAGAATGCTGTTAAACCTATGCAGGTTTTTCTTTGTTGCTCTAGCACCAGCACCTGGCCAGTTTGAGCTATTACACAGTATTTCCTTTAAAAAGGGTCACTCCAGTACCTACAAAATTAACATTTAAATGCTCTTTTGAATTAGTTAATTAATGAAGGACTATTGGAGCTTAAATATATCACTGCAAGGTCACGGGTTTAATTCCTAGGGAATCCATGAAGCGATAAAATGTGAATGCAAGTCATTTTGGATAAAAGCATTAATCACATGCATAAAGATAAATGTAAATAAAGATGCTTTAATTGCATTTCCATTCTAGCATTAAAGTCATCTTTTACTTTGATGCACCATCAGTTCCATCTTAATTTGTTGACAGAATAAACTAAATTACAGTGGAAGGTACTGTATGCCTTTACCTTTTATGAAAGAGTTTCCTTTGACATCCTGACAAAGGCGAAGGTTGGTTTTCCGTGAAGCATTGCTTGCATGCTGTTCTAGCAAGTCGTGGATGTTCTCGTTGTAGATCTCGCAGAACGAGACCCAAATAGAAAACCTAGTGTGCATGTCCATCTCCACATCCAAAACCGCAGAGTTGACGTCAGAGAGAATGGAACCATCTAACAGGCAACACATCAGCCAGATAAACAATAAAATCAGACTGTCACGCACAACTTCAGAGTTTAGAAATAATTAAATTAATTATTTCTTTTACCTTCAATATCAGACTTTGAGCCGTGGCCAGAAATATTCCTCTGAGCATCAGACTAAAAAAAAAAAAAAAAATCAATGAGTGAAACCAAACATCCCTGTTAAAATCAAAAGCGTTTACTGTGGTTTTACATTTAGTGACTGTCTGCAAGTACCAGGTCTTGCTTACACTTGGTATATGCAAAGTCAATACATATTTGCTATTAAGTGGCATTTTTTTACAATTAGACAATGCCAAAAACAGTGCCAGGTTAAATGGGGTCTAGCTCCTCCACTCCTAAAGGTAGTCAAATCTAGGCCTGTCACAATAGTTTTTTTTTTTGTTTGTTTTACAATACATTGCACCTAAATATATTGCGATAAACTATATTAGTCATTTCAAGACCATTTTATGCCAGTCATTATATAATGCCAGAATGACAATATAATATCATCACAATTCAAGTACCCTGCCAAAGAACAAATTATATTTTATACTTAAGAATATTTAAATAATTACTCATTTTAAAGTCCTAAATAAATAAAATGTTAAAAAAGTGCAAGGTAAAAAGTAACAGGAGCTACAATATCTGGTACCAGATGTATTTTCAGTTATATTAGGCACCCACATGAAAATATACTTCAGAAATCTACAGTAAAAACTATAGATAGAGATGTTGTACAATCAGCTAAAGTGTTGCTAGAATTGTTTATGTATGGGCAATATATATATTGCATCACCAAAAATGACTGAGGTCATGTCCATGTGTTGAGCAATAAGTTGATATATTGATTATTGTGACAGGCCTAGTCAAATCCATTTTCAGTACTTCACTGTATGTGTTGAATGAATGTAAATGCTATCAAAACAAAAGCAGCCTCCTCTATGCCCACTGACCCAGCCCATAAACATTACAGAATGTGTTGTTGAATCCTAGCAGTCTAGCATTGAAAGTTTGCTTTGATTGTGCCTGATTAGTGCTGAATGTAACAAACGCACAGCACTGGGTGTGGTTTACAGCTATGAGAGCAGAAACAAAAGGTGCTGCTCTCTGTATAGTTTCATATTCAAATGTAAATTACACAAGCTCATTTCAGAGCGTTAGATTAAGTCAAAACAGGCCCATACATAAACATTGGGGTGAAGATGTTTTTATATTCACACATTCAGACTTCTCCTTAATAATATAATTTCAGAAAAGTATTCTATCAAAATCTAAATAGGGAAGTCATATTAGTAGCCAACGACTATCAATGTACAACAATGTTCACAGTAAAAAAAAGTGCTTATGTTGTTTTGAAGTTATATTTACATGCCATTCAGAGCGAATATATAAACTAGTCTGGTAAACTATATAGGGAGCATGTCACCTCACGGTTCAAAAATGAATGAATGTGCGAATATAAAACCCACCCATAAACTTTCCATATTATAGGAAATCAGAAAAGACTAAAAACAACACGTTAACAGGAACGGGTCTTCCTCATCTATGGATCTTAATACCAAGGCTAATCATGGCCTTAGAGTTTAACCGATCATGGTTTACATACATGACAACAAAGTATAAAAAACACAAATAGTTAGAGCCAACCAATTCAATAGCTCAATAGCCGTATCACTTTTAGTTTTATGTTCACATCAGTACGCCAGACCATCCTATCACAGGTACATTCAGGTATTATTTGTGGGTGTGCACACAAGTATAGAAACCAGCAGTCACATTGCCTAAACACACCAAACTAGTCAAACAACTCCAGGCGAGTGTTAAAGCCTGCTCAAACACAATACAGCTTTACTGCACCTCTTTGAAAAGCTTGAGCAGGTTGCGTTTGCTGGCTGCTTCCTCGTTTTGTTGCTCTTTAGTGAGTCTGATGAAATCTCGGCACCTCTGGGGTTTCAGGCACATCTGGGTGAAGATGCGACCCTCCAGACTACTGAAGATCATGTTGAGGGAACGAGGCAAGATGCCCGGATTAGTGTCTGGACCTAATACATAAATGCAAAATCAGGATATTATGCTTGAATTTGCTTTCTTTTGGTTTGAACATTTTAATCTGAAATTCACCCCATGGATTTGTATGATGCCACTGTAAACAACTCATCTGTGCATATAAGATCATAACCCGATCTTCGTTCATCAACATACGCCAGATGTCAATAATTGCAAGCTTGCATTACAAGGCTTCTACATAAACAACCAATGTTTGACACACTTTTTTTTATATATGATCCATAAGGAATGGTCTTTTGCTACTGTACTTCTGTTTCATTGTAGCTTTAAGCATCTGCAGCGGAGTCAACAAACACCATTTTAAATGGAAAACATTCCTTTATTACGGAAGTTTTTTTTTTAAAATCACTATAAATTAGAAATAAACTTCTTTGTAATCTTTCATTGAATGTAACAACTCCGAAACAATGTTTATTGCTTGTTAAATGTAAAATGTATTTTAAAAAAAGTAAATTTTTTGGTTCTCCAGACATTAATAGCACCATATTAGTTCCAACAAAATTATAAAAACAAAATATACCAACCTAAAAAAGTAAAGGTCTTCCCAGCATTGGTGACACCGTATGTGAAGACCAGAGAATTTTGCCCTTCTAGAACATTTCTTACAAGTCCGTTTACTGTGCCATCAAATATATCCTTCTGTGTAGTGTCTGGACCATAGACCTAAAAATACCACAATATTTAGGAAATGATATTTGTTCACAAACAGAGAAATATAAAAAGATGATTTAGGGTTGTCAAAATCAGAAAGCTATTGGCTTGTTTCAACGGTTATTATTTAGGACTGTCTGTGTTGATGTGTCTGCTTGCCTGAGAGAACTGGAAACGCTGAGCTGTAACTGGCACTGATTTATCACTGAGCCTGGCAGAGAGAGATGTTTGCGGAGGTTTGAGAAGGACAGTCTCCGGACGCTGAATGGTCACACAGTCCTTCAAAAATATTGAATATGCAGATAAATTTTAAATATTAACAACAGTTTTTCCAGGGGCATTTTCCAACAAACTTACAAAAACATTTATACTCAAAAAGAGTTGGCTCTGGAAATGTGTGCAATACATTGCAAATATAAATAAATATGTATTTTTTAACCTGTGATTCTCCATTCTCAATCTCAACTGCTGAAAATGGTCTTATCCTAAGATACACCTTCAGATGTTCCTTCAAGTCTGACGAGTCCTTTAAAAGAAACATTACGGCTCAAACATTTCATTAAAAAAAAAAAACAACACAAAATCATGCATAGTGGGTGCTCAACAAAACATAATTGAAAAAACATGCTACGTAAATGCTTTTTGAATAAATACTTTGAAATTATATATATATATATATATATATATATATATATATATATATATATATATATATATATATATATATATATACACACACACACATCACTGCATTTACTTTTAGTTTTGTGCATAAAGTTATGGCCTGGTTGTCCTCTATTAAGGTAAAGTTGGTTTGATATTCACACGTTCCTTTGTTTTTTAACAATAACAACTTAAATAGCAGAAATAGCATGCAAGAATGACTTCAAAACAACATTATCTGTAATTCATTGACTGTGAACAATGTTGTACTTTCATAGTCATTGGCTGCTAATATGATTTACAGTTTAGAATTATGAAAAAATACCTTTATGAAATTAAATAATTAAGGAGAACGTCCAAATATGCGAATATAAAACCAAATTTAACCCAATTTGTCATCTTACCTGCAAATCTGAACAATCAAATTCTGTGGACAGATTTCTCCTTAGATCTTCTACAACTAATATAGCAGGTCTTGCTGGATCATCTTTTAGCCCTGACTCCATCATCTTAATCTGAAAGAACGCATAAACAAATAAGAAGTCATGAAACGGTATGAGGGGGGAAAAGCCTCAAGTGACAGAAAACAACCCATGGGCAACCTTTAATCGATTCGGATCTTTACCATGCTTTCATATAAAACAACGCATGTTTTTACATTTTCCCGAATGTAATATTTTACGTACAATATCACAGCTTATTAACGTTAAGTTACATAACTTTAAAACATACTTTACAGGCGAAACAACGCAAAAATGGGACATAAAGACCCTCCCAAATGTACAATCGCGGGCGTTCATTGACTAAAACCACAAATATAAACAAGACAGCAAAACATGCTAACTGAAACAAATTCATTTGGTTGACTTACAGAGCTGTCAAATGAAAAAGTGCGTATTTGATTGTTTTGACTTCGCTGTAATGTTTTATTACAGCTGCCTCATCCCCAAACTGTCGCGCGTACTTATTTTCAAATTCTACCAATCGGAAACGAGAGGGCAACGGCAAAGGCTGCTGGGAGCGTGTACTAGTGCGCGTCATAGTGGGGCTCTAAATGCGCAGAAAAGCATTCTGCGCATTTATAGCGCCGTTTTGTTTGAACATTTTTATTCCAGTTCAACTCGCAAAAAGAGATAACAAACATATTACTACATTAAGCCAAAGTACAACGGAGCGCAAACAAATAAGCAGGCAATTAATACATAAAAGACTTGAAACTAATCATGAAAGAAAACGTTGTAGATAAATTATTTAAATTAGAGGTTACACAAACTGGGAATGAAAATGAAAACATTAAGAATGTTAAAAAAAATACACATCACAAATGTTTAAAAGGTTTTTATATACAATTAATTTTATTATAATATTCATTTTTAAAGATGTTGTAACTATCTAAATCAGAGATGGTGACCAAAAAATTGGGGCCCACGGGCCAAAGTTGGCTCATTGTAACCTTTGACCTTTGATTTTATTGCTGAGCTGCAAAGAAAAAAAGAGAGAAGCAGCTAATTAAAATTAAATGTTTCAATTAAATGTTGTAAATAAATCTGTAAATCTTAAAAATGTAAACAGTCAACTCCATTATTCTGTTATAAATTTATTTTACTGTAATAAGTTATAAAGCTATTATAAAGCTATGTTTTCTAGCTATCTTTAAAATGTATTAAATCAATTTGGAAATTACCCATACATGCCAATTATATTTACATCCAGCCCACTAGCCTCAATCAAGTTTGGTTTTTGGCCTTTCATTAGGACAAGTTTGGGCACCCTTGATCTAAATAATTTTTTAAAATGATCTTGGTTGAATGCATTGGGCTTTGGTTTGTGTATTTAGATGTATAAATGTAAAACTAAAGTTACTGTACATATAAAGTCTATTTTTGACATTCATATACAAGACCTATATAATAAGAAGTAAAATAAAGCATTACTGATGCACAAGCATTAATATAAAATACTAATTGGTACACCAAGAAGCACACAGTTATGCATAACAAACCACTTTATTGAAATGAAAGACAGTTTTATTTCATCTTTTAAAAAAATACAAAACACATTATTCAATGTACATTTCATAATGGATGTCCATTTACCCTGTACTAAAGTCTTTCACAAATCCTGTCCAAAATTATAAATCATTTACAATAATGATATCCATCACAATAAACATTCTCAGACCCGCATTCACATTCTGTTCCATTTCTGCACACTTATATAGTTCAGTCTCAAATCTGTCTAGACATTTTCCTGTAAAATCAAACAGTCATGGACATTTTTCAAATACAGTCACAAGAAATTAAATTAATATTAAATCAACATTAAATACACTTAAGAGCACACAAACATGTTGATGTCTTGTGCCACTCCCAGAAGATTAATTTCTCTCAAAAATCAAGTGAGAAAAAACAATATTTACAAATACCCTCATCAATATTTCAGACGCTCCATCGCCAGCAATTAGCGTCATAATTATGTAAATTGCAAAGTACTATTCAATTTTTATTGTTCATCAAGCAAGAAAGAAAGAAAGTAAAAAGGAAAGGACATCTGAAACCCTTCAGTGTATCAAATGTTGAAAAGCTGTTCATCTGACTTTGGTGCTTCACATTCATTAAGATTAGTTAGTATGTTTTTTACACCTTTTTGCCATGACAGCAGAGTCTCCATTGGCGTCTTTCCATCCTGTAAATGACAAAGTATATTCATTAAATATATATATTGCATATAATACTTTATTATAAATATACATATAATAACTTTCACATATTTCAAATGATAATTATACTACTAAAACTTCCAAACAAAACATTAGACAATTATTTCATTGCTCTTATTACCTGCATCGCATTATATTATATTATATTATATTATATTATATTATATTATATTATATTATATTATATTATATTATATTATATTATATTATAGACATGCGGTACAGGTGAATTGGTTAAGCTAAATTGCCCGTAGTGTACGAGTGTGAGTAAGTGTGTATGGATGTTTCCCAGAGATGGGTTGCGGCTGCATAAAACATGTGCTGGATAACTTGGTGGTTCATTCCGCTGTGGTGACCCCGGATTAATAAAGAGACTAAGCCGAAAAGAAAATGAATGACTATTATATTATATTATATTATATTATATTATATTATATTATATTATATTATATTATATTATATTATATTATATTATATTATATAGTTTTGGGCCTAAAACACGATCCTGTAGTGCCTCAAACTGCCTCAAGAGGGTACCATTTAAACTTCAACGTCATCCAGTAAACAGTACGCACCCTGATCAAACTTACATTGTTTTTGGCATTTAGACTGGCTCCGTACATCATCAGCAGTTTAATCATTTTAAATCTGTTTATCCTAACTGCATCATGCATTGGTGAGTCTCCGTCCTACACAAACACAAAATACTAACATTAGATAAGAAACCAATATGTGTTACATTATATTTGTCACTTTTCCCTTAAGAGCTTTGCAGCATTATTTGAGAAAGGAGTTGCAAAAAGAACTCTTACCCTGTCTTTAGCATTTACATCAGCTCCACAATGAATGAGATGCTCAGCACATTCGTAATGTCCCGTCCGAACTGCAACATGGAGTGGAGTGCTGGCTAGCTGGTAACAGAAAGCGCAACAGTCAAACTTAGTCAAAGGTGCCCAGAAGTGCTTGGAAAGGTGCATTTTTATTCGATGTTTGACATAATTTCAACTGAAACATGAAGATAGGGTGGTACATAGAGTAGCTTCTTCCCTTTTAAAAAATCTGAAAAGCTAGAAGAGAAGCGTCTTGAAGGGGGTGTGGCATGTCAGATAGTGAGCCTTTGATTGGTCAAGATTTGATGAGAAACTGAAGTATGAGGTGATGTGAAAAAAAATGTGACAAATTGCAAGCTTTTTTATGTTTATATCAGTTTACAATATTCTAAACATGAATTTTGTCTTGTATTTTGTCTTTAATTTTGTTTTGGAGCACACTAGCTTATAGATGTCCATAAACTAACAATACTCTTACTAACATCTAAAAAAATGGGACATTTAAAAAGGTAAAACTCTCGCTTGACCCACAATGGCAAACTTTAAAATATAAGGAGGATAAATAACAATGTATCATTGTTCGCTGCAAAAACTATTCCTTGAAAGATTTGTGAAAGTCACTATCAGTGTCCATTGACCATCTGGTGTCTCATCCGCTTCCAGGAGCTTCATATCTACCTTGTCTCTGGAGTTGAATTTGGCTCCTTTATTGAGAAGCAGCTCCAGGGCAGGCAGGCTTCCACCTCTGCAGGCCCAGTGCACAGCTGTGGCATCCAGCTACGAATATGTGATGACGATATTGAATCTCAATTTTATAGTATAAAAGAGACGCAAGATAATGTTCTTGTAGCGTTAATGTTACAGTCAAATCAGTCATCTGTGCTACCTTGTCTTTCTGATCCATGGATGCTCCACTCTCCAGGAGCTTCTGCATGATCTCTGTGTGACCTTGTGCACTGGCTTTATGCAGAGCTGAACGCTTAAACTGAGAGAGAGAAAGAGAACAACAAAGACTCAGTGTTGGTGTTACTAATGGATTTAACTGAATTAATGTAGAAAAATAAATGTTACATGGAAAACTTAAACTTAGGGTAGGTTTACAGGGGATTGGTTTACTTAAACCCGGAAAACATTTTTTCTTTGTGTTTTTGAAATCTTTAGTATCAAGTACAGGCAACAATGTTGTCATGATGATCCCGATTTAAAAATGTAAAATAACTAAAACTCAAGCTTAAAAAAAACAAAAATTTCTACAACTATTAAAAAGAAAAAAATAACTAAATAAAATTGCACGAGCAAACACAACAAAATTATATAAAATACAATTTAAAAACATTAAACATAAAATAAATAAGAGATTATTCAAAATACAGTATCGATGAATTAAGGAAGCTTCTCTCTACCATTGAATAAAATAACGTTAGTAAGTTCTCCCATATGTGGGAAGGACACTGACCTGCATGAACATACTATTGTAAGTTTAGTTTTTTATAGTTTTAAAAGCTTGTCAAAGAAAAGTATGTATGGTTTGCTTGTTTGACACATTATTTAAGTAATAGCCTATTTAAATAGCCCTGTATACGCTTGAAATTTCATTCATAATGGTCTTAAAAAGGTCTTAAAATGTCTTAAAGTTGACTTGGTGAAACCTGCAGAAACACTCACATGATCACAGGCATTGGGGTCTCCACCATCTGCTAAATATTTCTCCACAACAGGCAGTTTATTTTCTGTGACAGCTTTGAGAAACAACCCCTGGTCCACTGTTTCAGGCTGAAAAACAATATCACCCAATGATTACATCTCAATTCTGTATATTTCAGGGGTTTAATATGATTTATAATCCATTAGGAAGGGAACACCTCACCAAGATATCAGGCTCTGGCTCTTTCTTTAACATCTGAATCTTCCTTTCCTTTCTCCTCTTTCTCAGTTCCAAAATATTGAAGAGATCTTCCACAGTTTCTAGTTTTAGATGTCCGGATCGGTCAACCTAAGAAGAACAAGACATGATGCTATACCATGTGGAAAATATCAAGCCATGAGCACTTCATTAGTTTCTTGCATTCTTACATTGAGTTTTGGCTTCTGTTCACTTGGTTTGGTCTCATTCTGGGTGATGTCATTCAGGTCCTGTTGTGTGTGAATGCCGTCCTGCTTCTCCTGGATGATGCTGGTTTCATATTCTCCAGCAGCGAACACCTCTGCACAAGCAGTTTCTCCCACCCTTCCCTCACCTCTCTTCCCGGTGACCTGTGATTGGACGAGACACCCATTAGTCTTGGATTTCACATGCGTATGAATGGAAATCAATGGAGCACAAGCAACTGTGTGTCAGCCTTGACCACACTTGAGGTTTGAAGGCTTGAGCAGCTTCCAGTGAAGGAACAACTGTGTAGTTTAAAGCAGATGTAGTTTATATTAGTGATTGCGTAGGTGGGGTGAAGGGAGTGTTCAGCTGTTTGCAGAAACTAAAAAAACGAATCACACATGTTTCAGTGTCATTTCTGTTGTTTAAAATAGAAGGGCAGGCCGGGGTTATTCTAGACATGCTGGATCCTCCCTAATCGCTAACAGTTTTTTTAAAACATCATCACAGAGCTCACTCCTACCATATTTCGCAATTTTTTGTTTGTTTCCTTCATGTATTTTCTCTCTCTTGTATTTCTCACCTTTCTTTACATCTCTTAAAGTGATATCCATTCATTTATTTTCTTTTCAGCTTAGTCCCTTTATTAATCTGCGGTCACCACAGCGGAATGAACCGCCAACTTATCCAGAACATGTTTTACACAGCAGATGCCCTTCTAGCTGCAACCCATCACTGGGAAACATCCATTCACACTCATTTACACACATACACTGCGGACAATTTAGCTTACACAATTCACCTATACCACGTTTTGGACTTGTGAGGTAAACCCATGCAAACACAGGGAGAACATGCAAACTCCACACAGAAACGACAACTGACCCAGCCGAGCCTCGAACCAGCAACCTTCTTGCTGTGAGGCAAACATGCAACCCACTCCGCCACCGTGCAGCCCCTCTTAAAGTGATAGTTCACACAAAAATTTTGTCAGTGCTTACTCACTTAAGAAGATACTCTTAATGTAAATAAAATGTTGCTAACTGATTTACATTGCATTGTGGACGTCAACGATTTTATCGGTTATAAAACTTATATATTTTTTTCTTTAGGTGATATCTATTCTAGCTTTTGGTAAAATTTCTGTAAAATTTCATAAATAGCTTTTTTTTGGACTGTAATTCAGCAATTTAGTTAACATAACTAAATAATGACCCTAATATTTATAGTTTAAAAAATGTGCAACATGAAACAAAATTATTTAGAAAGTAAATGTGACGAAACTCTCTTTAATATATTTATGAAATTATAATGAAGTAAAACATATATTTTGCATTGTTTTATATGTAAAGGCAGGCCAGGGGGTTTCAGGTGGTTCGAAAGACCTATCCCCCACTGACAAAGATCCAGAATTTGCCATTGGTCCAGAATTTTTGCCTTAATTTTCTCATTTGTCCTACTT
This sequence comes from Danio aesculapii, assembly GCF_903798145.1. Taxonomy (NCBI): domain Eukaryota; kingdom Metazoa; phylum Chordata; class Actinopteri; order Cypriniformes; family Danionidae; genus Danio; species Danio aesculapii. The sequence goes on from NC_079451.1 coordinate 29,322,514, forward strand.
TGACTGCTATGCCATCATAAATTGTGGAAAAACCCATTAAAGGTTTTAAGACCACGCAGAATATGATGTAAGTGAAGTCAGGTTTTAAATGTTTAAATTTCAAACGGCCAAATTCTGACTGAGGAAAGTTGAATGTGCTGTTTTGATGAGCATCTAAAGCTAATCCAGCTAAAATAGTGCTTAAAATGTTACTAAAAAGATATTTAATCTCGTAATTAAACAGAAAATGAGGTGGATAAGTGCAAAAAAGCCCACTTTTTGAAAAAAAGAACTACCCCTTTTACCAGAGCTACGGGCCTGAAAGGTTTAGGTTAGGTTTGTGTTTTAATACAAATATATGTATATATTAACTACAGAATTTTGTCTGATGTCCCCATACTAAAAAATAGGCTATTTACTAATTTTGTTAAATTTTATCAAGAGAAGTGGGTGCAAACAATTTATATTGGCTAGATTTAAACAAACGAATTAAATTTAGTAATGTTCAACTTAATTTGTTTGTTAAATTCAACCCATATAAATAGTTTGCAACCACTTACATTAAAAAAAGTAAATCCAATGAATTTCTTTGTAAAAACATGTCAATAGCCCACTACAGTAGTTTTTGCATCTGTGCATTTTGCACAAAAACGAACCCAATAAATCTTAAAGAGAGTTTATAACATGTCAACATTCAGATGAGACTCCCAGAAAGCACTGCAAGCATCAGCACAAAACTTACCAGCTCTTCAACACGCAGCAGCCCCATGTCTATGATCAGGAGTTTGTCTTCAGCTCTCTACTGTCTGTGTGTGTGTGGTTTTTTTTTTTTTTTTTTTTTGCTGTTAGGTTGTCAGTGATGAGAGATGCAGTCCTCTTTTTCTCTGTAGTTAATTAGAGTCCCCAAGTGATCGGTGTTGCCTGCTCAGCTGCCTGATGATCTGTGCAGCTCCTCTCCATCACCTCCTGTATATATAGCCAGTTCCAGCCTCTGGCGCGCATTGAAAAAACGGATCATAATCCTTTACTTTCTCTCTCCTTATCTGACCGCCCACAAATTCCAACAGCGCGAGACACCTTTATTCATCTTTCCTGAGCCTCCACTTTTTCCTGCGCGCGATGACTGCACGAGGCTGGAACGCGCGGCTTCTGTTCCGGTCTCGACGCCGCTGCTCGCCTCGCGCTCGCTGACCAGCAGCAGCAGACACGCGGGTGGGCGACAGGTGCTCGACTGCATGACTGCACGGGCTATTTTGTGCGTGAGAAAAGCGATAAAGAAGTGTGAGTGGCCATTTTGCCAATTATAGAACGGGGGCTAGTTTTCAGGCCCACTGAAAAGAAGAATTTGTCGGGGTATGTGTGCTTTATGCTGAATAATACATTGAAAATCTCATGTCTCATGAACAACCATTAACATCCTTTAACCTTTTAGATTAATATGTTCTTCACACTATGGAAAAACTATGGTTCATTCTATGGTTGTATTCATCAGGGGTCAGTAGGCACAGTGGAATGAACCGACAGCTTATCCAGCATATGTTTTACACAGCGGATGCCCTTCCAGCTGCAACCCAGTACTGGGAAACACCCATACACACTCATTCACACACCCATACACTCTGGCCAATTTAGTTCATTCAATTCACCTATAATGCATGTCTTTGGACTGAGGGGGAAACCGGAGCACCAGAAACCCACATGAAAGTGGGGAGAGCATACAAACTGCACACAGAAATGCAAACTGATGGTCGGTGCCAGTGGTGTAGTGGTTAGTGCGTTGACACATGTTCTCCGGTGCTCACGGGTGGCCCGAGTTCGATTCCAACCTTGTGGTCCTATGCCGATCCTTCCCCTCTCACTGCTTCCCACACTTTCCTGTCATTACTCTCTACTGTCCTATCAATTAAAGGCTCGAACCAACGACCTTCTGGCTGTGAGGCAACCGTGCTACCCACCGCGTCACCCCAAATTTTTTATTATTAAATTAATTTTATGGCCTGCTTTTGATGCTTCACACCTTTTAATTGCTCGTTTTTGTTTCAAGAATAAGCTGCAAAATTTAAAATAAAAGTTACTTAAAATAAAAATGTTTTCTCCATTTAAAAACAATACAGCAGTGAAAGATGTCTTCACTTACATCTGATTATGTTTTCTTGCACAACTGGATGTTGGACTCATGAAAAAGAATAGTTTGCATTGGCCAAAACTGATCAACTGAAGTCACACTGATGTATGACAGGCAACAGATGTTTCGGCATGGATCTAAAACCTTTTCAATAGGTTATTTCCACAAATTATGATGGTGTAGCAGTTGAAATATGACAAATGAGCTCATGTATGGGACAAATTCTGGACTGTTGTCATTGAGGGGTGAATCTTTCAAACCACCCCAACCCCCAATGGCTACGGGCATCATAATGCACCTCCACATCCTAATAAAACGTATATTTTTTACAGTGTTCACTTGTAGTGCAACCGATATATTTGCTTGCACAGAACATTACAGTAAACTCACAACAGAGCACAGTATGCATACTATTTAATTGTATTTACATTTACAAAGACTATATATAAGGACATTTATTCATCTGTTACTCTCTATTTTCATGTCTGTTTTAGTCTTCTCATCACCAAGTGCCCTTTAGCAAATGCTTCTTGTGAAGAACTCAAGAGATGTTAACACTCACTATATTTAATGACCATTTAAATTCAAGTCTCCATTGTAACATATGTTCAGAAATAACACGTCAGTCTGTCAAGTTGCGCAAGTCCAGCATGAGCACGACAGGTATGGAATGAATGAACATGCTTTCACATGACAATGCCGTCTGATGACAGTCAGCAACACAGGCTTTTAATAGCCTCACAGTAATCACAGGTCTGAGACACATATCCACCTCTTATGGACAGAGAGCGATATGTACAGATAAATGTGAGCTGATGTCATCTGTCAACGGCTGTTTTTGCAGGTGTATGTGTGTATTTGCAAGGCGCTCATGTCCTTCAGACTTGAGTTGAACAGGTGCCGGACTGCATAGAGGAGTGATCACTCATACGATCAGTTTCTGATACGTCTGAGGTTTACTGTAAAGATTGAAGCGCTCAACCAGTCTATCTGTTGCACATCTAAATCAATCACAAGTTGATTGGCCTTATAAGGAGACACTTAAGCCATGGTGTAGATCTATATCTGAGAGTTACCAAAGGTCATGAGTCTCAAGACGAAGACAGCGTGATTAATGAGAACAGATTTCAGTAAATTTTTTTCAGTACACAGTGTTTTTCTTAAGGACACAAAGTATAAATTCTCTTGATATTTTTATTTACAATATATTTTCTTTATATAAATATATTACTTGATATATTTATATCAACATGATATATAGCGATTCCGTCAAGTGGAAGACAATAGATGGATGTATGTCTATATGTGTTTTTTTGGGTCGGTGTTGTACTAAATAATTCTTGTTTGGACATTAAACTGATTCCACTGGTGACTAAACGCTATTTGAACTCTACATTAGGAGCCACAAAACATTAAGTGGACACAAAATATAAACCAAAGACCAAACCAAAAGCCTGTTAAAACCAAACCAAAAGTCTGTTATTCACCTCTTCTTCAAACATATTTTGAGAATTTTTAATCCAAATAATCAATGGAAACTAAAATGGTTGGATTACCAAAATATTGAAATATTGGTACATTTACAGAACACCTTTTTTAAATCTAAAAACGATGTTGGTATCTCAACGTGTACTACAAAAATGTGTGTTCTGTGAAAAAAAGTGACATCATGTGTACGTGTACTAAGCGTTGGCAAGTTAGTAAGCACAGTGACAAATTGAAATCGCATGTCATTTGGCAGTTTTTTTTTTGGATCAAGGTTAACAGTCATAAAGATTTAGAATGACCTAATGTTGAGTAAAATATGACAGAATTTCAGGGTTTGGGGTGAACAATCACTCTAATATATATTAGTATAGCATATTTCTTCTTAACCAATAAAATATTTATAATTTTAAATAAACTAATAGCATTATACAATTTTCTTACCTTACATGGTCAAGGATAGCATTTCATGGCATCAAGAAACATCAGGTGACCCTAGCATATATATAGACAGATAAAATAAATGAAAAATATTTTTTTAAATCTTAGTTTCAATAAAATTCAAAGTTTACAATTTAATAATAAAATTCCAGTTGTTATTATTAGCTATTATTATTATTATATACACAGTTGAAGTCAGAATTATTAAACCCCCTGAATTATTAGTCCCCCCTGTTTATTTTTTTCCCCAATTTCTTTTTAACAGAGAGAAGATTTTTTCAACACATTTCTAAACATAATAGTTATATAATACAGATATATAGATAGATAAAATAAGTCAGAATTGAAGTTGAAGTCTGAATTATTATCCCCCCTTTGAATTTCTTTTTCTTTTTTCAATATTTCCCAAATGATGTTTAACGGAGCAAGGAAAATTTCACAGTATGTCTGATAATATATTTTCTTTTGGAGAAAGTCTTATTTGTTTTATTTCAGCTAGAATAAAAGCAGTTTCTAATTTTTTAAAAGCCATTTTAAGGTCAAAATTATTAGCCCCTTTAAGATATATTTTCTTTTCGATAGTCTACAGACCAAACCATCGTTACACAATAACTTGTCTAATTACCCTAACCTGCCTAGTTAACCTAATTAACTTAGTTAAGCCTTTAAATGCCACATTAAGCTGTATGAAAAATATCTAGTAAAATATTATTTACTGTCATCATGGGAAAGATAAAATAAATCAGTTATTAGAAATGAGTTATTAAAACTATTATGTTTAGAAATAGAAATAGAATCTACTCTCCGTTAAACAGAAAATGGGGAAAAAAATAAACAGGAAGGCTAATAATTCAGGGAAGCTAATAATTCTGACTTCAACTGTATATATATATATATATATATATATATATATATATATATATATATATATATATATATATATATATATATATAGGGGCTTATAATATTGACCTTAAAATAAAAAATTTTAAATTAAAAACTGCTTTTATTCCAGCTGAAATAAAACAAATAAGACTTTCTCCAGAAGAAAAAAATAATATAGGAAATACTGTAAAATACATTTAAAATTAACATTGGATTGCTTTAATGTAGTGAGCCAGCACAAAAGTAACACATCAGCTTAAGATGTTTTACAGTAGCTCTCTGCAGGGTGTGGGGCAGTAGCCCCTGAAATATGACACTTATGCCTATTAATAGTAATATGAATCCAGTGATGGTGTTATTTTTTTTATAGAACACCTTATACACTGCTAACAACTCATACTTTAGTTAAATTTAACTGCATCAACATTTGTCCCATAAACAGGGGCGAACTTAGTGATTTGGGGGCCCTAAGCAATTCCAGTTATGAGGCATCATTGAAACTATAGATATTTTTTTTCTCTGTAGATTCTGCTTTTTTCGTGTTAAAATATATTTTAAGTTAAACTTTTATCTTCTTAATGTATAATTAAAATTCACAAATAAAAACAAGTTCAATAATATGTACATAGTTAATTAGCCATACTTGTGATTAGATTTTAATATTTGCATGTGCAGTATGGATGGAACGTTCTATTATTCATGGGGGATCCAAGAAAATAAGTAATGACGTTAAAATCTTATTGGTTATAGACAGATTTTACAACCTATAATAGAAAATGTATAAAGGAGCTACAGTTGAAGTCAGAATTATTAGCCCCCCTTTAAATTTTTTTTCTTTTTAAAATATTTCTCCAATGATGTTTAACAGAGCAAAGAAATTTTCATAGTATGTCTGATAATATCTTTTCTTCTGGAGAAAGTCTTATTTGTTTTATTTCAGCTAGAATAAAAGCAGTTTTTAATTTTTTAAACACCATTATAAGGTCAAAATTATTGACCCCTTTAAGCTATATATTTATTCGATTGTCTGCAGAACAAACCATCATTACACAATAACTTGCCTAATTACCCTAACCTGCCTAGTTAACCTCATTAACCTAGTTAAGCCTTTAAATGTCACTTTAAGCTGTATAGAAGTGTCTTAAAAATATTTAGTCAAATATAATTTACTGTCATCATGGCAAAGATAAAATAAATGAGTTATTAGAAATGAGTTATTAAAACTATTATATTTAGAAATGTGTTGGAAAAATCATCTCAACATTAAGTAGAAATTGGGGAAAAAAATAAAAAACTAATTTCTAATAACTGATTTATTTTATCTTTGCCATGATGATAATAAATAATATTTTACTAGATATTTTTCAAGACACTTTTACACAGCTTAAAGTGACATTTAAAGGCTTTATTAGGTTAATTAGGTTAACTAGGCAAGTTAGGGTAATTAGGCAAGTTATTGTATAACGATGGTTTGTTCTGTAGACTATTGAAAAAAAATATAGCTTAAAGGGGCTAATAATTGTGACTTAAAAATGCATTTTACAAAAATTACAAGCTGCTTTTATTAATATTTTATTAAGGTTTTCACCAGAAGAAAAATATTATCAGACATACTGTGAAAAATTCCTTGCTCTGTTAAACATCATTTGAGAAATATTAAAAAAAAGAAAAAACATTCAAAGGGGGGCTAACAATTATGATCTCAACTGTATCTTCCAGTTCAGTCAGAAGTAAACAGTGATAAATCACAGCATCTTTTACCTCTGAAATTCAGAATCAAGCTGCATGATTTTTTAAAAATCAACTCCACCTTCTGAATCTCTCTTTAAGTTATACTGTATCTGTTAATCACATTTTTAATGGCGTAACCTCAAGTTTTCATTCAAGATTGCACACATGGTTGTACATGTCTTTATATTGACATGCGTGAGGTTTAGTTAAATGTAGCCATTGTGGGTGTCTTAATAAGGGTTATTTACAGGGTGTTACCAAGTGTACTTGTGTCAGTATCATTGAAGGCCTGTAGGGATTGGGAGTTGTAACCCACTAACCTTGGCAAAAGGGCTTCTCTGGCAAGTGACTGTGCATGCACAATCAACAGCTGTTCTAGTTGCTATTGAAGTAGTGATGGTTTTTAATTTTAATATACACAGGAAACACTGCCCAATGATTTATACAAACAACCCAGTATTCCCTGACCACACAAAGACATGCTTGATATAATGAAGAAACATGCATGTATAAATTAAATGAACAACATCAGAAACCAGTTGTCTGTTCTGCTGAAATAAAATAAAATCCCAGCGCAAATGGAATCGAATCTATTCCAGAAGCCAGCCCCAAACTGAAATGGGGGGGGGAGGGGGGGGGGGGGGGGTCAGGGGGGGGTGGGTGAGGGGGGCAGGCTGTAGTGGAGATGGTTATAGGGTTAGTAGAACAGCAGCAAATCAAGCGTGCAAATGTGGAATCATGTTCTCACAATGGCAGAGGCTTGGAATGCTACATGGATTCGGAAGTGCTGTGAAGTTTTGGAGATTTAAGAAGCTCCAGTTATGCGAGTTGTATGTCCTCAGCTGTGGCCATATGGCTCATGTGTTGTTTTAAGATGAATTATCTTCCCCCCTATGACAGATCACGTGTCTACAACTCACATATATTTTCTCTTCACTCGATCATTCCGAAAATATGTGGAGAACGTCTCTGACATGATGTCATGTTTTACTGATAACAATACGTCTATTTGAATGCTTTCAGATTTAGATATATTTGTATGTACATTAAGGTTGAATGAAGTAAATAAATCAGGGGAAAACATCAAGATCACACACTTCCTCACTGTAAAACCCAACAGTTAACTTTATCAAATGAAATGAGTGTAGTTAACTCAAAATTGACTGAAAGTTAATTCTACTCATTTGTGAAGAGTTTTGAACTCAGTGTTGAAGGTAATGAGTTAATTAATTACGTCATTACTTCAACTTATATGGAGTAAGTTCACAGTACTCATATAGATTAGTTTTTTTAAATGGTGTGTTGCAATCGGTTTGAGTTGCCCTAACTTATTGGGTTTTACAGTACTCATTTGGTCTCTTAATTTATTGGTTTTTACTGTGCTCAAATTTCTTTGTTTACTCAAGTGGATTAAGTTCACAGTAATCATTAGGATTAGTTTTTTAACTTAAATGGTTTGTTGCAATCGGTTTCCTCAAATGGTTTGAGTTACCTTAACTTTTTGGGTTTTACAGTGTTGGATTCAGTGGTCTATTAGGATATTCTGTTGTTAGACACTCAATATATTATTTTATACACCCTTGATATATATATATTTTAAATTACAGTAAGATGTTTTTGTCAAGGGCGACACAGTGGCGCAGTAGGTAGTGCTGTTGCCTCACAGCAAGAAGGTCGCTGGTTCGAGCCTCGGCTGGGTCAGTTGGCGTTTCTGTGTGGAGTTTATGTTCTTCCTGCGTTCGTGTGGGTTTCCTCTGGGTGCTCCGGTTTCCCCCACAGTCCAAAGACATGTGGTACAGGTGAACTAGGTAGGCTAAATTGTCCGTAGTGTATGGGTTGCAAAGATGGATTGCAGCTGGAAGGGCATCCGCTGCGTAAAACATATGCTGGATAAGTTGGGGGTTCCTTCCGCTGTGGGGACTCCGGATTAATAAAGGGACTAAGCCAAAAAAGTAAATGAATGAATGTTTTTGTCAAATGCTCATCTCAAACAGCTTTTTTGCATGCAAAAAAAAACATACAATACTAATACTAAAGTCAAATATAAAGAAGGCACTTATTCACACAAATACTAAACAACATTATTGTAACCCACATAAAATGTAATGCAACAAATGTTGTTTAGCAATATTTATTAGCAGTAACATAAAAAGCTAATGTACTCAATGGATGAGATAGAAAAGAAATAAAATGGAAAAAAAAGTCCTGCAGGGAATTCTGGGAATTTATGGTTCTCCACCAAATAACTCCAATAGCATCTGTCTGCGGACTGCAAGAGAGAGGGCATAACATGAAAGGGGTGTAATTTGTAGTAGAGACATAACTTGAAGTTATTGAGATCCCATTGACCCATGCGAGATGTCACAAATTCCATGAAATCATGCTTTCCGGAGAACATTTTCAGCAAATGTTCAGCAAATTTCATTTATTATTAAATTAATTTACAATAATTTAGCCTACCCAAGTCACCTGTAGCGCATGTCTTTTGACTGTGGGGGAAACCTGAGCACCCGGAGGAAACCCACGCGATCGCAGGGAGAACATGCAAACTCCAGCTAGAACTAGCTACCTCTTACTGCGACACTGCGTCACCCACTTTCTTGTCTCTTCTACATTAAATGTAGTTGATATAAACATACTGAAATGCTGAGGTTATTCTTCAGCGTGATACTTGACCATACAAGAATATTATAGTGATATTTAAGCCAGATAATTACTTAGCAGAATTACTGCTCATAAAATGTGTCAGAGGGTATTTCATTAACTATGATACATATCTGGGCTGGGTTTGAGTATTGCAACTTCTATAAATCTATAACACACAATTTCCAATTCATATGGATAATTATATATTTAGGCCAGACAAATATTTCTTTTCATGAGATCTAGCAGAGCTAAAAGTCTCTTCAAAATATGATTTTTTTTGACCAGTTTAAGCTGAATAAGTTGAACAAATAGAGGTTCAACAAAAGCACACAATTGATTAAAAATCTTGGAGCACACAATAGATCTGTCTGTAAAGTTTTAGTAGTTATTGTTAAAAAAATAAGTAACTGGAGAATATTAAAGAGACAGTTCACCCTCAAAACCACATTTACTCACAGTTTACTGCAGCTGATTCGAATGTTATTACTCGATTGGGCGTTATCAGTGGTTATCAGCTGATAGCTACTGGTAAGCTCAGAAGGCTGTTATCATCCATCCACATGGTTAATCAGCTATAGATCGCCTAAGGCTGCGACCAGAAGTTAACGAGAATTATATTTATATTATTTATTAAATTTACCATTAATTGAATTTTATTAACGTCTACCCCAACCCAACCCTATACCCGTCACAGTATTGTAAAAACAGATCTGGAGTCTTCTCTATTAGTGTAGTTGATTAACCATGAGAATTATTTATACTATTTATTAAATTTCCCAATAATTGTATTTTATTGATCCCTCAAACCCAACCGTCACAGTAATTTAAAACAGATCTGATTATATAGCTGATTAAGCATGTGGATGGATGATTACAGCCTTATGACCCTACCAGTAGGTGCAGAAGGCCCATATCTATCAGCTGATAACCACTTATTACACCCATTCAATCGGGTGATAACATTCAAAGCAGGTGCTTACTCACACACACACAAGCGATTCCATACCTTCAGGACTTTCTATTCTGTTTAAAACAAAACAACATATTTTGCAGAATGTTGGAAACCGGTAACCATTAACATCCATTGTAGGAAAAATACTTTAAGTCAATGGTAACAGTTAAAGAAACTCAAGCAGGTGATATCTTAAGGCTTTTCTCTTAAAGGAAGTTTTTACCTATAAGAAACTGAACTGTTGTGCTTTGTAGTAGTCTATTAGTGTGTGTTAAAGCACTGAATATACAGATGCATAATTACATTATATTCAAGACATTAATGTTATGGTTATTCAACAACATTTAAATGCTTGCTATGAATAGTCAAGTGTTAAAGAATAAATACCTGTTTGAAGCTCTGTAGGATCAGTTGGTTTTCTAACAGAGACCCAATTTTGAGAGAAGACCCAATTTTACTCAACATATTCTACGATGTATGCTAATTTCTGATTTAGCACCCCTTGCGACAGAGCTGAGAGTGCAGCGTGTACTTGTACTGGTTAATGAGTTGCACCCCCCCTTCCCTCCATTGACACATTTAATGACTTTTAAGAAGGTTAATGGTTCTAGGATTGAACTAAATAGGTCAAACTGAAATCTAGCTAACACTGGAGGTGAATTTAGTCAGAAAATATACTGTAGGTCTGTTTATTGGCAATAATCAAGGCATTTTAAGATTGTTTGGATCTGCATATGGTTTGTGAAAAACCACACTGCCTTTTTTGTGTGTTTGTAAACTCTAAAACAGCCATGAACACAAGAGGGAATAGGGATTAAAGTAGACACTCCGGTATGAACATTTGGTTTCGAGATTTAAGATTTTATTTTTACGACCTTTCTTGCTGCTGCTGAAGTGATATAAATTACATGGACAGAACACATACACACACACACACATCGGCTGTGTATTGTGTTTCCCTCCTTTGTGCTGAATTTGATCACTCTTTCACATACAGTCATAATGTGATGATCACCTGGGTCTCAGGTTCTTCTCATAGCTGTTCACTTTTTGCTGAATTGACTCTTTTTAATTCTGTGTTTTGACTTGTGAATATGTTGTCTGGTGTTATACAAGCAGCGTTTATTAGCTACTGCTTTCACTGTCTTTACGTTCTTCTCTTTTACTCATCTGTTTCCTGTCATCACAATCAGTGGGAGGTGAAGAGTTCATTGTTCATTTCTTTTAGTGAAAGCAACAGAATCTTATCTGCTTGTGTGAGAGGATGAGAGCGAGAGGAAGAGAAAAAAATAAGTGCGGAGCAAGACAGAGGGTGGAACAAAAGAGTTCAAAGAAGTTTAAACAGCAGAATATTTTAATTAATATACACTCGCCGGCCACTTTGTTAGGTACACCTTTCTCGTACCAGGTTGGACCCCCTTTTGCCTTCAGAACTATCTTAATCCTTTGTGGCATTGATTTAACAAGGTACTGGAAATATTCCTCAGAGATTTTACTCCATATTGACATGATAGCATCACGCAGTTGCTGCAGATTTGTCAGCTGCACATCCATGATGTGAATCTCCCATTTCACCACATCCCAAAAGTGCTCTATTGGATTGAGTTCTGGTGACTGTGGAGGCCATTTGAGTACAGTTAAATCATTGTCATGTTTAAGAAACCAGTCTGAGATGATTCACCCTTTATGACATGGCACGTTATCCTGCTGGAAGTAGCTATCAGAAGATGGGTACAATGTGGTCATAAAGGGATGGACATGGTCAGCAACAATACTCAGGTAGGCTGTGGCGTTAACACGATGCTCAATTGTCACTAATGGTCCCAAAGTGTGCCAAGCAAATATCCTTCACATCATTACAACACCACCACCAGCCTGAACCGTTAATACAAGGCAGGATGGATCCATGCTTTCATGTTGTTGACGGCAAATTCTGACCCTACCATCCGAATGTCGCAGCAGAAATTGAGACTCATCAGACCAGACAAGGTTTTTCCAATCTTCTATTGTCCAATTTTGGTGAGCTTGTGCTAATTGTAGCCTCAGTTTCCTGTTCTTAGCTGATAGGAGTGGCATCCGGTGTGGTCTTCTGCTGCTGTAGCCCATCTGCCTCAAGGTTGGACATGTTGTGTGTTCAGAGATGCTTTTCTGCAGACCTCGGTTATAATAAGTGGCAATTTAAGTTACTGTTGCTTTTCTATCAGCTGGAACCAGTCTGGCCATTTTCCTCAGACCTCTGGCATCAACAAGGCATTTGGATATATATATATATATTTTTTTTTTAATCATTCTCTGTAAACGCTAGAGATGGTTGTGTGTGAAAATCCCATCAGATCAGCAATAATGAAATACTGAAATACTCAGACCAGCCCATCTGGCACCAACAACCATGCCACGTTCAAAGTCACTAAAATCACCTTTCTTCCCCATTCTGATGCTCGGTTTGACCATGTTAACAAGCAGTTGGACAGGTGTACTTAATAAAGTGGCCGGTGAGTGTATTTAAATGGTCTGTGCAATGTTAATGATTCAGTTATTCTCCTTTTTAGATTACTAGAATAGATTTTATTTCCTACTTAAATAGCATGACAGAAATGTTGCAACTGCATTATCAAAACTTGGTGACAGGTTTCACTTTTTATGGTCTTTAAGTTAATAAATTATTGAAATATAATTTACAGTTTGTTTGTTTGATTGTAACATGTTATTTTTATTAGTTTTTCTTGCTTTCTTTTGCTTTGCCTATGGATTTGATTTTGTTGTTATACAATCAACAACATAAATCATGTCAATTATATTGTGAACCACACTTTTGATTTTATTGGATAAAGCAATGTTAAACCATGTATGAACTTAATAATAGTTATTAAGAAGCTGTAAATACTTTTTCTTCATATCTTCATCTTATCCAGTGAATTTCCTTAAAGGAATAATTCACCCAAAAAGAAAAATTACCTCATAATGTTTTCATTAAAATATCCAAAAACCACTATAAGAGTGTCATTTATTTTGTAGACTTGTGTACTTATATTATCAAAATTTGTCAGGGAACGTTCAAATCCAGAAAAATAAACAATATTAACTAGTAACCAGAGGCAGATTTAACCAATAAGCGAGGTACGCAGCCCCATAAATATCTAGAAGTAAAAATTATACCTATATAGCATCATTTTCTACCTTTTTTGTATGGTGAGAGTTAAAGATATTTTGAAATACAGTTTTATTCATTCATTCATTCATTCATTTTCATTTCGGCTTAGTCCCTTTATTAATCTAGAGTCGCCACAGCGGAATGAACCACCAACTTTTTCAGCATTTGTTTTACACAGTGGATGCCCTTCCAGCTGCGACCCATCTCTGGGAAACATCCATCCACACTCATTCACACTCATACACTATGGACAATTTAGCCTACCCAATTCATCTGTTCCGCATGTCTTTGGACTTGTGGGTAAAACCGGAGCACAGGGAGGAAACTCACACGAACGCGGGGAGAACATGCAAACTCCAGCTAGAACCAGCTACCTTCTTGCTGTGAGGCGACAGCACTACTTACTGCACCACTGTGTCGCCCTGAAATACAATTTTACCGTAATTAAATATTATTTAATATACAGTTGAATATAATATTATTATAATAATGCTATGTTATGTAATAATAATAATAATATTACAAAATAAAATGTCCATCATGGAGCAGTCCATGTAAATTATAAAAATATATATTTATTATTTTTAGTTGTAAATTAATTTTAAGAAACTAATCATTTAAAATGTAGAGCTTGCATTAATTCAAAATGTTAAAAAGAAGATTGAGTGATATTAAAAAACAGCAATATAAATAAAAATTAAATAAAAATAGAATAGGTGCATTTCAAGACTTGGGCCCTGTGGCTGGAATTGCTTAGGGCCCTAAAATCAATAAATCCGCCCCTGCTAGTGACATGGAAGGTGTCCTGTGTCAGCATGCTGATTACCAAAATTAAAAAACATGTTTACAGATATTAAATATTTTCTATAGGAATCCATAAATATTGTTTGACTGAATGACTGATTGATTGATACTTTACACATTCCTCATCATGACAGTTTAGCTTAGACAAGAAAACAAGCAGCTCCTTGTCAACAGCTGTCAGGCTGACTCTAGCAAACTCAAGCTTTACACTGTTAGTGAGACCCGTCTCTGCTGCTGGAGCAGCGTATCAGTGAATGCTTTGAAGTTAGTCTTAAAAAATTTTTATTTGCACGTGAATAACTCCCGCTCTCTGAGTTGTACACATTAAATGCCTTTGATATGACAGCTGATCACTTCCCTTGTTATTTTCCAACATCTCCCTGTTTTCATGTTTTGTTTCCTTGGTTTTTCTATAAATAGTGTTGAACGGCAAGTGAAATTGTTCGGATTTGAAGGACAGTCAAAGGTGTAAAAAGAAAATCTCTTTCTTGTGTTTTATAGGCTGTCAGATGCAAACATTTCAGCCGTGTATGCATAAAAAGAATGAAAGGAATATCGAATATTGTCCTGGAACTGTCTGTGGATGCTCACTCATCATTTTAGTATTGTAAAAATGTGTTTATAGACTGTACAAAATAAAGACATGATAAATCTCAGTGCATGAGGGAGCTGATGTGTCTTTGTTGAGGAGGTGGATGTGGGGTCAAAGGGCACTGCTCTGATGTTCTGTTGCTATCAATATATACACCAGTGGAGAGTGTTTACATTATTCAAAGCTTCAACACAGATGTGTATCTCATTAAGAAATGTACATGTTTCACCATTCACCCATCAGAGCATGTGCTCTCACCCACACATACTGTACAAAACCAGAAGATTCACCCACACACTTATAGGAGGGAAAAGTTCAAGAGCCCTTTGGTACAAGTATAGGGTATGATCTTGTATAATATAGAAAATAGTTAGTAAAGGTTTCCAGCCTCTTAAACTGGATTAGAGTGCATGAGCAGAAACTGAGGTGATAGTGGTCACACTGCAGGGAGGCTGTCTCAATATCAGTCTGTAAAAAGCGATTAAGTCCATGACAAAAAATATAAATAAATGACTTTGGTCACCTAACAAAGATTGTAGTGTTTTTTAAATGTTTCTCTTGATTTTTCCTTTTTATTAAAATTATATTTACTATTTGCCCCAACATATTACTTTGGGTGTAGTCATTTTTAAAGTTTTTAAAAAGGTCTTTGTTAGATTTGTTCCAGTTTGTAGTTTTGGTTTTGTACTGACTGTTCTAACAAATATGCACAAATATATTATTGTAAAGCATCATATAGACAAAATTTATGTTAAATAGACTTGTGAGGGGTGTACAAAACAATCTGGTTTGTAAGCAACAATAACAAAAATAAAATTAAATAAATGAATAAAATAAAATAAAATAAAATAAATAAATATAAATGTGACCCTGACCCTGATCTGAACTATGCCCATTCCTTTTCAGCCTTACCTGAATTTAAAATAAGGGGGTTAATGTCAAAAGTAGTTTTGGTTTTGGTACTGACTGATCTAATATGCACAGATATATTATTGTAAAGCATCCATTGAAAATATTCATGTTAAACAGATTTGTGAGTGGTGCACTCATTTATGCTGAGCACTGTATGCATTGTATGCCCTTGAAGATTTTTGTTCTTCAAAACTTGTGGTTTACAAAAACTTTTGTGGTTTACAATAATAACAAACTGTGAGCTTTATTATAGTCTTGCTATCAGTATATGTTGTTACAGCCTTGTGTTTTTTTTCTTGCCAAAAAGCAATCTGGTTCTGGTTTACAAAAATAAAACAAAATGAAATAAATAAAGAACTAAATAACTAACTAAATAACTAAATAACTAAATAAATAAATAAATAAATAATATAAAATAAACGAATAAATAATAAACGAGACCCTGATCTCAACTATTCATATTCCCTTTCAGCCTCACCTGAATTTAAGGGGGTTAAAACGTCAAAATTAGCGTGTCTGCCTTTACAGAATTTATAATATATAAGAATATAAGAAACTAAATACTGTTTCATTCCCATTCAGTTCTGTCCCAAAGACTTTTAGAGTTTCTCTTAATAATAATAATAGCAATGTTATAAAGTGTTCGCTCCCTCCCGTGGTCTCGATCCACGGCTCCGCGTAAACAAGCGCGTGAGTCCCCCGCCCCTCCTCTGCGCGAGCGAGTGAGCGAGCGAGCGCTCCTGTGTGCGCGTGCTGCTGCTGCTGCCAGTTCCGTGTCGGCCGCGAGTTTACCAGCCACGCACTGCCTGCACGCGCTCCATCCACCGCCGGGCTGCCGCGATGTGACTCTCTCCGTCTCTCACAAACCCCCTTCTACAGTCTCCATTACCGGCCCGGCGCAGTGAGGCGAGGGGATTCGTAACGGTGAGTGTATTTCGGATGGCCACGGAGCGGGGGAATCTGCGCTGCGTTTATCGGTTTGGGGGCACCGAATATGTGTAAAGTTTGGGGAGGGGAGAAACCGTGTCATGTGGTACGACAGAGGCTACGAGCCCGTCAGGCTGATCAGCTGGAGCAGAGAGATGCGTAATTACGGAATGTAAAAACAGCGTCGCGAGACGAGCTCAACTTGCCATGTGTTATAATTTCCATGGGGATGACGTCACGCAGTCCTTGACGCCCGTGCGCGCGGCTCGCTCTGATGAGATAACGGGACTGTGACACAACTGCGCGTCTCGGGTGCACACTAAAAGCTGAACAGGAACAGGTCATTGCTTTATAACGCATTTACAAATGGACGGTCGCAGTCTGCTTGTGTTAGTTATTAATCACGTATCAACCCGTGAGTTGCTGTTTTGCTCTTATACAAGTATGTATTACATAAAAGCCAGAGAGCGAGTGCGACGTCATCGCGAAAAATGATTGACCGATGATGTTGTTCCTCTAAAACACAGTACAACAGTGCATGCAAAATGTTTAAATGTGTGAAAAGTCTGACCCTCAG
Organism: Danio aesculapii; assembly: GCF_903798145.1. Taxonomy (NCBI): domain Eukaryota; kingdom Metazoa; phylum Chordata; class Actinopteri; order Cypriniformes; family Danionidae; genus Danio; species Danio aesculapii. The sequence continues at coordinate 29,339,721 of NC_079451.1, forward strand.
AGAACCAAGTGCCTACGTAGATGATTATGTTCTCATCTCGTTGCTGAAAGTGCGTTTGGAAAGACATTAGTGATAAAAATCGTTGTTTATTAAGGCATAGTATGTGGCATTGTAGAAATGCTGGACTTTCACAGCTGAGTACTACAGGCAGCTTCACTACTGTACTGATTCCATATGCTATTGGGGTTTGTTGTCACAAAGGCAAGTCAAGTTTATTAATATAGCACATTTTATACACAGTGGCAATTCAAAGTGCTTTAAAATAATCAGGAAAAAAGACAAGTATAAAACAAATGATTAAAGTGATTACAAACAGCTTAAAATGCGTTAAAACAGGTTAAAAAAATAAAAAGCGTGTTCAGTTTATAGGTCTGCACTGACCAGTTGGAGGAGGCTGTTTGTTTCACTTAAAAAAGAAAAAATTACTAAATTTGCCCAAAAGATGTGCATATATGCCCTTTGTAAGTGTAATTAGTTTTTTCTTACTAATAAAATTTGCTTTCATACAGTTTAGAGTGTTAAAGGGATAATTCAGTTTTGTTTTGTTTATTAAAATGAATAGATGACATTCAATTGCATTAAACTAGAGCTTCACGTGATTCAGCATTTAAATAATTTAATTGTGTTTAATATAATGCAAACAAACTAAATATTATTGACCCACAGAAAAATAGCTTGATATTCTCCTTTTTAAAACTTAACCATACTGAAATGAGGCTCATGTACAGCAGTGGTTCCCAAACTGGGGGTCGCGACCCCTGCGGGGGTCGCAGAATAATTTCAAGGGGTCGCGAGAGTTATTTAAAAATTGTGTCATTTTCAGTGATTATAATAAATATTTTTCAGTATTACAAGTGAAAGCTAATATTTTCAGATTTTTAAAAAGACATTACTGATTCATAAAGTATTTAGGACACATTCGGGCAGAATGCATCTTTGTACTTGGAACGCAGCGCTCAGGAACAGTTTAAAACTGTTGTCATGTCAACTTGCCGCAGTAAACAAAGCCTTCAACGCTTGCCCCGCCTTCGCGCTCTTCTTATTGGCCCACTGCTCTAAGAACTGAACACGAATGATTTGTTAAAATCAGCTGTCAATCACTCAGTCAACGCCTCCTGTCTTCAGATGACAGGAGCTACAACCGCGAAAATGTAAAGCGCTGAAGACGAGAGAATGAAAACAACACTGACAGATTTTGTCTTAGAAACACCTAAAGCTACAAATATTGGCACATCTGATTACTGATCATGTGGTGAATGTTAACCCACCAGCTATACTTATTGAAGAGTGGATAAAAGACTTCAATTGGCTTCAAGTCTGCTATGAAAATAACTAGCATTCACTGTAAAGTCTGTGGGATATCTTTTGGGATATCCGTCCGTGTATCTTTTGGTCACTCAATTATGTTATAAAAATGTCTTTTCTTGTGATAACGGGATTTCATTGAGACATATTTTCCTCACGCATGCATATTTATTTTTTTGCTTGTTAGTTTTGATTAGTGTTGATTTTCAAATGCAATAAATCTGTTTATAAAACTTGTAGTAACAGTGCGATAATTGGTGGGAGCCACTAAATTTTGGCTGGTGCGCCTACATTTTTAAAGTTAGGAGCACCAGTGTTACCAAGCAAAAATGTTAATTTCGAGCCCTGTAATCTATAGTAAATATAGTTAAAATATTGTGAACAGCTTAAAAAAAAGCTATTTTTATTGTTTCTATATGCTTTGGTAGTGGGGGGTCGCGAGTTCTTGACGATCTTACAATGGGGGTCGCGGGTTTAAAAGTTTGAGAACCACTGATGTACAGTATAATCTCAAAACAGCACCTCAATATGATGGCTGCATCTGGTGGTTATACCATGGCCACACGACCTACACATCATCAAGCCAACAAAAACTCAAAAGAGCTCTTGAAGTGACACACCCTTAACTTTTTCCCCGTCTCTCTTGACAGGGACTTTCCTAAAAGTTTTGAGTCTGAAAGAAGTCCTGAACTCTATTACACTTGCCTAACAAAGCTCAGCTCTCAAGTCTGGTTTGAATTGGACTGGTTTCAAAACACAGTGTGTGGTGTAATAGTGGAAGCACAGCATATAACTGAACAGTCATACTAAAAGTTGGAAATACGTGTTATTACAATAATCCTTGTTTTGTTTTCAACCAGAGTCACTCTCTCAACAATAATGTCTTCAAATCGGAGTTATAACTGCCTCAAAAAGGAGGCGATAATGAAATCGCTGACGCACAGGCAGCGCTGTGACTCCAGCTTGTGATCTCCTGACCTCTGTGGACCCTTGAGTCGAGATGGCGACCCACCGAAAGCATCTGGTCCGAGATTTCAACAGATACATCACCTGCTCCATTTGCCGTGGGTACTTGATCAAGCCCACAGCTGTCACAGAATGCCTGCACACCTGTGAGTCACACTCATCTCACCAGCTCTCTTTCTCAGAATATTTTGGTACTTCAATTCCCCAAAGTGTTGTTTCTTTCATTGGTGTTGAGATGCTTATCATCAGAATGAAGCATTTGTTTCATGTGCTGAGCTTATTTCTTAAAAATACTTAGCTAAATCATCTACAACATTTTCAGCCTGCAATTAATACATATTGGAGAATTACAAGATGTCTCTTAGACCTGCCCATACCTGCCTGCCTGATCATCCTGTACTGTTGTTAAAACTTATTTGTGTAACATTTAACATGTTTGACGTTCAAATTCTTGGCCAGGCCCTTCTAAAATGTCTTGTAATGTTTACCAGATTTAGATCAGATTTAGCAGAGGGAAACAGGTCAAATGATTATTGCAAAGTTGCCATTCGAGTATCTTAAAAGTACCCAGAGTTTGATTAAAAGTACCCAGTAACCCTTTAAATTGGTAGTGTTAGGGAGTAACTACTTACAAACAGCGTTGTTATTGGTATTACTAATAAAAACAAATATCTAAAAATTTGTGGCTTAATTTAAATAGACTTTAAAGGAATAGTTGACTTGAAGCTGCAAATTCTGTCATTATTTACTCACCCATCACTTGTACCGAATCTGTTTCTTTCTTTTGTTGAACACAAGGCAAGGCAAGGCAAGTTTATTTATATAGCACATTTCATACACAATTGTAATTCAAAGTGCTTTACATAAACAAAAATAAAAGAAACAAGTATAAGAAACTAAAAACAAATAATAAACAGGATTAAAACAGATAAAATAGACTGAAATGTGTTAAAATAGGTTTTAAAAGAATGAAAAAGAAAAGAAAGAGATAATAGTGTGATCTGTTGGACATAGCACAGTGCTCATTCAGTAAAGGCACAGCTAAACATGTGTTTTCAGTCTTGATTTGAATGAGCCTAATGTTGGAGCACATCTGATCATTTCTGAAAGCTGATTCCAGCAGTGAGGGGCGCAGTAGCTGAAGGACCCTGCTTTGACTGAACTCTTGGAATTTCTAATTTATTTGATCCTAAAGATCTGAGTGGTCTTTAGTGAGCATATCTGTAATGTATTGAGGTCCTAGGCTATTTTAGGGATTTATAGACAAGTAGTAATGCTTTAAAATCTATTCTGAATATAACTGGGTGCCAGTGTAAAGACCCGAGGACAGATATGATGTGCTCTGATTTTCTGGTTCTGGTCAGAATCCTGGCAGCAGCGTTCTGGATGAGCTGCAACTGTATAACTGTCTTTTTGGGAAGGCCAGTGAGGAGGCTGTTACAGTAATCCACCCTGCTGCTGATAAAAGCATGAACAAGTTTCTATAAGTCTTCACTGGAAACAAAGCATCTAATTCTTGCAATGTTTTTGAGATGATAGTATGCTGATTTAGTTACTGCTTTGGCATAACTACTGAAACTCAGATCTGACTCCTGAATTCTTGATGTTATTGACCAGAATTGACCAGAATTGACCAGAATTCTTGACCTTATCACCAAGATTCTTGACCTTATTTATTTATTTACTTTTTTTCACAAAGAAAGAGATATTAAAGAAGTGCTTTTCTTATTATGGAAGTCAATAGTTACCAGTTTTCAGCTTTTCTCAAAATATATTGTTTTGTATTCAAAAGAATAGAGAAACTTAAATGGGTTTGAAACCACTTGAGGGAGAGTAAATAGTGAGTAAATTGGTATTTTGTGGGAATTATCTCTTAAAGATTAAATTAAGAAAAAAAAAGAGAATAATTGTGTCGTTAACTAGTTCTAAATTGTTTAAATTTATGAGAGACTAGTGATGACATTACTAGTCTCTCACTAGTCTCTTACTGAACTAGTCTCTCAAAGGACTCTCACTGACATCACTATTCTCTCACTGACATCACTAGTCTCTTACAGACATCACTAGTTTCTCACAGACATCACTAGTCTCTCACAGGACATCACTAGTCTCTCCCTGAAATCACTATAGTTTAAATTAAGTTGAAACCTTTCTAAAACAAATAAAAGAGAAAAAACTAAATTTACAAGCACATAAATTGACTAAAACTAAAATAAAAAAAACTGAAAAAAAGTAAAAGTTAACTCTATAATTGACAAATAAAGTAATACTTTTAAAACTACTTTTAGATATTTTTTGTATCAATGTACACAATAATAATTTGCATAAAAATATTTATGCATATTAAATATTTTTAATATGTTTTGGTTTTGTTGATTTTTTTGTTGAAAAAAATGTGTATTGATGGCATCTAGTGCAAGTTGATCTGTTATACCGATAACATTTATATTTGAGCATTGGCAGGCAATTTATCCAAAGTTGCCTGCATTGCAACATTTTATCAGTTTCCTGTGAAACTTTGTGGGTTCGATTCATACATTTTCTGACCCTGGTGTTGCTATCACCAAACTATCTGAGCCATCATGTCAGTTATATAATGGGTTAAATGTATATTGTTTGGGCAGCACGGTGGCAGAGTGGGTAGCACGATCACCTCACAGCAAGAAAGTCGCTGGTTTGAGCCCCGGCTGGGTCAGTTGGCATTTCTGTGTGGAGTTTGCATGTTCTCCCCATGTTGGTGTGGGTTTCCTCCAGGTGCTCCTGTCCACATTCCAAATACATGTGGCATAGATGAATTGAATAAGCTAAATTGGCCGTAGTGTATGTGTGTGAATGTAATAGTGTATGGGTGTTTCCCAGTGTTAGATTGTGGCTGGAAGGGCATCCGTTGCATAAAACGTATGCTGGATAAGTTGGCAGTTCATTCCGCTGTGGCGACTCCTGATGAATAAAGGGACTAAGCTGAAGAAAAATTAATAAATGAATAAATGTATATTGTTTTTAATTATCTTACCTTCATTAAGCAATTTGATAGCTTGAATAATTTGACCTAACCATCACTTTCCCTTGTTCCTCTTCCATTCTTCCTCCTGTTCTTATTCCACTCTCCTGCAGTTTGTAAGAGTTGTATCGTTCAGCATTTTGAGGAGAGTAATGAGTGTCCAGAATGTGGGATACAAGTCCATGAAACAAACCCTTTAGAGATGCTGAGGTGCCCAAACTGGCCTGCACTCATTTCTCACATACACAAATTAAGTACACACATGAGTTCCCTGTATTATATGTGTAATCTGGGCTGCTGTTTTTGCAGGCTAGATAAGACCCTAGAGGAGATCATCTTCAAACTGGTGCCTGGACTAAGAGAGAGTGAGCGCACGCATACATCATCCTCTATAATGCACGTCAGAAATCATCACAAGCCTTTGTGCAGGTCATGTGGTTGTGTTTTGGTTTGTATATCTGTAAACAGCTTCTTAATGTACTTTATATGCATGCCTGTGTTTATTTACTAGAGGAGGAACAACAGGAAAGTGAGTTTTGGAGAAAACACAAGATCAAATCAAATGGAGAAGGTAATTAATTATTCTCAACCTTAACCTCAACCGTCTCTCACAGACATCACTAGTCTCTCACAGACATCACTAGTCTCCCATTAGACATCACTAGTCTCTCACTGACATCACTAGTCTCTCGCTGACTTCACTAGTCTCACAGCACATCACTAGTCTCCCATTAGACATCACTAGTCTCTCACTGACATCACTAGTCTCTCACTGACTTCACTAGTCTCACAGCACATCACTAGTCTCCCATTAGACATCACTAGTCTCTCACTGACATCACTAGTCTCTCACTGACTTCACTAGTCTCACAGCACATCACTAGTCTCCCATAAGACATCACTAGTCTCTCACTGACATCACTAGTCTCTCACAAGAGATCACTAGTCTCTCACAGACATCACTAGTCTCTCACTGACATCACTGGTCTCTCACTGACATGACTAGTCTCTCACTGACATGACTAGTCTCTCACAAGAGATCACTTCTCTCACTGACATCACTTGTCTCTCACAGGACATCACTAGTCTCTCACAGACATCACTAGTCTCTCTCAAGACATCACTGGTCTCTCACTGACATCACTAGTCTCTCACAGGACATCACTCTCACAAGAGATCACTAGTCTTTCACAAGAGATCACTAGTCTCTCACAGACATCACCAGTCTCTCACTGACATCACCAGTCTCTCACTGACATCACTAGTCTCACAGAACATCACTAGTCTCTCACAAGACATCAATAGTCTCACAGACTAGTGATGTCTGTGAGACTAGTGATGTCTTGTAAGAGACTAGTGATGTTCTGTGAGACTAGTGATGTCCGTGAGTGACTAGTGATGTATTGTGCACAAGACATCACTAGTCTCACAGACATCTCTAGTCTCTCAGAAGACATCACTAGTCTCTCACAGAAATGACTAGTCTCTCATAGACATCACAAGTCTCTTACAGACATCACTAGTCTCTCACTGACATCACTAGTCTCTCACAAGAGATCACTAGTCTCTCACTGACATCACTAGTCTCTCACAAGAGATCACTTCTCTCACTGACATCACTAGTCTCTCACAGACATCACTAGTCTCTCTCAAGACATCACTAGTCTCTCACAGACATCACTAGTCTCTCACTGACATCACTAGTCTCTCACAAGAGATCACTAGTCTCTCACTAACATCACTAGTCTCTCACAAGAGATCACTTCTCTCACTGACATCACTAGTCTCTCACAGACATCACTAGTCTCTCACAGACATCACTAGTCTCTCTTAAGACATCACTAGTCTCTCACTGACATCACTAGTCTCGCACTGATATCACTAGTCTCACAGCACATCACCAGTCTCTCACAAGACATCACTAGTCTTTCACAGGACATCACTAGTCTCTTACAGATATCACTAGTCTCTCACAAGACACCACTAGTTTCTCACAGACATCACTAGTCTCACAGCACATCACTAGTCTCTTACAAGACATCACTAGTCTCTCACTGGCATCACTAGTCTCTCACAAGACATCACTAGTTTCTCACAGCACATCACTAGTCTCTCACAAGACATCACTAGTTTCTCACAGCACATCACTAGTCTCTCACAAGACATCACTAGTTTCTCACAGCACATCACTAGTCTCTCACAAGACATCACTAGTTTCTCACAGCACATCACTAGTCTCTCACAAGACATCACTAGTCTCTCCCTGACATCACTAGTCTCTCACAGACATCACTTGTCTCTCACAGCACATCACTAGTCTCTCACAAGACATCACTAGTCTCTCACTGACATCACTAGTCTCTCACAGACATCACTAGTCTCTCACAAGACATCACTAGTCTCTCACAAGAGATCACTTCTCTCACTGAAATCACTAGTCTCTCATAAGACATCACTAGTCTCTCACAGACATCACTAGTCTCTCACTGACATCACTAGTCTCTCGCAAGAGATCACTAGTCTCTCACTGACATCACTAGTCTCTCACAGCACATCACTAGTCTCTCTCAAGACATCACTAGTCTCTCACTGATATCACTAGCCTCACAGCAGATCACTAGTTTCTCACAAGACATCACTAGTCTCTCACTGACATTACTAGTCTCTCACAGACATTACTAGTCTCTCACTGACATTACTAGTCTCTCACAGACATCACTAGTCTCTCACAGACATCACTAGTCTATCACTGACATCACTAGTCTCTCACTGACATCACTAGTCTCACACTGATATCACTAGTCTCACAGCACATCACTAGTCTCTCACAAGACATCACTAGTCTCTCACAGACATCACTAGTCTCTCACAGACATCACTAGTCTATCACTGACATCACTAGTCTCTCACTGACATCACTAGTCTCACACTGATATCACTAGTCTCACAGCACATCACTAGTCTCTCACAAGACATCACTAGTCTTTCACAGGACATCATTAGTCTCTTACAGATATCACTAGTCTCTCACAGACATCACTAGTCTCTCACAAGACACCACTAGTTTCTCACAGACATCACTAGTCTCACAGCACATCACTAGTCTCTCACAAGACATCACTAGTCTTTCACTGGCATCACTAGTCTCTCACAAGTTATCACTAGTTTCTCACAGCACATCACTAGTCTCTCACTGTCATCACTAGTCTCTTACAGAAACCACGAGTCTCACAGCACATCACTAGTCTCTCAGAAGACATCACTAGTCTCTCACTGACATCACTAGTCTCTCACAAGAGATCAATAGTCTCTCCCTGGCATCACTAGTCTCTCACAGCACATCACTAGTCTCTCACAGACATCACTAGTCTCTTACAAGACACCACTAGTTTCTCACAGACATCACTAGTCTCACAGCACATCACTAGTCTCTCACAAGACATCACTAGTCTCTCACTGACATCACTAGTCTCTCACTGACATCACTAGTCTCTCACAGCACATCACTAGTCTCTCACAAGACATCATTAGTCTCTCACAGACATCACTAGTCTCTCACAGCACATCACTCTCACAAGAGATCACTAGTCTCTCACAAGAGATCACTAGTCTCTCACAAACATTACTAGTCTCTCACAAGACATCACTAGTCTCACAGACATCTCTAGTCTCTCAGAAGACATCACTAGTCTCTCACAGAAATGACTAGTCTCTCATAGACATCACAAGTCTCTTACAGACATCACTAGTCTCACAGACATCACTAGTCTCTCACAGCACATCACTACTCTCATGCCTCTGTCATGTGTACTTGATCAGCTCTTTTTTTATTTATCCTCCACAGTTGAGTGACTGTAGTGGGTTTTTTAGTGATTTTTTTTTTTCATTTAATTTTCTAGATGTTTTCTATCAGAGTTTAGATCTTGACTCTGGGCAAGAATGTTCATTATTTCTGTGTTCAGAAATTCTGCTTCAAGAAACTGCTTAGCTGTGTTTAGCTGTGACACTTACTCCTCCAGTTTCCACTGACTTTTTTACACACTTTGGATTCAGTTTTTCCAAAGTTTGACAACAACCCCCCAAAAAAAAAATAATAATAATAAAAATAAATATTTACCTGCTTTCCTCACTTGGGACCAGTTCTACCAGAAAGACCAGAGAGATAAATATGATATTGAATTACATTTATTTGATAAGTATTACTTGAGAAAAGTATCATTTAACAAATCATAGGATTTCCTTTTCGGAGACCCTGTCCGTAGCTTGAATTGGGAACCTTTAGATCCAGCTATGACTGCTGAGGATGAAGGCAGGGCGGAGCCTACCCCTCTAGACAGGGCCAACCTGGTGGTGGTGGGGAGGATGGTGGGTGAACGTCTGTGTCAGTATCTGCAACCAAATGAATGAAATGAATAGACAGCTTATATATTCCTTGTGTCTTGTGGCTATTAGTTAGAACTGATTGTGACGAGTGACATGACATTAGGTATTCCTTGTCTCATGGCTATTGGTTAGAACTGATTGTGATGAGTGATTTAGTCTAGCCTGCAACTGGACTGGTGATCAACTCCAGCTGCAGTGTTTAACCAACTCACCATTAAGATTCTCCACATTATCCTGTCCTCTCTTTCATTTGTGTTTTGTGGACGACTAGCCTTTCTGGGCTGAAAGGGTCTCACCTTGCCTTAATCTGGATAACCTGCTGTTCGAGAGTTTCAATCAATTTTGATTCAAGTCAGTGAAAACTAGAATGTTTGGCTGCCAGATAAATAGGTTTACCAGATATTAAAGGAAATCACCACAAGGTGCCAAATTAACACCAGTTTTTATGCTTAACTTTTATTCTTTTTTGGAAGTGGCACATCAAAACAGGTAAAGCAAATCCTTGAAGCTAAAAACAGAAATAATCAAATGTCTAGCTCAGAGTCATGATCTAGAAAACCTATAGAAAACTAACTTCAAACAGTGATATAGGGGTCTATAGGGGTCTATTGCTTGTTCTCTAATTCTGATTTTCACTGTATGCTGAATAAATCAATACACCTGATGGCTAAAGGTCAGTTTTTCTTTGTCTTTCTTCTAGATGGTCCTAGAGCTAAGAAATCTCGACTGAGTGGTGAAGATGATGATGATGGGAATAGTGGAGACTTCCACAGGAGTGATCCTCAGATCGCTATTTGTCTGGACTGTCTAAGAAACAATGGCCAGTCAGGAGAAAGCATAGTTAAGGTGCACCATTTAGTTCAATGTGTATGTTTGATTGTGTGCATGTTTGTAATTTGCGCTTTTTGTCTGTCTGCAACAGGGTTTAATGAAGAAATTCATTCGCTGCTCCACCCGTGTTACAGTGGGAACCATTAAGAAGTTCCTCTGTGTAAAATTGAAGCTGCCAAGCTCTTATGAGGTAAAACACTGTTTCATTATAGTCTCACTGGGCTGTCAACAAGGGCTAACTGCATTTGTGTGTGTATTGAGTTAATAGGTTTCTTGCACAATATGATACATATATCAATAAATGAGCTCTTGATGAGTTTACAATCAGTTGTGAAACATGATACTCAATGAAAATATTTTCTAAGCCTGTCCTGTATTTGAAACCATTTTAATAACACAGCATGCTATTAGTATGCCTATTATTAGATTTTTATCAAACTCACTGCGGTTAAATCTCTGTCTGTGGTTCTTACAGCTTGATGTTTTGTGTAACGGTGAGATTATGGGTAAAGATCACACCCTGGAGTTCATCTACCGCACTCGCTGGAGACTTCAGGGGGACAGTGTGAGTATATGAAGCTGATTTAAATGTTGTTACTCGATTGAATGGCCGTTTTCAGTGATTACCAGCTGACAGAAATGGGCCAGTACTGGGCTTCTGTGCCTACTGGTAGGCTCAGAAGGCTATTATCATCCATCCACATGGTTAATCAGGTATAGATCACATACAGCTTCAGCAAGAATTATTCATATTAATTATATAACAAGAGTTATTTATAATATTTATTTCATTTCCCATTAAGTGTATTTATTAATGTCTACCCCTACCCCAACCCTAAAACTAACCATCACAGTAATGTAAAAACAGATCTGGATCTGGAATCTTGCCTATTAGTATAGCTGTTTAGCCATGAGAATTATTCATATTATTTATTAAATTTCCTAATAATTATATTTCATTAACACCTACCCCAACCCTAAACCCAACCATCACAGTAATGTAAAAACAGATCTGGATCGGGAGTCTTCTCTATTAGTATAGGTGATTAACCATGTGGATGGATGAACAGCCTTCTGAGCCTTCCAGTAGGCGCAGAAGGCCCCTACTGGCCCATAACTATCAGCTGATAACCACTGATATTGCCCATTCAATCGAGTGATAACATTTGTGGATTGTATATGAGTGTGGCTTAAATTGTGGCAACATTGTTGGAAGTGAATTTCCCTAAAATGATATTAAGACCAGCCTATAGCATCCCCAGGAGAAAAATGGCTTTTCTTCTTAAATATAGTTAATACTATCTTTTGATAGATTTGACAGTCTGCTTCAGGGTCCAGGATAAAAATATATTATTATATAATTTAAAATCAATAGGATTGTAATTTTATTTAAAAACAATGTTTGTGACTGTGTGTTTGCATTGTTTAGATGTGCAAAAGTATCATAGTATACCCTGAAAATTGGTGGTTACATGTGGGATATATTTTTAAGGTTGCCAGTAAATGTGCACTAAAATGCAGATTACAGTCACATTCAGAAAATTTGATACTATCGCAAGAAGCAAGTCCTCTTCATACATCTCTTTTATTTAAATACACAACAGCTACTTTTTTATTTTGCTGTATAAATACTAGTCATAAATTATGATGTTAATAGACCCTTTTCACATTTCTGGGTTTGGAGAGTACAACAAATATTTTTTTACAACCCTATTTGCTGAAATAATAAAAGAAAGACACACAATGGTGTTATAAAGACTTTCAGAAAAAGAAAAAAAATTGTGTGAGACTGATGACGGCAGCCAGAGGAGAAAATAACATCAAATTGACTCTCAGCACCATAGACGCTGCATTAGAAACACCTCGCATATCCTCGCATATTAAGCGCAAATAATTTTTTTGTCATTTGACACAAAGTTGATATAATACATTCATAAATGCATGTAAATGTTTATACGTTTTAAAAAAAATCTAAATATTAAAACTTTCAAGGATTTAAGATTATGATGGCCACTAAACACGTCATAACATTCTTGTGAAAAGGGTCCATTGTAAATAAAATTTAAAAATTGCATCAGTAGTTTTTTTTTTACCGTAAGAACAAAACTGTGTATAGTTCTGTGACCCAGAGATCAAATTATTTTCTGAATCCATGTGAACCGTTTTCGTTTGATAATTTTGCAAGCATTGTGTTTATTGTACAAAACTAAATATTTTGTTTGTAAATTTTAACTTGCATTCAAACTACTTATTTAAAATGAGCTGAAACAACGCAATTGTTTTCTGCGACAACGTATAGGTTGTTTTCAATCACGTGGCTCTGGTGATTCAGATGGAGGGCAGGAAGTAAAAACTGAATGGGAGACAAAGAGAGAAGTCAGGATTTTTGCGATTTATGCCATATTTCAAAGGAGATATAAATAGAAAATATCCACATATGATGGGCATGATCCTTATTCTAAACTAAAATATATTTGCCTGTCAACGAGGCGACAAATACTGTATAAGCTATTACGGTACATGATAAAATACTACAGTAAATACTATAGTGTTTGGAAGCATACTATTGATAATGACTTGAATTCCACTGTTGTAGTAATTATATTGTTGCTGTGGTACAACACTACTGTAGTAATAAACAAATTATTCAATAGGCTTCAGTTTTATACCCTATAATAATGCACCATCACAATGCACCACAGTTTACACTAACGCTATTTATTACAGTTTATGTATACAGTTTATGAATACAGTAGCATTCATTAACAAAGAGTTGTACATATTATACACTTTACTATGTGGTTCTAAAACATGTTTATTATAAATTATTTTAGTTTTCCCCCATGCGGATATCTTCCAGACATCACGAAATAACAAATAAAAGCATACAAAGCAGTACCATCGACACCATTCAGCGCTGATGCGAATATGGACATTAAAGTTACAGTTGTTCAATCTGCTGAAACGCCAGTAAATACTTTAATTACTGCAAAACAAGATGGCAGGTACATGGCAGGGTACGTTATTCATATTCTCCTGGATTTTGTATAAGTGTGGTGGTGTTTGTATCTGATTTTTATTTTATTTAAACATATAGCTAGGCCTGTATGTAATCTACATTGCAAGGCAAGGCAAGGCAAGGCAAGTTTATTTATATAGCACATTTCATACACAGTGGCAATTCAAAGTGCTTTACATAAACAGGAATAAAAGAAACAATTATAAGAGAAATAAAAACAAACAGAATAAAAATAAAATAAAATAAAAGCTGATAAAATGTGTTATAAAAGAGTTAAAAAGAAGAGAAAAACATAGTAGTTCGATCTGTCGGACGTAGCACAGTGCTCATTCAGTAAAGGCACAGCTAAACAGATGTGTTTTCAGTCTTGATTTGAATGTGCCTAATGTTGGAGCACATCTGATCATTTCTGGAAGCTGATTCCAGCAGCGAGGGGCGTAGTAGCTGAAAGCCGATTCACCCTGCTTTGACTGAACTCTTGGGATTTCTAATCTATTTGATCCTAAAGATCTGAGTGATCTGTTAGGTTTGTATTCAGTGAGCATATCTATAATGTATTGAGGTCCTAGGCCATTTAGTGATTTATAGACCAGTAATAATACTTTAAAATCTATTCTAAATGTGACTGGGAGCCAGTGTAAAGACCTGAGGACAGGTGTGATGTGCTCTGATTTCCTGGTTCTGGTCAGAATTCTGGCCGCAGCGTTCTGGATGAGCTGCAACTGTCTGACTGTCTTTTTGGGAAGGCCAGTGAGGAGGCCATTACAGTAATCCACCCTGCTGCTGATAAAAGCATGAACAAGTTTCTCTAAGTCTTCACTGGAAACAAAGCATCTAATTCTTGCAATGTTTTTGAGATGATAGTATGCTGATTTACTAACTGCTTTGACATGACTATTGAAACTCAGATCTGACTCCAGAGTCACACCAAGATTCTTGACCTTATTTTTTGTTGTTTGACCCTTAGAGCCAAGGTACGCATTCACCTTGAGAACCTCATCTCTGTTCCCAAACGCAATGACTTCAGTTTTCTCTTTGTTTAACTGAAGAAAGTTTTGGCACATCCAATTGTTAATTTCATCAATACATTGGCAGAGGGTGTCAATGGGGCTGTAGTCATTAGGCAGTAAGGCTAGGTAGATCTGAGTGTCATCAGCATAGCTGTGGTAGGAGATTTGGTTCTTTCTCATTATTTGGCTCAGAGGGAGCATATAAAGGTTGAACAGGAGTGGTGCCAGAATCGAGCCTTGTGGGACTCCACATGTCATGGGTGTCCACCCTGACCTATGGTCACCTATACTGACATAGTATCCTCTCCCTTCAAGGTAAGATCTGAACCATTTGAGGACCGTCCCAGACAGCCCAACCCAGTTTTCCAGCCTATCCAGAAGTATGCTGTGATCGACAGTGTCAAATGCAGCACTGAGATCAAGCAGTACCAGCACTGTTAGTTTGCCTGAATCTGTATTTAGGCGGATGTCATTGATTATCTTTATAAGGGCGCTCTCTGTACTGTGATGTGGTCTGAAACCAGATTGAAAATTGTCCAAACACCCCTTGAAGTTTAAGAACTTGTTAACCTGGTTAAAAACAACTTTTCCAATGATTTTGCCAATGAAAGGGAGATTTGAGATGGGCCTGTAATTGCTCAATATGGTGTTATCTAGGTTGCTCTTCTTCAAGAGGGGTTTAACAACTGCAGTTTTAAGTGAGTTAGGAAAAATCCCCGAGAGAAGTGAAGCATTTACCACTTTTAGAAGATCCATTTCTAAGCAGGTAAACACCGTTTTAAAGAATGATGTGGGGAGCGTGTCAAGACTGCAGGTTGATGTTTTCATAATTTGCACGATCTCTTCTAAGATTTTGCCATTAATTGCCATGAAATCGGACATAATGTCTGATTTCTTAAGTTGTGGTTGAGCTAGTCTGACGTCGACACAATTTGGCTGATTGGATGAGCTGATTGCCTTTCTGATATTATTGATCTTGTCAGTAAAGAAATGAGTAAACTCATTACATTTGCTTTCAGAGAGTAGCTCACTGGGAATCCGACTGGGGGGGGGTTGTGAGTTTCTCTATCGTTGCAAAGAGTTTACGAGCATTGTTTACGTTGCTGTTTATAAGGCTTGAAAAGAAAGTCTGCCTAGCAGTTTTTAGTTCCATATTAAAAGCACGAAGACTGTCTTTATAGATATTATAATGGATTACTAGTTTCGTCTTTCTCCACATACGCTCAGCTTTTCTGCACTGTCTTTTCGTCATTTGAATTCATTGGTACTGTCAAACGAATTATCGCTTTAAAAAATGTACACATGGATGTACTGAATAAATGTTTATTACATGCTTCCTTTTTTTCCAATTTTCAGCCAGTTTCTGGAACGTTCCCCCCTTTATGAGCAAAAACTTTTGGAAGTCTATAAAAGCTGTTCAGCATTTCTTATTTTTGCCGATTTAAACAATTATAAACAACATAAAACAGAAACATTTTGATGTTCTGATAGCGATTCCTATGTAGAAGAATCACTTCCTGCCCTCCATCTGAATTTTGCGTCATCAAACACCGTCATGTGAAAACAACTTGTTGTTTTATGTTCAATCCACTTAAATTTGCAAAAAACGATTATGCTAACTTAATTGACTTGTGTTAGGACAACATGAAAGGATTGTGTGGAACCCTGCATTTTTTTTACAGTGTATAGTGACAGTTATATTTTAGAAAGGTGTTTACACATATTTTGTGTTTGCATTAAACAGTTTACAAACCTCTGGTCAAGAGACTAGCGCGTTTGACAGATCAATTATTAAAAAGATAGTTTGACCCTGAATATGTGTGTATATGTGTGTGTTCATGAGAAGTGTGAGTGTGAACAGCTGTTGCTGAGTTGGTGGTGTTTGTAGGGGGCAAAAAACCCCACTCTCAGAGCTACTGACAGATCTATGAGTCATATTTCTCCAGTTACACACACACACACACACACGCACACACACACACACCAGAGGTTGACACAAAATCAGAGGACAAATCCATGCCCCGAGGTTGCGTCCTTGCCTTTTACACCACAAGACATTTGGAGAAAGAACCATGAAAATGATACGCATGCATATTTGAAGCTTAAGTCATTCTCTACTTTGGTTTCTACCCCAGGCTTATCCCATGGTTCTCGAGTACCGTCCAAGGATCGACTTTGGCTAAACCGCACTTACAGCAGAAATCTCATGCAGACTGATGTCAAGAGATGAACGAAATGCAGAAAAACCGAATGATTGTGCCTCCATTGAAAGACAACAACACAATGCCCAGTGACTGACAGGACTGCTCTGTTCCTTCTGTGCACTCAGCCTTTACTTCTCCATTCCTCCCTCCTTCATGCACCCGTCTGACAGTCGTGGCTCCACCCACTGGCTCTGGATCAAGTTTGACGATTATATTCCTCCAAAGCTTTCTCTGCATGTTCTCTCTATGACGACGCCTTAGCATAGAGCGGCCCGTTGGGATTATCTGATAGCAATCTAGCACAGACGGTAAGCTAAAACTCATAGCAAAGATGCGTCCCGGCCAGGTGAGAGGAGAAGAGGGGAAATGGAGACGTTTTTTTAGGTAGATTTTAGATTAGAGCCGTTTTAATCCAAGAGTTTGCACTATAGAGGCAAATCCAAATGTCTCGCTGTATTGTGGCTGTTCTGTCTTACCTTTGCACTCTCTCATTTCCTTTTAGTTACTTTCCTCTCCTGATCTCACCGCCCACATTGTCCCTCATAAATTCAGTCACTCTTTTTCAAGTCATCATTCGCTCTCCCTTTATTTTGCACACACACATGTACTCTCTCCTTCTCAGCCTCTTTCCATCTTCGCTCACACTCTCTCATTTTTCTCCAATGGTGTTTTTGGCTCTAGTCTGAAGTATTGATGGATCTCATTCAGTTGGAATTGAATGAGAGCGCTGTAGATGTCCCAAAATAACAGCACTGAAAGGCACTCTGGGTAAGCGTTTTCTCTTTTTTTGCCTCACACTGAGCTAAAGCCAAATCTTACATTCATCCAGACCAGATCTTTATCTTAATAGAAATGATATAACAATATCTGATGCCAGATACGCCTAATGCAGTAATTCACTGAGAAAGCTCATCTTTAAAGACAGCTGAATGGGAATGAGTGAAGAGTGCCAGCTGCATCTCTCTAAGAGCAGCTTTGGCTCACAGTCTGGCAGTTGTAAACATTCTGTTGTTTCCCGTTTAATCTGAAAAATATTTAAATGTGATATCAGACAGGCCTCAATAGGCGTGTGAATTTTAATAGCAAAACCCAGAATGTTAATAATGCCACATTTATTGTTTATTTTGTGTGTGATGCAGCAAAATAAGACTATACTGATACAACAATGTGCAACTGAAACAGAATGTGCAAACAACTATTTCTCATAATAATATAGAGAGAGTATAATAAATGTGCGGCCACTTTTACTGTTGCTCTGAAAGATTTTATGAGCAAAAAAAAGTGCAGGTTAAAAAAAAGAAAAGTCCTGTTTACACCTGGTATTAAAGGGATAGTTTACCCAAAAATGTAAATTCTGTCATTATTTACTCATCCTCCACTTGTTCCTAAGCTGACTGATTTTTCTTCCTCTGTTGAACACGAAAGAAAATATGAAGAGCTCAGATGCAAAAACCTCTATATGCCGTCTGAAATTTTCTTCTAATATGAGCATTTTTATGGGCGATGCAGTGGCGCAGTAGGTAGTGCTGTCGCCTCACAGCAAGAAGGTTGCTGGTTCGAGCCTCGGCTGGGTCAGTTGGCGTTTCTGTGTGGAGTTTGCACATTCTCCCTGTGTTAGCATGGGTTTCCTCTGGGTGCTCCGGTTTCCCCCACAGTCCAAAGACATGCAGTACAGGTGAATTGGGTAGTCTAAATTGTCCGTAGTGTGTGTGTATGTGTTTCCCAGTGATGGGTTGCAGCTGGAAGGGCATCCGCTGCATAAAACAAATGCTGGATAAGTTGGCGGTTCATTCTGCTGTGGCGACCCCAGATTAATAAAGGGACTAAGCCGAAAAGAACATGAATGAATGAGCATTTTTATCAGTCTCCAGTGTGTAAGTTCAGTAATTTCACTTTTATGGCAAAGAAGAAGTTCTTTTCATTGTTTTCAAAGTGACATAACTCAACATAAACAAAGGAGGCTGAGAATAATGCTCATTTGCAATGGAAATTTTAGATGACACTTAGAGGTTTTTGCATCTGATCTCTTCATATAGTGAAGAGTGCTAGAAAGCAGCAACCATTGACTTCTATAGGATTTTTGTTCCAACTATGGATGTCAATGGCTACTGGTTTCCTACATTCTTTAGAAAATCTTTTTTTGTGTGTATGTTCAACTGAAGAAAGTTTAAAACCCAGTTTAGAACTTGAGTGTGAGTAAATGGTCGGGAAAGTTTCATTTTGGGAGAAAGATCCCTTTGAGATGCATTTAAAAATAAATTTATACATAACAAGACAGCAAGATCAGTGATCCAGAGAGCAGCAGCTTTCATTTTTGCTCTAATAGCTGCTAAACTACACAGAATGCTGTGGATTTGCATTAAAAACATTGTGTACACATGGTGTAGAACACATTGTGAGAACATTGTGTTTCTTAGATCTTTTTTCACCTTAAAACGTCAAAGTTTAATTCTTGTCTGGGTAGTGCACTTTAATAATGTATCACGCAATGATTCAAAATTACAGTAGATGAAGAGTTTGTGGGCTTCTGTGCAAGTAATGCAGTTGTATTGAGTGGTTGAGAGTGAAACACCCGTATTTAATGTTGTCCACTAGTTGGCGTATTGACAAAAACACATTTTAAAACCAGGTGTAAACTGTGAGCTGTTCTTTAAAGACAGTTGACAGTGTGACTTTTCACAATGAAAATTCAATGATGACCACACGTTGACATTATAATTTCTAAAATAATTTAAAAAATACAAGTGTGCAGGGAGAATGGCAATAATAAATGTGGTAACTTCCACAATGTAGAAGAAAAGTCAAAATTTGATTTTTCTCTATAAGCTCTTCTGCATATCACGTCATAGAAGATGCTGAGGAGAAAATCTGAAACTCATCATCATGTTGTTTAAAATATTTTTTGGACATTAGTATAGATAAGACAATAGGTTAAATATAAGTTTTTTTTACATGAAAATGTTAATCTTTACTTAATGGTGTATTAGCCTATGACATGAATATTACTTTTAAATTAATATTTACAATTAATACATGAACATCAAACTGAGACGTTGCCGAACCAATTTTATGCACATTCCCAGAATCCAGTTTTAAGAATTAAAATTTCAAATCCAGGAGATTATATTCCTCAAAAATGTAATGTGACGGTGGTATTCTGTGTAGAACAGGATTACATGACTCATTATGTGAACCTTTGTTTTGGATCATCTCAGGGGTTGACAACTGGTGAAATGAGGGTTTGTTCATTGTTCTTCGCTCTATTTTCAGAATAAAGGATTTATAACAATGGGCTTTAGAAATTAGAAGGTCGATTTAATCAATGCTGTCAATTGAAGATAAATATAGATTAAGAATGAGAATGAGATGTCTTGGCAACATCGTTATCAGTACATTGTACCCATGTGTATCAATAATGGAAATATATTTGTCCAAATGTTTCGTATGGCAAGCTTTTCCTTCATATTATACAAATACGATCCATTGTACTGACCCTTCAAAATCATCTGCACTCTCTGTCTGTTCAGTGGAATTCTTGACGTTCTTGTTTAGGACAAAGGCCACTGGCTGCTCTCCAAAATCCGACTTCCTCCTCACTAAGAAAACATGCAAATCCAATATGAAGTGTCTTTTGAGCTCTGATTATAAATACAATGTATTTTTGTATGTTGAAGCACTTATGTATATTTGAACCTATAATCAGAAGATTTTATGTCGATGCTTGTCTTTTTCCTAATAGATGATGCTGCTTGGGGTAATTTATTTCTTTTTTATACGTCC
Organism: Danio aesculapii; assembly: GCF_903798145.1. Taxonomy (NCBI): domain Eukaryota; kingdom Metazoa; phylum Chordata; class Actinopteri; order Cypriniformes; family Danionidae; genus Danio; species Danio aesculapii. The sequence continues at coordinate 29,360,220 of NC_079451.1, forward strand.
CACCGCCTGCTATATGTTTTCCCCTTGTAAATGTTCGCACTGTACATGAAAAGCTTCCTATTGCGGGCCATGACCTATTGTTATTTAATTAATGAACATTAAAATCTTTAAAAAAAAAATGTTTTCCCTACTCATTTCTTGGACTATACACTACCTGACAAAAGTTTTGTTGATCCCAGTTGTAAGAGCAACAAATAATAACTTGACTTCTTGGTGAAAAGTGGTAGAAGTTAGATTTTTCCGATGAATCATCTGTTGAACTGCATCCCAATCACAAATACTGCAGAAGATCTATTGGAACCCACATGGACCCAAGATTCTCAGGGAAATCAGTCAAGTTTGGTGAAGGAAAAATCATGGTTTGGGTTTACATTCAGTATGGGGGTGTGAGAGAGATCTGCAGAGTGGACGGCAACATCAACAGCCTGAGTTATCAAGACATTTGTGTTGCCCATTACATTACATCACAGGAGAGGGCAAATACTTTAGCAGGATAGTGCATCTTCTCATACTACAGCCTCCACATCAAAGTTCCTGAAAGCAAAAAAGGTCAAGGTTCTCCAGGATTGGCCAGCCCAGTGACCAGACATGGACATTATTGAGCATGTCTGGGGTTAGATGAAGGAGGAGGCATTGAAGATAAATCCAAAGGATCTTGATGAACTCTTGGAGTCCTGCAAGAATGCTTTCTTTGCTATTCCAGATGACTTTATTAATAAGTTATTTGAGTCTTTGCAGAGATGTATGGATGCAGTCCTCAAAGCAATCATCCACAATATTAATTCTTTTTCCACTGCAGCATGACTTTATATTCTATACTGTACAATATTTCTGCTAAGTGACAAGACTTTTGTCTAAGCAAAGTCAGACTTTTCTGTACTAACTAAATAATTAAAAACCAAGGCATGTGTCACGGATTGGTCAGGCTCTCACGATCCCCACTCACGAAGATCACCATCACCTGACTTCTAATGAGCACACAGCTGCATCACATTCACGAGCACCAGATAAAAGCACAGCACTCCAGTCGCTCATTGTCCGGGCTCGTCTCGACGAAAGCGGACAACTGAGCGACCACTCAGCGTAGTCATCCTCAGCTAAAACAAACGCTTTACTTACCTGTTCTCTTTGTATTCCTCTTAGTCTTCCTGGTCCACCCGAATCGTCCTGTCTTCCAGTCCTTCCAAGTCTGTGTCATCCTCTGTCAGCTGTATCTGGTGTGTGCTGTCCATCCTCGTGTATTCCTGTTACCCAGCCACGGAGGAAAAGACCCCAACATCATTCCTGATCCTCCTGGCTATCCTTCATGTGCTCCTTGTTGTCATTTAATAAACACCCTAACGTTTCCTTACCTCTGTCTCCTGTCCGCTTCATAACAGAAGCCCGGACCCATAACGACGACAACATGAGCACCCCCGATCACTTTCAAGAGCTGGTGGACCAGTTGAAGCGGATTCTACAGCCACCAGCTCCACTTTCCAACGCACCACCAGCACCGAGCACTTCCGCCTCCACAGTTTCTTCTTCGGCCCTTCCTTCCAGTCCCATGGCCCGACCAGCGCCCTACTCAGGCGGAGCGGGGGAGTGCAATGGTTTTCTGTTACAATGTTCCCTCATATTCGAAATGCAACCTTCTCTATATCCCACAGATAAGTCAAAGATCGCCTACATCGTATCACTACTCTCTGGGCCTGCACTTAAATGGGCTGAGACGATCTGGAACCAAGCCGGGCCGGTCATGAATTCCATCACTACCTTCACGGAGTATTTCAAAGAGGTGTTTGGACGTTCTGATGGGGAAGTAGCCGCTGGAGAGCAGCTGTATCATCTAAAGCAAGGTACTCTATCTACACAGGAATATGCTCTCCGGTTTCGCACTCTAGCAGCTGCAAGTGGATGGAATGAGAGATCGTTGTTGACCACGTACCGGCTCGGCTTGGAACCCACTCTCCGAATCCAGCTGGCCACATTAGATGATACTATGGGTCTGGAGAGATTCATCCAACATTCTCTCCGATGTTCCGATCGTCTCCGTTCCTATCAACAGGACACCATCACCCCCTCGTCTGTACTCCTCCAATCGCCTGAGTCAACAGCCTCTCCAGAACCAGAACCCATGATAATAGAGTCTGGAAGACTGACATCAGCGGAACGACAGAGGAGGCTGACCCGGGGTCTGTGTCTATACTGCGGTGTCAGTGGACACACCCGTATGGAGTGTCCCCTTCGTCCCATTCGGACTTCAGTGAGTGTATTCAGTACGAATATTGAACAATGTAAACCACTTACTACCACCGTACAAATAACTACTGCCTCTATTTCTCTCCTTGTCACAGCCCTCATCGACTCCGGGTCAGCAGGGAACTTCATCTCCCAATCCCTCTGTCGTCAACTCCACCTACGTACTGAGGCGTCCTCGCATATATACCAGATACAACCGATAACCCAGTGCACTCGATCTTCGACCCGTATCCATCGACAATGCGAAGACATCCTTCTTCAAGTGGGGTTGTTACATCAAGAGAGGATTCAATTTCTGGTTCTGGAGGGTGCAAATATGGACATCATTCTAGGGCGCCCGTGGCTGGTGAAGCACGATCCCATCATCTCTTGGGGCACAGGAGAGATAAAGAAATGGGGATCTGGATGTACACCTACCTGTTTTCCAAATCTCCCTCTTCAAGGTCGGAACCCCATTTCTTTGTTTACAACATCGGTCGAGAGTCCTCCTGAGAAGCAGTCTATCCACATTCCTAAGGAGTACAGCTCCTTTCATGATGTCTTCTGCCCCAAGAGAGCTTCCCAGCTACCGCCGCATCGGCCATGGGACTGCGCGATCGACCTAGTTCCAGATGCCCAGTTGCCAAGAGGTAGGATCTACCCGCTCTCGCTTCCAGAGAATCAGGCAATGGAAGATTACATAAGGGAGGCTCTGAGTCAGGGGTACATACGTCACTCAAAATCACCAGCCGCCTCAAGCTTCTTCTTTGTGGCCAAGAAGGACGGAGGGCTGCGTCCATGCATCGACTACAGGGTCCTAAATAACGGTACAGTAAAATACCGATATCCCCTTCCTCTGGTACCAGCCGCTTTGGAACAGCTCCGAGAAGCTAAAGTCTTCACTAAATTGGACCTCCGCAGCGCGTATAATCTGATAAGAATACGTGAGGGGGACCAATGGAAGACAGCATTCGTGACCCCTACTGGCCACTATGAATATGAGGTCATGCCTTACGGTCTGGTCAACGCCCCCTCCGTATTCCAAAACTTCATTCATGAAGTCCTCCGGGAGTTTCTTCACCACTTTGTAATAGTGTACATAGATGACATCCTCATTTACTCCCGGAGTGAGGCCGAACATCGCCAACACGTTGCGGAGGTCCTACACACATTGAGAGAACATCACCTCTACCTCAAAGCGGAGAAATGCTCATTCCACCAGAAGTCGATTCATTTCTTGGGATACATCATTGACCAAACCGGTATACGTATGGATGGGAAGAAAATTGAGGCTGTTCTATCCTGGTCAGAACCCACTTCCATTAAGGAGCTCCAGAGGTTTCTTGGGTTTGCTAACTTTTATAGACGGTTTATCAAGGACTACAGCAGGATTACATCACCTCTCACTAATCTCCTCAAGGGTAAACCCAAAGGACTGGAGTGGACCAAAGAAGCAGCCGCAGCCTTCCGCCTTCTTAAGAAGGAGTTCACAAGGGCCCCACTCCTGACTCATCCTGACCCAAATCTTCCTTTCGTGGTGGAAGTGGACGCATCCACCACCGGCGTCGGGGCAGTATTATCCCAACATCATGATACACCGCCCCGACTGCATCCCTGTGCCTATTTCTCTCGGAAGTTGAGCCCGGCGGAGCAGAATTACAGCATAGGAGACAGGGAGCTTCTAGCAATCAAGCTAGCCTTGGAGGAGTGGCGTCACTGGTTGGAGGGAGCCAAACATCCGTTCCAGGTGATCACAGATCACAAAAACCTCCAATATATCAAAGAGGCCAAGAGACTATGTCCACGTCAAGCCAGATGGTCACTTTTCTTCTCACGTTTTGATTTCTCCATTTCCTATCGTCCAGGACCCAAGAATCTAAGAGCAGACGCTCTCTCTCGTTTACACGAGCATCACGATCATGAAGAACTCCCAACGAAGATTCTTCCCGAACACATCTCCATTTGTCCGATCACCTGGAACGCTCCTCCAGTCGTTGCCACTCCGGAAGCCCCTGCTCCGCCGGGATGCCCTCCTCATCGGCAGTTCATACCACCTGAACACCGGGTAGATCTGATCCACTCCTTACATACCTCGCTAGGCACTGGACATCCAGGGATCAACAATACTCTCTCGCTAGTATCCCAACGATTCTGGTGGCCAAACATGGCAAGGGATGTGAGGCAATATGTTCAGGGCTGTAAGGACTGTGCCCAATCCAAGAGCCCACGTCATCTACCCGCTGGAAAGCTCCATCCCTTGCCGATTCCGAACCGTCCCTGGTCACACCTAGGAGTGGACTTTATCACTGACCTCCCCTCGTCAGAAGGTAATACCTGTATTCTAGTCATCGTAGATAGATTCTCAAAGTTTGTCAAACTAATCCCTCTGAAAGGTCTTCCCACAGCCTTTGAAACAGCCGACAATATCTTTAATCAAGTCTTCAGGTCATTTGGTATTCCAGAAGATATTGTGTCGGACAGAGGTCCACAGTTCATCTCACGTCTATGGAAAGCCTTCTTCAAGCTCCTAGGTGTGGCCGTCAGCCTCTCTTCTGGATATCATCCCCAAACCAACGGGCAGACAGAGAGGAAGATTCAGGAGGTGGGACGGTTCCTGAGGACCTTCTGCAGTGGTCACCAGAGCTCCTGGAGCCAGTATTTGGGCTGGGCAGAATATGCCCAAAATTCACTGCGGCAACCCTCCACCGGACTCACGCCATTCCAGTGCGTCCTGGGCTTCCAACCACCGCTCTTTCCCTGGGATGGCGAACCATCTGATGTCCCCGCAGTGGATCACTGGTTCCGGGGAGAGCGAGAGAGTCTGGGACGAGGCTCATCAACATCTGCAGAGGGCAGTCCGTCGAAGCAAGGTAACCGCCGATAGAAGAAGGTCTGAAGAACCCAGATACACACCCGGACAAAAGGTGTGGCTATCCACCCGGGACATACGCATGCGACTGCCCTCTCGCAAGTTAAGTCCCCGATTTGTTGGTCCCTTCACCATCGTGGAACAGGTTAACCCCGTCACCTACAAACTACAATTACCCTCTCACTACCGTATTCACCCTACATTCCACGTATCACTCCTGAAACCCTATCACGATCCTGTTCTTCCCTCCACAGAGCCTGACCACGAAGAGGAACCCCCTCCTCCACTGCTCCTAGAAGAAGGAGCCGTCTACGCAGTGAAGGAGATCTTGCGTTCCCGACGTCGTGGTGGCCAGTTGGAGTACCTGGTGGACTGGGAAGGGTACGGCCCCGAAGAAAGGACATGGGTTCCCAGAGCTGATATTCTCGATCCTAGTCTCATGGTGGAGTTTCATGAGAGCCACCCTGAGTTCCCAGCGCCTAGAGGCAGAGGGAGACCACCACGGCGTCGGAGGTGTCGGCCCTCAGGAGCGGGCCCTGGGGAGGGGGGTACTGTCACGGATTGGTCAGGCTCTCACGATCCCCACTCACGAAGATCACCATCACCTGACTTCTAATGAGCACACAGCTGCATCACATTCACGAGCACCAGATAAAAGCACAGCACTCCAGTCGCTCATTGTCCGGGCTCGTCTCGACGAAAGCGGACAACTGAGCGACCACTCAGCGTAGTCATCCTCAGCTAAAACAAACGCTTTACTTACCTGTTCTCTTTGTATTCCTCTTAGTCTTCCTGGTCCACCCGAATCGTCCTGTCTTCCAGTCCTTCCAAGTCTGTGTCATCCTCTGTCAGCTGTATCTGGTGTGTGCTGTCCATCCTCGTGTATTCCTGTTACCCAGCCACGGAGGAAAAGACCCCAACATCATTCCTGATCCTCCTGGCTATCCTTCATGTGCTCCTTGTTGTCATTTAATAAACACCCTAACGTTTCCTTACCTCTGTCTCCTGTCCGCTTCATAACAGCATGATCATGTTTTATTTTGGTAAAATAAGCGTAAACTTGAGGCCTTTGCATGTCATATAAGCCACTTCTGATACCAAATGATCTACTAGTCAAGTCAAGTTATTGTTGTTCCTAAAACATGGATAGGTGACAAGACTTTTGTCAGGTAGTGTAGTCTAGCAACATATTTTTTCTGAATACATTCTGATGTATGTAATACTTGCAGGACATTATAATTTTGACGTCTTATATTTGCTCACCAAAAATAGAAATGTGTGGTTTATTTTTCTCATACTCTCCAAGATGTAGCTGATTTTGCTTGTCTTCAGTAGAATACTTAATAGGTTTGTATAAAAAAATTGTCGTCATTTGGAATTCATAGAATGACATAAATTATCATATATGACTTGTCAATGACACTTTGAGAGTCAAAAAACACATACAGGCAAAACAAAACTGATACCTGTGATGATACACTGAAGTCTTGTGCAGTGAAATGAACATTTTTACAAGAACCTGAACCTCTAAAGCATTCTTTAATTTACAGCCTCGGCGAACAGTGCATGTGTTTAATTATTCCGGATATATATGGAGATAATTGTGTTAATAATGTTATTTTTATGTAAAAGATAGTAATACTTTACTTTTTTTTTCAGGTATGCCTTTTGTTTTGTCTGATTATGTTTATTTAACTCTAAAAGTGCTAGTAGCTTTTACAGTTGATGAATCACCAATCTTATTTAATGATCTACTTGGTGGCATGGTGGCTCTGGTTAGCACTGTCACCTCACAGCAAGAAGGTCACTGGTTTGAGTTCCAGCAGTTGGCATTTCTGTATGAAGTTTCAATGTTCTCTCCATGTTCGGGTGGGTTTCCTCTGGGTGCTCCGGTCCAAAGACATGCGCTATAGGTGAATAAATTTGCCTTAGTGTATGTGTGTGAATGCAAGAGTATGGGTGTTTCCCAGTGCTAGGTTGTGGTTAAAAGGGTATCGCCTGCGTAAAACATATGCCAGAATGGTTGGCAGTTCACTAATAAATAAGGAAGAAATGTTCTACTTCTGAATAATAATCATCTTGGATGCCCTCTGAGACTACATTAACATCAACTTAAAATTTTTGGTTGACCTGTCCCTTTAAGAAGTGTTTGCATTATATATTCACATTATCGCATCCTTATGCAGTGAGGGCAGCAGACTCAACTTAAGAGAGGTTTAAACGTTGAAGTTGTCAAAAGGCATTCTTCAATAACACCATTTCAAGTATGCAATGATATAAGTGTGTGAGAGTTTAAATCTGACACTGAAAAACAAAGGCAGGAATGTGGCTTCTTTTAGACTGTTTCTATGCACAGCTCCCTGCTCTCTTTTTTCTAGCTCCCTTTTTTTCTCTTCCTCTAATACAGAGGGAACTGGAATGTGACATGCACTCCTCTGTTAGTCTGTGCATCACTCGTTCAGCTGTCTGTTTGCCCTGCTGTTCATCTTACAAAAGACAAGGTCAGAAATACTAGCTAGGGCAAAGACAACACCTATTACTCAAACACAAATTTGCCTGTTCACACTAACACTTACTTGGTTGTAGTTGAATTATATCATATGGAACATTTATTTACTGTATATGATCAACAGTAATCGTATTCTAATGTTTACAGTACATTTTAGGTGATTGTAGACTTTGGAAATTGTGAAATCAGTTGTCCAACATATTGCATATGTGAAAAATCCATTGCTGTTAATGTCAACATTAGACAAGAAACGTGCTTAAAACACTCACGTTCATCACACACATGTAAATAAACAAAGATGGCTTGCCGCTGTCTCTATTTTTTGCCTTCTCTTTCATCGTGGCCTGTCACAACAACTCTATTTTCAGTGTGGATGAGTTGGAGAATTCACAGCTCATTTGTTAAACTGAGAAAGTGAGACCGGATCCCAGCGCCTCCTGCTAACACTCCAATATTAAACCATTACTGACTAAGAGAGAAGCTCATTATACACATGCACAAATGCTGGAAGTTTCCTTTACAGAGGTATGCCTGATTGCTGAGTTGACAGAAATAACAAATTGCTACAAATAAAATGTATTGATAGCACAGGCTAAAGGGATAGTTCAGCACAAAACTGAACATTTTGTTGAACACAAAAGAAGATGTTTTGTAAAATGCTGAAAACCTGTCACCCTTGACTTGCATAGTATTTGTTTTTCTTAGTATTTGTGAATAAATAGTGAGTAAATTTTCATTTTTGGGGGAACTATCCCTTTAACACATTTCTCTTTTTTTTAACCCCTGCCCCTAGACTCATACCACTGGCTTATATGTGTATAGGGGCTCCTTCAAGCTCTCTGATTGGCAAAGGTGGTTCTGTTGCTGTGCCAATTTTTGGTGTTTGTTAACAGTTCTAAGCTGGGTGAGCATTTTCTCTTTATTTTCAATATAAGACAAGGAAGTTCAGGATCTATAGTAATACACAACTATTGTGACTTTCTTTTAGTGTTTTGGGAAATAACTATTGCAATTAAACATTTTTAATAAATTATTTATTCTTGGCTAACAATTTCACGATTCTGACTATTGCAATTCTGAAGTTATATTATTGCAATTTTTAAAGAGCAACATATAACATGGTTTTATCAGGGTAATTTTAAGACTTTCAATTTACATTTTACAATGCAGCAGAGTGACAAGCGGCCATTAATTTCAGAGTGAGAGACTTTCAGGCGACCTCCATCTACGCCTGTGACATAAAAATATATACATTTTTGATTTAGAAAATTCTGTAAAATATTATTTGATATAAATAATTTAACATCTTGCAAAAATTGGGATATATAGTTGCATACAAATAGCTCCTTTTGTCAGAATTACATTGAAACTCTTCCTCTTATTTTGGTCATGCAACTAGGATGCCTCGATCACACTAACAGTGACTTTGTAGATGCGAGCCACTCTGGGTGGCAATCGAAGTCGCTAGTGGGCTCCACACACCACTATTAGATGTTACTTGCTACTAAAAAGTGCATTACATCACAGAATTCAGATGCAAAAGTCATTTGTGGGACGCACGGTAGCACAGCAGGTAGCATGATTGCCTCAAAGCAATAAGGTTGCTGGTTCGAGCCTCAGCTGGGTCAGTTGGCTTTGTTAGACATTTGTCTTACTTTTTCTGGAGTTTGCATGTTTTCCCTGTGTTGGCGTGGGTTTCCTCCGGGTGCTCCGGTTTCCCCCACAAGTCCAAAAACATGCGCTATAGGTGAATTGGGTAAGCTAAACTGTCCGTAGTGTATGTGTGTGAATGAGTGTGTGTGGATGTTTCCCAGTGGTGGGTTGCAGCTGGAAGGGCATCCATTAAAATCCAGTAAAAAACGTGTGCTGGATGAGTTTGGGTTCATTCCGCTGTGGCGACCCCAGATTGATAAAGGGACTAAGTCAAAAAGAAAATAAATGAATGACTAGAATTTGTTTCACAGAACTGCAAGATATTAACTTTTTACTCAGGAACAATAAATTCACAATCGAGTGAAAAAAACGGCTAATTGTTGGATAAAAAGTAGCAATGACCTTTTTTTATCATGTGATGGAAACCAGCTTCAACAAGGTAAAACTGCTTTAATGAAATACACAAAGGCTCTTTTTAGTTCCATATATCTAAGTGCTTTGTTTTACATTTACCATTAACTTTATCACTGCAACAAAACAACATCTTCAATGTCAACAACAACATCTAAAATTGACTGTTTAGAAAGCAGATAAGGAAAGGCCAGGGAGACACAAACTGCTGCTTGATCTGTTCTGCACGTATTGCTGCTTTGTTGCATCACTCGGTTGCTGTGCATTGGCCTGTTAGTATCCATAGGCTAATTGCATCATTCATGAGAGTCACAGTTAAAGTCTCTGCTGAACGGTGTCCAATGACTCACTGACACAACACTTCTCTTATAGACTTATCACTGGCCAGATACTGAAGCTCATCGCTGGGTTTATTCTGGTAGTGTATTCTGGTAGCTCTGTGTTCATTTGGGCCTTGTTAACATGGATGATCTAATTGTATCCTCGCGTAACCAAGAGGCTGCCATCAGTCATCATCGTTCTCTGCTTCTCTCACCTTTTCTGAAGTCCTAATGTCAACGGTCTCATGACCTTCCATATTTAGACCTTAAGAACAGGCCACATGGCACCAATATGAGCATATACACGAGTGACATCACCGCACAGATTCTTTTTTGGGAATGACATCACAGCATTGAGCTGAGTTGCTTCTCGCTGATGACATCACCACTGGGCAAAAGGTCAAGACTGGAACATATTTGTATGGCAAAGCAGCTCTTTAATGTATTTTTTCTTTTTTGTGTTCACATAGTTATCCATTTATTTTACAATAAATGTAGTTTTTCTTTTTACTTTTAAGCAAAATAAAAAAAACAAATCCTGAAGAAATGTTTAATTGTGATTTAACCATTACGATTTTCAAACATATTCAAATGCAAATTGTTAAGTATAATTAATAATCTGTTCATTTGTAACGTTAGCTTTGTCATTTATTACGTTTCACCGCTGTGTCCAATAGGGTGTTCTTTGCCTAGGAAGTGATCTCTAGTGTTTTTTGAAGATATATAGCGTTTGTTTTAACCTTTGTGCACTGCTCAAATTTACACCCCTTTTGTTATGTTCGGGATGAAAACATCCACTGAATTATACTACTGTAAAAATGCAGTTAAAAAATTTAAAAATAAATTTGTTAATTACCCTCAGTTCTGATCAAAACTGTAAAATTACAGGATTTTAACTCCCTAAATGGTCAATTCACAAATAATGTCACTGATTTGGAGAAAAAACACATAAAATCACGTATTTTCAAAATAAAAAGTAACTGTGGACTTGATTTTTAAAAACTTTTATCACAGTCTTGCATGTGAACGATTAGTAAAAACATTGGCTTTGATGCAATTTTAGATTTTCATTTTTTCTTCCTAATTTACTGTTGGTGGCTGTTTTTGCCCCATTGACTTCCATTATAATCACATTTGAAGGTGCATAAATACACAGTCTGCATATAAAATCCAGAAACTAAGCTTTTTTTTTGCATAGGCCTATGTAAAGAGTTAATGGTGCCAATTTATGACTAACAGTAAATTACAAATTTTACATCTTCCCAACAGGCAAAACCACCAACAATCAAAAATGCTTGATTATATGGTGTCATGGTTTTGTAATAAAAAAATGTTGTTGTAATGGAGGTCAATGGGGTAAAAACAGCCACCAACAGTAAAAATGAAGAAAAAAAGAAAATTAATCAAAAACAAAGTATTAAAGGCAATGTTGTTTAACGTGTCCAAGACTTTAATAAAAGGTAAAAAAAAATCTAGTCCAACACAATTACTTCTTATATTGAAAATACGTCATTTTGTGTGTTTTTTCACCAAATCAGTGACATTATTTATGAATTTGGCAATTGAAGAGTTAAAATTCTGTAATCTTCGAAGCAATTTCGTATTTTTGATCAGGAATGAGGATTTGATTCAGGTTGATCAGATTTACGCAAAAGAAATTTTAAAAAAATTATCTGATGCATTTTTACAGCAGTTTAATTCAGTGGATGTTTTCATCCCGAACATAACAAAAGGGTAGTACATTTGCCCAGAGTGTATTGTGTTGTTTTTTTAAATTTCAAAAAATTTTCTCAAAATATGTGTCAAAATAAGATTTGTCACCAAAAGTCATTCTGCTAGCTGAAACACTGAAAGGGTTATGGCCATATTAAGACACAAAATCACCCCAGAGTGCATGAAAACATCCCAAACAGTACATAAGGGTTAAAGAGCTCCAATTCTGGGTTTGTTTACAAGATGTAAAATAAGTTTTTTTGTGTCTCCAGAAAGTGTTTGTGAAGTTTCAGGACAAAATACCCATCATATCATTTAATACCCTGTTGAAAATGTACAACTTTGGGTCAGAGTGAACTGTTTTTGCACCTGTGCCTTTAAATTAAAATTAGCTGGATCTCCCCGCCTACTTTTGGGACATGTCTCTTCAGAGCATGATAACAAGGGCTGGATTTTAGGATAACCACAGCAAAAAGACAGAAAGCAAACAGTCACAAAAACCACAGTAAAATGAACACATGCACAATGTTACAATATTCGCTGCACCTGTGCACACACGTGTATTTACATTGTGCTGTTTTTGCTCATCTACTTGTGGCAGGATGGCCACCAAACAGGTAAATATGTACTCGTTTATTTAGCTGTGGTGATTAATGCGCACTTGACTCTTTTTTATTGCATAACAAGAACAATTGCATACATAAAATTAGGAATACAGTACTAACACTTTTATTTACATAAATTGAACAAATCAATAGAGAATAAAAGCCTAAAATAAGTTAAATTAGGGATATATAAATTACAAGAAATTCGCATAAGAAAATGATTCCAAAATCGCATACATCCTTATAGCTTTTTTGAATTTGATATCTTTTATGGTTTCGATATAATGCTTAAGATCAGTTTTAAACAAATAAATGTTAGGTTTATCATAGACCATTTTTGTTTGTGTAACCATTCACCATCAAACCAAAATATTTGGGTATATAAAAAGCAGGTGTTTTATCAATTCCTCCTCTAATTCACAAAAAGTGCATGTAGATTTCATGTCCCTAAAAACTTAACAACTTGTTTCATTGGAGAAATTAAATAAATTATTTTATATTTCACTTCTTTAACTGTAGTGGTGATCGAGACAGTACTAGGTAACTTCCTTTTTTCATTAATTCTGCTCAAATAAGTAATTATAAAAAGGTTTGCATTTAGGCAACAATCTAGTTCTGCATAAATTTTTAATGTAAAAGTGATTAAATCGCGTACTTAACCCTGCCCCTAACCCAACACCCTACCACTCACAGTGATTTCACTAGCTCTATTGAATGCACTGTGTCGGAGATTACATGAGTTTCAGTTTGCATATGCGAATTACATAGCTTCAAGATGCTATAAAAACACAAAGTGTACCACTTGGATCAGTTGGATCACGGAGAGTTGGAGCAGGTATTTTATGCCCAGTTACTTTGCAAATCCTGTATTGTGGACATGATTTTACGGTATGTGTGCGTTAATACTGAGACGCACGTGTCAATCTGTATCGGTGGAGAAAACCGCACTGCTGTGTCATGTTGGGCCTTAAAATCAGTGAGATTTTTGGAACCTATTTTAACTTCTGGAAATTTACAAAAAGAGACTTTGTTGTGTTTATAACACTCCAGTATGACTGTGGACACCCATTTATGTACAAATGATGTAGATGTTGCACGATAGGTGCCGCGGATCACCTCACTTTACGATAACTCTCACTATAAGAGCTGAGCAGTGTTTCCAAAAAACGCTGTAATGACATTTTGGCATGTCTCACCTTCACTGATCATATAAAAGCATTCAACCTAGTCGTAGTCTTTAATTAATCAACGAGTCACATGAATATGGAGAACACAAGAACATTTTACACTCTGCCAGACTCTAATGGATGTGTGGCGCTCTCTGCTGTTTGAAATGGGTCATGTTCGTAATTTGTTATTCAGATGCTCTTTCCAGTCATGACCGATACATTAATCACAATTTTGGCCACCTCTGAGGCAGGAGTGTGTCGAGAAAATATCCTTCATTACACCACTACCATGAACTGTTGAATCAAGACAGGATTGATCGCTGTTTTCATGCTGTCAGTGCAGGTACTGAGAATCATCAGTCAAGGAAATCTTTTTGTAATCTTATGTTGATTAATTTTGGTGAACCTGTGTAAATTATAGACACATTTGCTCTTAGCTTACAGGGGTGACAACCTGTGTGGTCTATTTGCTCATCTGCATCAAAGATTACAATCGAAGATGCTCTAATTCAGTGTTTCTCAACCAACCACGTTCCTAGAGGATCACCAACACTGCATGTTTTGGATGTCTCCTTTGTCTGTCACACCCATTATATATATATATATATATATATATATATATATATATATATATATATATATATATATATATATATATATATATATATATATACATTTTATAAATTTGACTGCTGGACTGCTCCATGATTGGGGTGGTGGATATTTTATTTTAACATATTATTGTTACATAACATTGCATTATAAAAATATATATATATATATATATATATATATATATATATATATATATATATATATATATATATATATATATATATATATATATATATATTGTTGTATATTAAATAATATTTAATTACGTAAAAATATTTGTAGAAAATGGCATCCCTTTTCTTTATATTAATCCCATGACTACTCAGTATATTACATAGACATTCAACATCAAACCAGAAATATTTAACATACATACAGTCAAAAAACAAATGCATGACAGTCTCAACATCCATTCCGCAAAAACACAAGATTCAGAAAGATCTACTTTATATCTCTTGAGAAACTGGTTGGTTGAGTATATTTTATGTATAATTTTTAAGTAGACTTTATTGACACAACATTTGTTGTTATAAGTCCAGATTCCAATTGATATTATCAAATGGGTTATCCCAAAAGTACTTATATCTAAAAGTTGCAGGTAATGAATCAAACTTATAAATCAAACTGTTATACATTATTAAAACCTTTAAGATTTTCCTTCTTCTATTAAACACAAAAGAAGATATTTTGAAGAAGGATGGAAACCTGTAACAACTGATCATTTTGTTTTTCCTATTATAGAAATCAATTACAGGTTACAGGTTTTCAGCTTTCTTCAAAATAGTTTCCTTTTTGTTCAACAGAAGAAAGAAACTTGTGGATATTTATAGCTCATCCTGAGGGTGAGTAAATAGTGAGCCAATTTTTATTTATGGGTGAACTATCCCTTTAATACCACCACAAATGTTGCTGCTTGCTGATAGTAACTCTAAATAAACTTTAAAACACATCTTATGATTTTAATTATTTATAAAATTAAGTAAATTCACAGCAATATCACTGCTACATTTAATCTAAAAACAACAAACAATAGTAACATTGCAAACATGAAGAATCATGATGTATATAAGCAGCAGGTTTATTGGGGGGAAAATAAGCTTTAATAAAAGACAAAAATTGGGAGAATGAATTGAGAACAACTTATTGCCATTATATAGTGTGCAATCATGTTAAAAAGTTACTGTATTCTGATTATGAGTATTTATGTAGTAGTTTAATTACTACACTCTAAAAAATGATATGATCAATTAGTCAAGACAGCATATGTTTAATTATGTTCTAACTTAATTTTATAAGTTATGCAAGCTGTCAGTTTAATATAATATAAGTTCAATGTACTCAAAGGGTTAATTTGATTCAGCTTAAAAATTTAAGGCAACCGGGAATTGTTTTACAGTGTAGTACTTTATTTTTTTAATCTGATTATGTTAACCAGATTACATACACCTAAAAAATAGATATATTTTTGCTCGTTCAAATGACTTATTTTAAATCAGCTGAAACAACACAATTCTTGATATTTCATTGGGACAACTACATTTTTTATGTTCAATCTACATAAATTTGTTAAAAGTGTTAAGTTAGCTTAATACATTTGTGTTGGGAAAACACGAATGAATTGTGTGGAACCCTGCATTTTTTTACAGTGTATAATCCGTTATTTACTACACAGCTTTGCCAGTACATTGATAGGGAGACATTGAGGAAAAGCCAATGTTGATGTTGAATGAGCTTTTTGACACCAGGAGGCGCTCGTCCCGCATTCTGTCAGGTGGCGACACAATACTATATAAACCACCATCTGTGGTTTCAATAAACCCAAGGGTCAATCACAGAAATACCCAAGCATACCCATGGTGTACTACAGTCTCCACATATGAACTAACCACACCACTAATAACAGACCCTTAACCTTCCATTACATTCCATGAGGGGGAGCCAAAATCTAACTTTTACCAGGGTAATATGTGTGTTTGAATGTGCGTAAAATGTTTATTTACATATTGTTTTTGATCATTTCAGGTCTGAAATATGTGATGTTTTTATTGACCCACTGACCTATTGTATTTTCTGATAGTGCTTCTATTCGAAAAAACACATTTAGAAAATTTAAAAAAATAAAACATTTGACATTAAACATTTTACTTAAAACACATACCTATTAATATAAAATCAGTTGATAACGATTTGAAGTGCTTTCATGCTCTTATGCTTTCAAAATAAGAAGCAAGCAATTTAAGAATTCACCATATAAAGGGTCTTTGCAGTGCACTTTATTTTGCATGCTTAAAGCTGTTTTCCCCATAATTGTGATTGATCCTAAAGCAGCCAAAACCAACAAAAGGACGGACATAGGACACACATATTAAAGTTCAAACATTTCTAGACTCAGCAGCTGTTTGACCTGAATAAGCATTTGTTTTCACATATTATATAATCAGTTTGTATCTGTGCATGTGTTTTTGGTATTTTGGTCTATTTGTCCTGTTTGGCAGGTATTTCTGAACATCTGTTTTGAACATCATATTATATAACCCCATCAACAAGTAAAATATTTTATATAGACACACATCTGCTAATATTAGCAGTGCATACTAATATTACTAATGACTTATATTAGCTTAAAGACTAACACGACTTGAATTTAAAATCAGACCATATTTTAGACACTATACCTGACAAAAGTCTTGTCATCGATCCCAGTTGTACTTGACTTCTAGTTAATTGTTTGGAAAAGTGGCAGAAGGTAGATTTTTTTCGATGAATCATCTTTTGAACTGCATCCCAATCATCACAAATACTGCAGAAGACCTATTGGAACTCACATGGACCCAAGAATCTCACAGAAATCAGTCAAGTTTGGTGAAGGAAAAATCAGGGGTTACATTCAGTATGGGGGCGTGTGAGAGATCTCTAGTATGCATGGCAACATCAACAACATGAGGTATCAAGACATTTGTGCTGCCCATTGCATTACAAACCACAGGAAAGGGCAAATTCTTCAGCAGGATAGCGCTCCTCATATTTTAGCCTCCACATCAAAGTTCCTGAAAGCAAAGAAGGTCAAGGTGCTCCAGGATTGGCCAGCCCAGTCACCAGACATGAACATTATTGAGCATGTGGCTGACTTTTAATTGGTTACAGAGGAGAACTGAGCATCATACAGTAAAAACTGATTTTTTTTTTAATGTTTTACACATAACAGACTTTTAAGTATGTCCAAAACAACAGACTCATACAGAAATTTAGGCAGAAACGTGCGCTGCTTGTTAGAAGAAGCAAGACACGTCAATCATAAAAACAACGTATGCCGGTTGAATGATCAAACTGTTCAACTGGAGGGCATCAAAGTCTTAAAAATGGATTATCTGTAAAATGTCAACTCCAACAGCAAATCAACTGCAGACTGACCTTCGTCAAGCAGTCTGAATTATGTATTCCAGCCTTGAGTAGTTTTGCCAAATACTTGATGAAGGGCACTCATTTTAAACTTAGATTATATGCACCAAGAGGTCCAGTTTTGCTTTAAGTTTTTTCTTACACCTATTCAAACTTGGAAGGCTCCACTGCCTTTATTTGCTGACACAGCATAACATGATTTTCAGAAATCAGGCTAATCAACTAATCACCTTTCTTTTTGCGTCGAGGCATGTTCATAAGTGTGGAAATGTCCGTAAAATAACAGCCTGGAGTCATTCATTCATGATTCTCTTTAAAAGTTTACAACAATGACGCATCTAAATACTTAATGATCTGTCAGCAATCACAAAGGAAATCAGTAGGACATATATCTAGACACAGACTAAGATAAACAATGCCGCTTTTTTATCCGATCAGACTTGTTTCCAGGCGGACTCATTAAGATTGCTGCACACTTGACTCCTGGAAATGTTTCAACCAACCAGAAGATGACTGAGGATCTGCTGAAGTGTCTTCATAATAGTGTGGCAAATGCATGAGACTTTTAGAAACAGGTCTGTGGGCGGTGCTTGGGTCACACTTTATTTTTATAGTGCGTTTGTTGAATTTAAGTTACATTGCATCTACATGCCAACTAATTCTCATTAGATTATAAGTAGACACTTAGGCTGGGGTTGAGGTTAGGGTTAATGTAAGTTGACATGAACTTGCAAAGTTTCATATGATCAGTCAAATGTCTGTTGAAGGAGCAGTATCAACAAATATTAACCAGACAGTCTACTAATACTCAAATGGACTATCAAAATAAAGTGTTACTGGTACTTGTCATGAGGCTGAGACTATCCCCTAGTTGAAGAAGGTAATCATGAATTAATGCATGACTCATTCATCATTACCAACTAAAATTGTTATTGGACAACGCTAGCAACTACTAATGCTATCTATTATTAGATTAAGTAATGTTGTTATTAAATGTAATCTTGTACACTGATAATGCTATAGAAAAAGTACTTCTACATTACTTCGACATTAAATAATTTAGTGCAGGCCAGAATTAAAATAATTATTTTAATTATTTTTCATGCATTATTTTTCATGCTTATAATGATACAGTTTATAATAAAATTGCAATGTTAAAATTAAATAAAATGCTCCCACCATGCATTTTTCATTTTCCACAACTAAACAAATAATGTTTTTTTATCATAACAAGTGGAATTAAAAAATTTGACTTAACTCATAAGTTAAATCTACATTAAAAATTAAGTGCCAAAAATTGCGAAAGACAAATTAAATGTTACTTTCAATGTATTTATTTAGAGGATAATGCTTTTTATTGTATTATTTCCTCAATATTATTGAATATTGTAAATGAATATGTTAATTATTAAATGCTCAACTTGTCTGCTTTAATCATTAGCTAATAATTTACAAAAATGTCATTATGTTATTACTTTAATTGCAGAGACATGGCTTTCATCATTAAGTAATAATATGCCATCAATGTTAATGGTTTTGCTATCCACAATAAAGTCTGAGGTGTAAGAATCTGAATGTGAGAATCTGAACTACTGACAGCTGCTGCAGTGTGACTAAACCAGGCGGGACCCCAACAGCTGTCTACACACCACAGACCATTGCAAATCACCATTCATTTGGCCTTAGTGTCAGTAGTTCAAGCTGGTTAAGTTTAGTTCTTAATGAGTCATACATTAACTCATCATTATCTGTGCATTATTTATGAATTAATTGATGCAAGTTAGAGCACCAACATTGATTGTGAAGTGTTACCCCAATTTCAAATATCAAGTGATAAATGCAATTAGTTCATTTTTAATGTAACTTACAGTAGGTGTAACAGTCCCTCTAATGCTAAAGTGTGATGTATTTCTCAAGGACACAATCAAAGGACACAATTGGTGTATTTTACTGTCTCTCTCTCCCCTATTTTCTGGGTCATCTACACTCTCAGAAATAAAGGTACGCAAGCTGTCACTGGGGTGGTACCTTTTCAAAAGGAGCAGATTTGTACTTAGTGTACTGACCACACTCTGTCACAGTCAACAAGATTGTCCATTTAATTTAGTGCTTTAATTGAGTTTATTGAGCTTACAATACAAAACTAGGACTCATATTATTTGAATCAGGTTAACCTGAATGTATTGTCATATACTGAGCCATTGGAGTGTGAAATTTATCATTAGAATCACTTCAGAAAGATTTTTTTTCTAGTGGATGTACGATAAAAACATTCACAGCTTGAAAGAAAGTAAAATAAAATGAAAATTGAATAGAAAGAGTAAGTTTTAGAGGGCCAGATTATTTGACCAATAAAAATAGAAAACAGTCTATTTGTGACATTATATAGTTGAGTTGTAGTTATGAGTGTGGATGCGAACACGATTTAATTCTTATTGCCCAAAGTGTAATTATAGTGACTTCTTAGTCAGAGATATGACAAATAATTTCTCAATTAACAAATGTATTAGTAGGACTGCAAATGACATTTTACAACACATATTGCAATGACATGACACTTAAAGAATTTACAAAGTTTACAGTTAAAAAAAAAACAACGCTGTAATTTTCTGGCAGGAGAGGCGCCAGAAAATAACCGTAAAAAAAAAAGAATAAAAATGCAGATAATCTTTAAAAAAACTGTAATTTCTTGCTCTTTAATTACTAGCAATTACTGTCATTTTTAAGATTATAACTGTAATGATACAGGTACTACCATTTTACTAATTGTTTTTGCAATTATACAAATTATTACTGTCATTTTACAAACTATTACTGTAAACATAAAGTTTAAAAATGCAATCCCCCCCAGGGCTGGAGGAAGTGTCAGGGGAGAGGGAAGTCTGGGGTTCTCTCCTAAGACTGCTGCCCCCGCGACCCGGCCCCTGATAAGCAGACGAAAACCAGATGAGATTAATTAATGTGATTATAATGATTATTACTGTAATTATCCAGGTTATTATTGTAATTATACCGATTAATTTATGTAATGTAAATATTCCATTAAATTTTCCACTTTTAACATACCTTGAATCTTCATATGATCACTATCTTCAATAGTACTAAAAACTATTTGACTGAATTTTTGTTTCCCCAATTTTACAGGAATAATCTGTAAATATTAATGTAAAATTACGTGTTACTCTCTGAAAATACCGAAAATTTCCTGTGAAAAACAGAAAAATAATAATACTAAAATACAAGCAATAACTGTAATTTTAATGTTAGAATTTTTGATTACAGGAAATATCTATAAAACTACAGGCATTTCACTGTATAATAAAAAAACTGCAAAATTCGGTAAAAAATACAAACAATTACCTGTAAAATAATGTTTATTTTTTACAGTGTAAATACAAAATACAACATAGACTTAATGTCAAAACAAACAAAAAAATACCGTCATTTTTGCAGGTGATTCAATATAAAATAACCCTCAGGACTAGGTTATTTTATGAACACATTAAATCAGCATTTACTTTTTTAGTGTCTACTAAATCAGTGTATTATACTGCCATTAGACTGCTCTATTTTTTTCTGTGGTTACGGAAGCCAAAATATGCTCACCGTTTATATACACTGCAATTATGAACATGCTTTTTTCAGTCTACCAAAAGCCTTATGGTAATGCAGCAGACAGACCCAACAGTTTGTGCAAGTATTCACTTTATTTTGCAGCTTTATTTTGCATGGAAGTAAGGTCTCTTCTGCAAATGTTTTAAGACTTCCGATTAATTTGAATATAGGAAAATGATGAGAAGTAATAAACAGCTATAAACAAACTACGGACTCAACAAACAAGCATGTTAATGACAATACATAAAAAAAGAGATAAATGAGACGAAAAGTTTCAAATGGCTGTGTAGGTGAAAGAATTAAGCCAATAAAATACTAATATGCATATGGAAGGTCCTCGCAATTCACAAAAACAAATATATGTGTGTGTATGTGTGTGTCAGGAGCATGTGAGTAATAGTTTTACAGCCAAAGTCACATGCTTACCTGATAACCAGAACTCCACTTTGTGTGTCAATTTATGGATCAGTTGATAGATTTTTCCATTGATTTCTGCACTATGGTGTCTCTTATTTAACCATGAGCCTGTCTCTGTTTGTGAATCTGCATGTTTCTCCGGAATAGGTGTCTGCATGTGTGTGTTTGTGTGAGTTTGCTGTGTGAGGCTATACTGAAGCATCGAAGGGGCTGAGTGTGTTAATGGTGGATAATGAATTGTTCATGCCTCAACAGGCTTCCCTGACCCCACTCTTAATGACCTGCTCTATCCATCTAGCTCTTTATATAATGACCCAGTTCATAAATAATTGCTTGATGTACTGGACCTGTGATCAAGATTGTTGAGTGTGTTTGTTAAAGTCTCTATTTAGTATTCGGCAATAAAAGTACCTTTACTTAAGAAAGGTTATTGAAGTGTGTTGTTATTAACTATGCATTTTATTTATGTATTTTTATGTAATATCTTGAATATACTATATATTCAATATATATATATATATATATATATATATATATATATATATATATATATATATATATATATATATATATATATATATATATATATATATATATATATATATATATATATATACAGTGCTCAGCATAATTGAGATAATTGAGTAAACCCCATTTTGAAAATTGATATTTTTATCCATTTCTCAGTGAATATATCTATTTTGGTGTATTTAATCAAAACGGATTTATTGAACAATTCACCTTTATTTGTATAGCGCTTTTACAATGTAGATTGTGTCAAAGCAGCTTCAATTAAAAAAACAGATATATTTATTAAAATAATATTTTAGTCACCAAACATATTTAGAAATTGAAATATAATACGATTAAATTCAAGCAAAATATTGCAAAAAAATATTACAACCTACAAAATTTCAAATAATTTTTTCCTTTTAAAATTTTTTTGCTTCTCTTCATTTTTCCTCTTTTGAAAACTTGCATTTAATATTTTACTAAAACATATAAATTTGGGTGTACTTGTTTTTGGACCATTATCGTAAGTTATTTTGTTAGATAAGCTCCAGATTTGACTTCAGTACTGACTAAACTAATGTAAATGCACAAATACAATAATGTATAGCTTCCTAATAATAATATGAATTTAAAAGAGATTCGTGAAGGGTGTAGTTTATGTAAACTGAGCACTCTATATGCTTTGTGACTCTTGAGATGCTAATTGCTGTTGACTTGCATCTTGGATAATTTGAAGTTTAGTACATTTAAAAACAAATGTTCATTTTGGGGTGAATTGTCACTTTATTTATTACATAATGTGGGATATGTTTTATATACGCTATCATTTAAAAGTTGAAAGAAATTAAGCACAGATGCATTTAGTAATTGATGCAAAGTGATTGAAGAATTGTACGCTAGCACTTTTTATTTCTTCAGGGTTTCTGCAAGGTCTTAAAATGTTTTAAATCTCAAAAGCTAAATTTTAGGCCTTTAAAAGTCTTAAATCTACTGAAATGTTGTGTTGTAGGTCTTAAATCTTTTTTAACAGGTCTTAATTTGCCTTTGTTCATGTGTGTGTATATATATATATATATAATTGATCTATACTAAATACTGTACACATATGTGTGTGTGTGTGTGTATACAGTTGAAGTCAGAATTATTAGCCCCCCTAAATTATTAGCCCCCCTGTTCATTTTTTCTGTTTAACAGAGAGCAGATTTTTTTAACACATTTCTAAATATAATAGTTTTAATAACTCATTTCTAATAACTGATTTATTTTATCTTTGCCATGATGACAGTAAATCATATTTGATTAGATATTTTTCAAGACACTTCTATACAGCTTAAAGTGACATTTAAAGGCTTAACTAGGTTAATTAGGTTAACTAGGCAGGTTAGGGTAATTAGGCAAGTTATTGTATAACGATGGTTTGTTCTGCAGACTATCGAAAAAAAATTTGCTTAAAGGAGCTAATGATTTTGAACCTTAAAATGGTTCCTAACCTAAAAAAATTAAAAAAGGGTTTTAATCTAGTCAAAATAAAACCAATTAGACTTTCTATATATATATATATATATATATATATATATATATATATATATATATATGCACAAACAAACACTCACACAAAGTGAGCATACACTCAGAGAAGTGAGCAGCTATTGCTTCCAGTGCCCAGGGTGCAATTAGGAGTTAGGTGCTTTAGGGCCTCAGGGGTACCTCAGCTGGGTATCGGAGGTGGAGAGGGAGCATTTCACTGCCCCTATCTTCAATACCTGCTGGGACCGGGAATTGAACCTGCAGCCTTTTGATTGCAAGTCCAACTCCCTAAACATTATAGGCCATTACTTGGAGTAGTATGTGTTTACAAATAAAACATTCAGGGAACAGAACCTTTTTTTTTGGTTGTCTACCTAGAAATTTGATTCAGATTTACTTGATTATTTATAATAATCTATATAGTTAAATGCATATTTCAAATAAGTACAAAAAGACAAAAAATATACATAAATAGGAATAAATCAGTGTCCTAAACTAATATAATCACAGTGATGCCATGGAAGAAACATGCTTGTGAAAAGTTCTTCAAAGAACCATTTTTTCATAGTTTGAAGAATAGGATCATAATTAAAAGTACCTGTAAAGTACAGTTTGTGGAATGAAAAGCTTGTACATATTTAACGTGAAACCTATTAACAAAAAGACACAAAGCACACTTACGCAAATATCACAACAAGCATTTTTACTAATATTAATAATAATTACACATATTTGTTTTTGCAGACAGCCTTGTAAGCAGTCCACTGGCATATAATGACATTGAGCATCCCTAGTTTCAGTTTTGGCTCAATATGGCACAAAAACTTGGTCATACTTTTAGTAAAATAAAACCATGGTTTGGTTTGGTAAGGCATAGTTACTGTGATGAAATGTGTTTAAAGCTCAAAGTTTTCTATGGTTACTAAAAGCACAAATTGTACACTAACAAGAATTACAATGATGATATTTGTCACAGTCAGACCAGGTTCTCCACTCACACAATCACAGTGATTACCTTCACCTGAGTATCAGTGTTACACCTGCCCCTCATCACTGATCATCACAACAGCCCCATAAAAACCCATCTCACAGTCCACTCCGTGTCTGGCCTTGTTGCATGTATAAAAGGACTGAACAATCCTTAACGGTCAGTGCCAAGTCAATAGCCCTGGTTGAGTACCTCTGATTGTCTCCACGATCTCCAGTTTCTGTGTCTTTTTCACTCCTTGTTGTGGTCTCTCCTGGTTCCCCATCTGGTCCTTGTCCTGTCTCCATAGTTCTCTGTTTCTGGTTCCAAGTCTGCCTAGAACATCTGATAGTCAAGTCATGTCCTGGACATCTGTTTCCGAACTGTTTACTGATCTCTGTTTACCTGCCATGCTCATATAAACAGTTTGAATTACATGGTTCCTATCCTTTCTGTGACAATATTAGAACACTTATGCATTTAAAATATTATTGAAATAAATGTCTATATAACTAGACTGTAAAAAGTTATGTGATCAGTTAGTCATGACAGCATATGTTTTTAGTTTATTGTAACCTACTAAACTAAGTTAATCATGTTCTAACTTAATTTTATAGTTACGCAAGCTGTTTTAAGTAAGTTTAACATAATATAAGTTCTTACAAATATAAGGCAACCAGGTGTACACTGTAAAAAATGATTGCCCCAATTAGTTTTCACAACTTAATATTTTGAGTTAAGTTAACTTATCTCAATTAAATGTGTTGGCGTAACTTGAATAACAAAGTTTTACTTGGATTAACTTATTAGACTTAAAGTGTATGAGCGTGTGTGTGAATAAGAGTGTATGGGTGTTTCCCACATGCATTAAGTCCTCACAACTTTAACATGAGTATAGACAACTTCAATATTTTAGTTCACTAAACATAAACCTTGTGCATTTCACTTGAGTTATAAAGTCCTATCAACAAAATCCTTAATTACAATTTATCTAATTAAGTTAACAAAACTTAGACCATGTCCATTGCACTTGTATTATCAAGTCCTGTCAACTTTAAGTAAACTTAATTTTAAGGCCGCACGAACACTTACTTTTTTAGGTTGAAACAACAACAACATTTTTTACAGTGTAACTTGTAAGTGATATAAAGAAAGATGAGAAAGTAGATGAAAGAGGGGAAGCCAAAGCAAGCAGTTTGACGATTAGTAGCTGGTTTGTTATGAGAGCAAAGTTCATGTTAACATTAGACTCTTGTTGATAAATTTACACAGGAGAGCAGGTTGACTATTGGCTGATGGGGTGTATGTGGGTCATTTAACTGAGGGGAGAAGCTAAGTGTTGTGGAAGCAGATACTTGTAGTCAGGCAACACACCACTGACCTTACATCATCTATATGAAACCACCTCTGTCTGTAAACACTCACTCTATATAATACATTTAAATATATTTTTGGTTTGAAATACAAAGCCTTAACACATTGGGGCAGTACTTTCTGTCAGTCTTACATCAAACATGAGTATTTTCCTAGACTTGTTCAGGGTTTGGAAAGTGAGAGTGTGAAAGCCCAGAGTTTCAATTACAGGCACCACGTGTGCTATAAATTTATAAGGTGTTGTCAGGGGTCTTGTGCTTGAGCTTTGAGTTTGTCCTGGGTTATGTCCTCATATTGGTATCTCAGAGGATGAAAATTATTTCGTTTATTTAATTAATTTCTGCATTTTTTGCTAATCATGGGACAGGATAGTAAAAAGAATTTATAATAAGCAAATGGTGTTGTTTTAAACAGGACTATGAGCCAGGACTTGAATCAGGGTTGCAATAGCTAAAACGGAAACAATGCTTCCTTTAAAAAAAAGTAAATAAACAAACATTGCTGAGTAAATTATTGTCAAATAGGCTAATCTGTTATCATTTACTCATTAGACATTACATGATGGAATTTGTAGCCTAGTTTTAATCTATTGAGAGTACATTTGGATTACTTTTAGATTACTTTTGACTGAGCTTGCTTATTGTTATTTTTAAGTTCAGAAGCATGGTTTGTGAAAGTATTTACATGAAACTTACATTATTGTAAATATATAAAGTTAAAGTTAAGGGCAACGTGGTGGCGCAGTGGGTAGCACATTCGCCTCACAGCAAGAAGGTCCCTGGTTCGAGCCTTGGCTGGATCAGTTGGCATTTCTGTGTAGAGTTTGCATGTTCTCCCCATGTTCACGTGGGTTTCTTCTGGGTGTTCCGGTTTCCCCTACAAGTCCAAAGACATGTGGTATAGGTGAATTGGGTATGCTAAAATTGACCGTAGTGTGAGTGTGGTTGTTTCCCAGTGATGGGCATCCGTATATATTTTTAGAAGAGACAATTTAAAACAGAAAGAAGGATTTGGAAGAATCATAAAATAATAATTTACTGGCATTCTGTCAGTCATTTGTAATCATGTTGTCCAAAGTATTGTAACCACTTTGAGCATTTCAAAACCTTATATATTCTAGTTCTAAGCATTAAATGTTTGTACTGTAATATGGTTGCATAATTAATCAAACAAGTGATCAGTTTCCCCACTGTAAATTAAATGTTGATATTATTTAAAGGGCACCTATTTTTTTAAAGTCTTTTGTGTCTCCACAATGTGTCTGTAAAGTTTCAGCACAAAACACCCATTACATTATTTATTATACTTTTCAAAACATCCGAATTTGCTGCTCTGGACACCATGTAGCTGTTTTTATGGCCTGTGCCTTTAATGCTAGTTCTCCCCACCCACTGTTCCTATACATGCCTGTCAGAGTGTGCCTCAATCTCCACCTTGGCTGCTTCAGATAACTACATCAGTTTAACTTTACACTGTTTTCGCACGCAAATGTGACAGGATACAAGTTAATATCCATTACTGTATGGATATCTGTTTTGTTAATGTACAAAATAGACCTGATTTAACATCCACAAACTGGGATTGAAGCGCCTTATTTTATAATTGTACTGACACGCGGCTGTGGTGATAAATTACAGCGATTTTACTGTCTTTATTACAAACATGCACTGTTTTAAAAACATTATAAACTGGTAAAACTTAATCCTGATTAAATTTGATAATGATTGATGATCACAGCGAGCTGAACAGACCTTTTAATCCCAGTTGCTTTGTGCACGTCCTGTCTTGTTGATGATTATATGATTATACACATTACTACAGAGACATGTTATCACACAGCTGTCAATCAATTCAGTGGGCAGGGAAACCGCTATCCTACGTCACATTGCGGTCGGCCTCAAAATGGGAAGGATTTGGATCCTATTTTAACGTCAAGAAAATTTTAAAAAGAGGCTTTATTACCCCAATATGACTGTGGACACACTATACCTACACACAGTTCTGTCCAAACAGCTTACAAAAGATGGTTTTCATCAAAGATGCCCTTTAACATATTTTATTTACTATTTACTTAATTTCAACGCATGTAATTTTCATACTTGCCAAAACAAGATTTTAATTGAGATAACATTTATTTACTAGAATAATTTCATAGAAATTATAAAGACAAATAAAACTAATACAAATGTCTTTTGCAAAATTTTAGCAAAAACTTTTTCACTGACAATAGAATCAAACTGACATGAACTTGGGTTGTAATTGCGCAACACATCAGAGCACTTTCCAAAAACAACATTATTGGCTCTAACATGTGTGTTTACCTTTCTAATCTGACTGAAATGTTTAAATTTTATATAAATATATAACAAGTTTTTATTTATATTATTTTTTATTTAAATTCTAACCATACAATTCGAGTTAGGTTGTCTAGTGTTACTCTTCAAAGTGCTAATTAATATTATTGTTGTATAAATAAATATATAAATATTCTTTATATAATTTATGTATTTTTACAGCTTTTAAATTGTTATTATTTAATAAAAGCTAAAACATCTGCCCATAAAGCTTAACCACTACAGACCACTGAGCCTCAGATTAATCATAAATTTAGTAAACTGAAAATCGATCAGCAGATTAGTGGACTGCAACCATTGGGTGAAAACTTGTAAACAAACAATGTGTACGTGACTGCTGGGTCATGACTGAAAACAGAAAAAAAAAAAAAAATAGGAACCTGTGTGTCCCTCTCAAATATGCTTACGCTCTGAAGGTAAGATGGCACGTTCCCCTTTGGTCTGTTTATTGTGAGGGGGATGTTGGTGACAGCAAGAGCAGGGTGTTCTTGTAAAATATGTTCACAATCAAGTGTTCGCAATGGAAGTTGTGGCCTAATGATAAGGGAGTTGGATTTGGTTCACTTCACTTTGAGTAGTTCTTGGCTGTGTATGTATGTTTCGAAGGGCTGGACTTTTTTTTCTTTTGTATCTGGACTGTGATGTGTCTAGCTCTCCTGTTGAACATGTGTAACATGCTGTACATGGGAAGCATTAGAGAATCGTTGTTGTAATCTCACTAAGAAAGGTTGTGGCCAATCAAACCCTGCCTGGAGCATGCATATTAATGATCCTGTGTGGATGTTCCCATTATCCTGTTTTCAGCAGGAATTTACACTCAAAAGGTTTTACACAGTGAAACAATGGTATGTCCATTTCCATGTACTGAACTCTTATTATTTAGTTGTTAACAAGGTATATGATGATGATAATGATGATAAAACCTTTATTTGTCACATACACTTTTAAATGTAGCAAAATTGGACCCCCCCCCCCCCATACACAAACATCACACATTTCAGGGAAGACAGGTCAGACGAGAGGTAACTTTTAGAAAGAGGAAATAAGATACATTTGGAAAGAGGGAGGCGAAAAAAATTCCCCTATGAGATTGTCCTTGAAGTAGGGCAATGTGAGATCAGGGGGAAAAAAAGCCCCATCAACAAGCACATAAACACATAGACATTACATGGCAACAAGGGATGTGGATAAAGTCAGATAAAGGCAGCAGCCATCTAGTCCTGCAGCCAGGTCACAGACCCACCTACCCTCACGGGTGTGGTGAAAGCACATGAAGGTGTGGGATGCAGGGGTAGGCAGTGATTGTCTATCTGTAGCTGTCTATGTGTGTGTGTAAGCTTATAGAGTCTCAACAGGTGCCGTTGGAAGAGGGGGCAGGAATTTAGAGCGTCTCGTATATCCAGATTTTTATTCTATGGCATCTTTAAAATAATGGTTCCGAAAGAAGGCGTTTAAAATGGTGTTGAAAAAAAGTTTGGTTTCCTAAAAACCCTCAGTGAACAGTTAAGTGAACCATTTTAATTCTTAGTGTGAAGAACATTTTAATAATATAAAGAACCTTAATGAAACTTTGTGGAATTAAAAGGTCCTACAGATTTCAAAGCTTCTTCATGTAACCATTGAAGTCAATAAAGAACTTTTATTCTTTAGAGTGTAATCAACACTTTGGGAATGTATGATATCAAAATGGCAACAGGAATTGAACTATTTATTATGCCTTTTATTTCAGTCAACAGATATCTAAAACCAGATGAACTGACAAGTCACAACCAAGGACCAGGGACCTCATGTCCGAAGACTTGCGTTGAAATTATACTAAAACATTGAGTACACACAAAGCTGTAAAAAATTTAGATGTATGATACACTGCGTACTCCGAATCACACGCATATTCTCTTTGTACATCCGAATAAACATGAAACTGAGCACAACATGCACGAGCGCAAAGCCCAGTTTAATCGTACGAAATTGTACGATTTTAAAAAGGAGGCGTGGCACCTAACCCCACCCCTAAACCCAACCGTCATTGGGGGATGAGCAAATCGTACCAAAATCTATTAATTAGATCGTACGAATTCATATGAATTAGCCACTAAATCAAAAAGTTACGAATTGCTGTGAGATTGTGTTGGTTTTGACACGTTCGAGCATAAACTCGGCTCGAATCCAGCTTCTGATGAACTCATTCTTTTTTCCCCCGCTACATATCAGATTTTGCTTACTATTCATCACAAGGAAGACAAGTAGGAATCATTAATAAGTGTGTGCATCATATTTTATTTGCACATTTATTAAATGGAAATGTTTCTGATTCACATATGCAAATTCATCGTCAGATGACGCCTTTATAGCAATGTGTGTGCAGTAGATCGCTCCGATTACATTGGGAAAACCGGCGATCGCTGCAAGTTGCGCTTTAATGTTTGGCTGGTCAACTGTATAGTATGGAAACCTTATATACATGCTAGACATGCGGATGATCTCATCCCATACAGCTGCCGTTACAAGGCTCAAAGATACTTTGTAGTGTGTAATTTTACATAATTGCCTCTAGGAGTTGCCAATGGAAATAAAACAAACACACACAAGAAATGCACGTACGCCAGGCATGAAGTTGGCGTGAACCAGCGCACATTCCCACGTTCATTTCATCGTTAGTAAATCCAAACGTGAGCGTGAAACCTGGCATACGTAAAGTTTGTGCGTACGCAGCGTTGATACATGAGACCCCATATCAGCTCCCCAGCAAACAATTTTGTGTTTAATAGACGCTTAATATACATCTAAACATAGACAGATTGGCTAAAACAAGGCTAAACTTGGGCTGTCAGTGAAAATCTAATAGGCATCTGAAAATAGCGCAAACTAAAAACTAGTCGTCAAGACTTTAAATGTGTATTTATTAATTTCTGTTTAATTGATGACTAGTTTTGGCCTATTCTTAGATGTCCACTAGATTTTCACTGACAGCTCAAATTTAGCCTTGTTTTAGCCAAGACGACTATGTCTAGACGTCTATTAGACAACTTTAACAAACAAAGATTGCTTGCTGGGTCTCCTCAAATTCACCTGAATAAGGCTAATTGACGGCTGCACTTTATTCTATAGTATGTGTACTTGATGTGACCTGCATATACTTATCTAAGAAAGTATTAGGTTGTAAGGTAGGTTTAGGTGTAAGAGTAGGTTTAAGGACTTCAAATATACCCTTCAAAGGATTTAACCTCTGAACTGTGAGCAGATCTTGTTTCTGCTCAACTGGGTCAGATTCATGGTTGCTGAGAACTCAAGGAGAAAAAATGCAGTTGCCTGACAACAGAAAAAACAAGTCCCTATTCCAGTGTGGACTTACGTAAATATACTTAAACTATAAAAGGGCTTGAATGTGAGGAGAAATAACTCGCTTTATTGGCCACTTGAAAAGTCAAATTTACAAATGTGAAGTTGTATTTCATGTTTTAGAAAGAAGCATTTATCATGAGGTCTCAGTTATAAGAATCAATGTCCATGTCAATTGATGAAGCAGCAGGTTCAGATTACTTTAAAGTCCACATGATCAGGAAGTTGCTGATTAGGAATATTGTGGCTAAATCCATTAAACTGACGTCAACAGAGAAGGATCGCCCCCCAAAACACACATGCAATCAGTCAGATTACTAAAACAAACATTTTCTTTTGTCAGTGGATTAACTTGTGCAGATTAATAGTTTACCTAAAGAATAAAAATATGTGCTAGCAAAGTGCTAAGTGCAAAGCTAGCAAACATATGTGCTTTAAAGTGTCTCATTTGTTTACTAGAATCCTGATCTGTTCTTGCACCAATTTATACTTCTGCATTGAGTTCAAGTGGTAGGTTGAGTGTAGAACCCAACATGAACCCTGAAGCACACATTTAAAAAAGTTCTGCCAGTTCTCTGCTGTACCTGATTCTTGAAAGTCGTTGTGAAGTAAGGCCTCTTCTACTGTGAATGCCGATCTAGAGAACACCATCTGCTCAACTGAATTCTCTTTTCGCTGGCACATATTCAAAGCTTCATTGCAAAAGCATAGAATTATCATGGTCAGAGGGCACGTGTCCTTGCCAATATCCACCAACCACTGAACTGTCCCTACCAATAAATTAATGGAGTTCAAAATAAAATAATGCTCCGTCAATCCTTAGTAACCTACACGTGCACAAGTCAAGTTTGCTATGAGTTCACCGTAATACTATTAACCAAGGCTGTGCAATTAAGCGAAATTAGTTTTTGATATTGGCCTCCATGAATATGAAAAACAATAATCGGAATAAAACAGTTAAATTGCATCACAGACCACTCTAAATTTCTCTACATTCATACCTCCTCAAAGCCTGACTGCAGTAAAATCATGTAAATTGACTTTTGCAGCATGGGACGTGATTGTTATTTGTGTTACTAACTGCTTATTTTATATTATTAATGTCTTTATTACTTCATGTTTTTAAAAGCGCAATACAGAATTTGTGTAGTTTAATGCATGTGCTCTAGGGATGTAGGTCCCCACCAATGTCAAGAGCAAATCTACGCTCTTGTTCCAGTGGATATATTTGTATGCGCACACGTGTGAACATGAATGACTGGTGTCTGTTATATGATATATTATGATATATGCCAGACTCTTAAGGTGAAACGGCACCCGGTCAGGAATAGAATAAGCTCAGGTATTCATATCCTGTGTCACATGCACATTGCTAGTGGGAAATGCCTGTCCTTGGCATTGAAAACACACTCTTACTCTGTTAAAGAAAATAAATAATAATTTTGAGAATGTCTACTTCAAACGATGTAAAATATGTGGAAAATCTGCTTAATTTTTTTCATAGAGCCTAATGGCAGCCACCACGTGGAGATCGTTTGACCTGCTAAATACTATTTACTTGACCTTAGCAAACCACATTATTGGACACTTGTACTTGTGGAAATAATAAATCATGACTGATGGTGAGTAAAGCATTTATATCAAGGAATGGGTTAAAATACTAAATAAAATGACTTTACATGCTGCATAGTGGAATATGCAATAAAACATAATGTTCTGGTGGTTCCCCCAAAGCAATGCAATGAAATACTCAGACATCTCTCTTAGCCATCTCTCATTGACACTGCCAACACACATCTATGTCACAACACACTACAGCTATTTCTGTCTCCATGTGCGCGAGTCTTCCTGTAAGCAGTGCAATATTTGGTCACATGACTGTTGCAACCAGTGAACTTCTAGTGATCATGTGAAGGTTGAGTGGACAGAGATGTGTCCTTATCACTCGTTTTTTAAATACTGTTTCGCTTTAAAATAAAAATAGAAATGTCATCATAGTGACATTTATACATATAGATACAACTTAACAATGATGATTAATTTAATTTAATTTTACTATTAACAAATTTTAATCTTATATGAATAATTAATAAATCATGAATAAATAAATACTTTTTTCTTTAAAAAAATGTGTAAAAAGCAACATAGGCTCATTCTAAAAGCATAGCACCATATACAACATAGGCTCATTCTAAAAGCATAGCACCATATACAACATAGGCTCATTCTGAAAACGTAGCACTATATACAACATAGGCTCATTCTGAAAACGTAGCACTATATACAACATAGGCTCATTCTGAAAACGTAGCCCTATATACAACATAGGCTCATTCTGAAAACGTAGCACTATATACAACATAGGCTCATTCTGAAAACGTAGCACTATATACAACATAGGCTCATTCTGAAAACGTAGCACTATATACAACATAGGCTCATTCTGAAAACGTAGCACTATATACAACATAGGCTCATTCTGAAAGCGTAGCACTATATACAACATAGGCTCATTCTGAAAACGTAGCCCTATATACAACATAGGCTCATTCTGAAAACGTAGCACTATATACAACATAGGCTCATTCTGAAAGCGTAGCACTATATACAACATAGGCTCATTCTGAAAGCATAGCACTATTTACAACATCGGCTCATTCTGAAAACGTAGCACTATATACAACATAGGCTCATTCTGAAAGCGTAGCACTATATACAACATAGGCTCATTCTGAAAACGTAGCACTATATACAACATAGGCTCATTCTGAAAACGTAGCACTATATACAACATAGGCTCATTCTGAAAACGTAGCCCTATATACAACATAGGCTCATTCTGAAAACGTAGCACTATATACAACATAGGCTCATTCTGAAAACGTAGCACTATATACAACATAGGCTCATTCTGAAAACGTAGCACTATATACAACATAGGCTCATTCTGAAAACGTAGCACTATATACAACATAGGCTCATTCTGAAAGCGTAGCACTATATACAACATAGGCTCATTCTGAAAACGTAGCCCTATATACAACATAGGCTCATTCTGAAAACGTAGCACTATATACAACATAGGCTCATTCTGAAAGCGTAGCACTATATACAACATAGGCTCATTCTGAAAGCATAGCACTATTTACAACATCGGCTCATTCTGAAAACGTAGCACTATATACAACATAGGCTCATTCTGAAAGCGTAGCACTATATACAACATAGGCTCATTCTGAAAACGTAGCACTATATACAACATAGGCTCATTCTGAAAACGTAGCACTATATACAACATAGGCTCATTCTGAAAATGTAGCACTATATACAACACAGGCTCATTCTAAAAATGTAGCACTATATACAACATAGGCTCATTCAGAAAGAATAGCACTATATACAACATAGGCTCATTCAGAAAGAATAGCACTATATACAACATAGGCTCATTCTGAAAACGTAGTACTATATACAACATAGGCTCATTCTGAAAGCATAGCACCATATACAACATAGGCTCATTCTGAAAACGTAGCACTATATACAACATAGGCTCATTCTGAAAGCGTAGCACTATATACAACATAGGCTCATTCAGAAAGAATAGCACTATATACAACATAGGCTCATTCTGAAAGCATAGCACCATATACAACATAGGCTCATTCTGAAAACGTAGCACTATATACAACATAGGCTCATTCTGAAAACGTAGCACTATATACAACATAGGCTCATTCTGAAAGCGTAGCACCATATACAACATAGGCTCATTCTGAAAGCGTAGCACTATATACAACATAGGCTCATTCTAAAAATGTAGCACTATATACAACATAGGCTCATTCTGAAAGCGTAGCACTATATACAACATAGGCTCATTCTGAAAACATAGCCCTATATACAACATAGGCTCATTCTAAAAACGTAGTACTATATACAACATAGGCTCATTCTAAAAACGTAGTACTATATACAACATAGGCTCATTCTGAAAACATAGCCCTATATACAACATAGGCTCATTCTAAAAACGTAGTACTATATACAACATAGGCTCAGTCTAAAAACGTAGTACTATATACAACATAGGCTCATTCTGGAAACGTAGCCCTATATACGTTTCTGGAGATCGTGAATTATGTAGCCAGAGGTACGTATGGCTGCATTTAATTTTTAGCTGACCAGCTTTCCCGTTGTAATTAGTTTGTCCCATTAGCTCGCCATGTATGTCGGCGGACATGAGACACAGAGAGGACTTGACCACTACAGGGGGGTTCGAGTTCAGTGAAGAATGGTTCCAGAAAGTGGGTAAGACAAAAACAGAAGCCAAAAAATAAAATAAACAAGTAAATAACAGGGTGAGAATGTGGTCAAATCTGAAATTGTGGTAAAAATCAGGTGAGGGCTTTTCTTTTTCTGGATTACTTTTAAAAACTGTTGGTTGTGTTTAGGGGAGTGGGTGGGCGGGTCAGTCAATAAAATTGGTTGGGTTTAGAGAAGGAGGGTGGGTCAGGTGATCAGTCAGTCAGTCAGTCAACAGCGGCCTCTGGTGGGTTTACATGAGAACAGCAATTTGAGATCTTAAAAAGCATACACAATGGCCTTTCGTGGATTTGCGAAAAAAATAAAAAATGCAAAAAAATAAAAAATAAAAAAAGCTCCTGGGACGTATTTCCCAGTCTCCAGAAATATATATAGAGGTGCGTTTTCAGAATGAGCCTGGGTTGCCTATGTACATTTCTTCAGATAGCGAATTATGTAGCCAGAAGTACATATATCTGCATTTTGTCTTTAAAACAAACGCTACAGGGTGGTATGACACTGTTCCTTTTCACACTTGACATTTGAGTGCTTACCTCCGTATGGATGATTTTCCCGCTGTTACCAGTTTGTCCAGTAGCTCATCATGTACGTCGGTAGACTTGAGACGCAGAGAGGAGTTGACCACGATGGTGGGGTTTGAGTCTGGCAAAGAATGGTTTCAGCGAGTAAGACAAAAACAGAACCCAAAAACTTCAATAAACAAGTAAAGAACAGGGTGAGAATGTGGTTAAAATCTGAAAATTTGGTAAAAAAAAATCAGGTGAGGGATTTTCTTTTTCTGAATTTTTAAATCACTGTCGATTGGGTTTAGGGAAGTGGGTGGGCGGGTCAATCTGTGCTTTTTAAAACACTATTGGTTGGGTTTAGGGAAGGAGGAGGCGGCCTCTGGTAGATTTACATGAGCACAACAGGCGAAAACTGCACTCGCAAGGGAAATTTGAGATCTCAAAAAGTGTACACAACAGCCTCTGGCGGACTCGCAAAAACAAAAACTGCAAAAAAAAAAAAAACATAGCTCCTGGGACGTATTTGGCACTGTCCAGAAATGTATATAGAGGTACATTTTTTAGAATGAGCCTGGATTGTTAAACAGTTATATGTACAAGCCATAATTTAAAGAAATCAGTCTATCAAATAATTAAATCATAACAAATGATTGTAAAAAATAAATTGCTTTTAAATGACGTTTTCATACTATATTTAGAATTGAACAATTAATAAGCCAGTGTTTTAATGAGCTGGGAGCTTAAATTCAGCATGAAATGGAAGTTAAGATTGTTTTTTTTTCCCCATATTGTGACATACATCTGATTGAAATGGATTGTTGTATCCTTTAGGAATCGATTATTGAAAGATATGCATTGCTAACAAAATGGAGGAAGAGTGACGAATGGACAAAAGCAAGACAAGCACTGTTGTCCCCTCCTAAAAGGCATTCCATATAAATTGAGGTTAGGAAATGTTGTTTTGAATGAGTGAGAGTAGATTGTAGTACAGTATTTGATACAAGATTATAAGGGCAAATAAATGTTAACAAAATAATGCAGTGCACAGATACATCTTTCATAACAAGCACTATACTGTACATATAATAATAAGTGTAAATTTTGATTTAATGCCCACTTTATATAGCACATGCAAGTTTGATAATTATTGCATCATGACACTTTCTGCTTGGCAATCTCTGCTGATCTTCTGCAACAGTGAGGTTGTGTGTGTGCAAATATTACTGTGGGCTGTATTTATGTTTGCAAAGACAAAGTTACCGTAAACGCTCTCAGGGGAATAGCTTACCCAGAAAAGAAAGCTTGTGAGGGCATTCCCTCAAACCTTAGTAGCTATCACACTGGGTCAAACTGTGCAGGTTAAATATATCATGCATGTGAGGTTCACTGGGTTCATGAATACGACTATATGCAATGCAGTGAAAGGTTGCAGGATCCTAAAGGTGGGAGTGGAAAGAAACCCATTGCGCCCGTTTGTTTGTGTGTATGACTGTGAGTCTGAGATTACCCAGCTTTGAGATGCTTGCGGTAGAGATTTGCTTCTATTTCTGTTGGCTTCACTTCCGTCCACAGAAAGAAAATAGTTTTTTTAACCGTTGAATCACTTTCAGTTCACTAGAGATAAACTCTTTAAACTCATCTATTTTTTTTTCAGTTTTATGACCATGATGCTTATTTAATAATACTTAAATAAAAAGAACGATAATTAAATGTAACATTTGTATAACATAAAACATAAAAGTTCAGTTTAATGACAGTGAAATGGGTAATAAATTATATTTAACACAAAAAAAGTATTTAAAATCGAATACAGACCTTCAAAGCCAAGTCCAGTGATGCCTTAAGGCCAATTTTTGACCTTAAAACTTATATTTACTATAAAAGTAACTCATTTTTAACTAGCATTAACTATCTGCGTTCATACATTGGCTAATAATGTTCTTGATTTATATAGTTTTTTCCCTATAGTTTTTTTAAAGTCTTTGTTAAGCCTTATAAGCCATAAGCTAAATAAACCAGATAAGAAATAGATTATGCAAAGAAGCATATGAAAATCAGACACAACTGTGTATTTAAGTGCTTTAATGAACAAATAACACCATCAAGTCAAAAGCAACAGATGAATCTATCTTTCCTTTTCCAATAATACACTTCATATGGTAGTGATTGGAGCTAGATATATTTTGGACCACATTACTCTCTGCATCTCTCTGATTGGTGGAATTTTCTGTATAGCATTATGGATAATTAAAGGTGCACGTCTGTGCATATAACCAACAAAACAACACAATCTACATAAGCTTTGCGTGAGTAAAATAGTTACATCACAGCAACATAACATTACCTGTCTAAAAGAAATACTTCAGCCATGTGTCATCCTTCCTCCAGCGAGCAAAAGCAACTACAATACTGATTCAGGATTTTAAAGTTTTAATTTAGCATTTGTTTTTACCGCTTTCCAGTGCATTTGGAAGGTATTCATAGCACATCACTATTTGCACATTTTTTTTTATGTCACAGCCTTATTCCAAAATGCAATAAATTCATTTATTTCCTTAAAATTCTACACACAATAGCCCATAATGACAATGTGAAAAAAGATTTTTTGAAATTGTTGCAAATTTATTAAAAATAAAAACCAGAAAAATCACATGTACATAAGTATTCAAAGCCTTTGCCGTGAAGCTCTAAATTAAGCTCAGGTACATTCTGTTTCCACTGATCATTCTTGAGATGTTTCAGCAGCATAATTGAAGTTCACCTGTGGTAAATTCAGTTGATTGGACATGATTTGAAAAAGAATACACCTCTCTATATAAGGTCCCTGGGTTGACAGTGCATGTCAAAGCACAAACCAAGCATGAAGACAAAATAATTGTCTGTAGACCTCCGAGACAGGATTGTCTTGAGGCACAAGGCTGGGAAAGGTTACAGAAATATTTCTGCTGCTCTGGAAGTTCCAATGAGCACAGTGGCCTCCATCATCCGTAAGTGAAAGATGTTTGGAACCACCAGGACTCTTCATAGAGCTGGCTGACCATCTAAACTGAGTGATCAGGGGAGAAGGGCCTTAGTCGAAGGTGATCAATAACCTGATGGTCACTCTTTCTGAGCTCCAGTGTTCTTCTGTGGAGAGAAAAGAACCTTACAAAAGGGCAACCATCTGTGCAGCAATCCACCAATCAGGCCTGTATGGGCCAGATGGAAGCCACACCCCGCCTAAAATTTGCCAAAAGGTATCTGAAGGACTCTCAGACCATAAGAAACAAAATTCTCTGGTCTGATGAGACTAAAATTGAACTCTTTGGAGTGAATTCCAGGCGTTACGTTTGGAGAAAACCAGGCACCGCTCATCTCCAGGCTAATATCATCCCAACAATGAAGCCTGGTGGTGGCAGCATCATGCTGTGGGGATGTTTTTCAGCAGCAGGAACTGGAAGACTAGTAAGGCTAGAGGGAAAGATGAATGCAGCAATGTACAGAGACATCCTGAATGAAAACCTGCTTGAGAGTTCTCTTGACCTCATACTGGGGCGAGGGTTCATCTTCCAGCAGGACAATGACCCGAAGCACACTGCCAAAATATCAATGGAGTGGCTTCACAACAACTCAGTGAATGTCCTTGAGTGGCTCAGCCAGAGCCCAGACTCAAATCCTATTGAGTATCCTATCCTATTGTGTGTAGAATTTTGAGGAAATAAATGAATTAAATCCATTTTGAAATAAGGCTGTAACATAAAAAAATGTGGAAAGAATGAAACGCTATGAATACTTTCCGGATGCACTGTATCTCTTGTGCAGGTGAATGCACAGCGCGCGTGCACACGCATATGGTGGATCTGCGTGAACGGCTGCAGATGAATTAATCTCCATATGTTAACAGATAGTTTGGGCTACTTATCTAAATTATGGGAAATTTCAGCCCAAAAACATTTAATTGGATGATTTTTTTTTGTCTTATGCCTTACCCAGAATATAAAAATACATATAAATACATTTAGATCATTTACTTTAATCATTACTATTGAAATGTGAAGAGACGTTCAACCAGCACAGCAAAAAAATGTTTCTGAAGACGATCACCTACTGCACCTTTAAGCTTTTCTGCACAAATTCTGTTTTAATTCTGATTGTTAAAAATCAGTGCAGATGGTTTGTTTTAAATCAGTTAAACTTTATTGTATGGTATCCTTATTAATGTGGAACTATTAATTTAACTGCTGAGTAATACAAATTAATTACATGCAATTACTTTAGGGTTAGGTGGGTTAGAATGTTGTTTATTTGTTTAGAGTTAGTTACATATAATTATGCATAAATAATTGTGTAATTGCCTTAAAATAAAGTGTTACCCATATTTCTTCTAAATGTGAATTTTATCTTTGTTTTGGAGCACATTAGCTTACTGTTAACCTTAAGTCAAATATTTTCAAAAAAACTTTCATTTTGATTTAACTGGGACGTTTATAAAAGCAAGGCTCTGAGCAATTGTGTACACATGTGAGTTTCAGCAGAAATTACTTCCTTTGACTTGAGGGAACCAAATAAACAACCTAATATTTTCCAGAACTGACACCTTATAAAATGAGATGCAAATCGTAAAAGACCAAAATCACAGTCTTCAAGCCGTTTCTGCCATTAGATGACTTCACACCGGACTCAAACAATGGCTCATTGAACAAGCACTGGCAAAAGCAAACTGTAAACAGGGTGGTGTCCAACTCGAATTAATGATAGCTTTGTATACTCCAGAATCTGATTTTGACAGTGAGTGGTTTAAGAATCTGTGCCATAGGTTTCTAGGCTGATGGGGTCACAGTGTCTGTGGTCAGTTTTAACAGCTGCAGTATAAGCCTCTTTAAAAATAGCAGAAGAATGATGCTGTATCAGATATCACATTATGTAAGCCGCTTTATCTTAATGCTCCATTGAGTAACAAGGTAAGACAACTTTATGCTGGCAAAATCAGAAACGAAAGCAGGCAAAACAGTTTGCGTGCATCCTCAACCACATGTTTGCAATCCCTGCACAGGAAATCAAAAAGCAAATCAAATCTTTGAGTAGGTAAATCCAACACCCGGGGAAAAACACATTTTCCGTGCCCTTTATGGCCACAGAGTGTTTTGCAGAGCAGGAAATCACAGCTGTATGGACAAATCCAGTCCATACTCCGCTCCCTTTGCCTGCTCGCTCGGTAAGAGAGCCCTTGTTTTTCCTGATTGTGAATGCTGCACTGTTCTCCTGCCATCTCTGAGGCCTGTTTATGGCTCACACCCCAGACCCGCTCTCACTACCAGCCCTCTGATGTTTATATAACTTCAGTTTTAGAATCATGAAAAATGGAGACTTAAGGTGAACGTCCTACTCTGGCTGAAGGCTTGGAGACAAAAAGGTTTGCTGAGACAGGATGAGGTAGTCTAGTGGTTAGACACCGGGTGATGCTTTAATAGCTCGCAATTAAGTTAATGTCAGTGTTAAATCAAAATGGAGTC
The DNA here is from genome assembly GCF_903798145.1 of Danio aesculapii. NCBI lineage: Eukaryota > Metazoa > Chordata > Actinopteri > Cypriniformes > Danionidae > Danio > Danio aesculapii. The sequence continues at coordinate 29,402,133 of NC_079451.1, forward strand.
ATTTTTTTATTTATGTAGTGGTTATTAAAGCATATATCAGTAACACTTTACAATATGATGGGACTAGTATGCCATAAAGGGGACCAATTATTCCTATTTTTAAGAGATGCAAAATAAGTCTCTAATATCCCTAGAATGTGTATGTGAAGTTTCAGCTCAAAATACTGCACAAATATTGTTTTAGAACTGCCTCTGGCTTTGATCTTAATTGTGCCATTTTAGTGACTGTCGCTTTAAATTCAAATGAGATTGTGCTCCTCTTTTCAAAAGAGGGCGGAGCTACAAATGCCTATGTGTCAGCATAGTGGCAGACTCAAAAGCAAGACTAACATCCTATGCTAATGAGGGAGAGATCCTCATTAATGGGCGGGGCTTTAAAGGTGTTTTCATCAAGTGTCATTATAAAAAGTAAAACTAATACATTTTACCACACCTTAAAAAATCCAACTTGAAAAAAGTTGAAATAACATTTTTGAAATTTTGGAACAAATCAGTAAAAATGTCTGTACAACTACATTTAACATGTTTACTTAACCTAAATCAAAATTCTCTTGATTAAGTTAAAAAGGTTAGTTTTGTGAGCAAAACTTTGCAAGTTCACCCTAAAAAGCTTCGGCCAACTTGTTACTTTAAGTTGTGTTAATCTCAGACCCTAATCTTTGTCCCCTTTAATTAATGTATGATTAGTGATGATCTGAACCATTTATTAATGATTACTGAACCAGCAACAAATGAACATTCTATATGATTCATTAAGTAATCTATAAACTGGTATCAGTTATATGAATCGGTGTATTAATTCACTTATATTAACTAATATGCTGTGCATTAAGTGTTAATGGGCTGCACGGTGGCGCATTGAGTAGCATGTTAGCCTCACAGCAAGAAGGTTGCTGGTTCGAGCCTCGGCTGGGTCAGTTGACATTTCTGTGTGGAGTTTGCATGTTCTGCCCATGTTCGCGTGGGTTTCCTCCGGGTGCTCCGGTTTCCCTCACAAGTTCAAAGACATACGCTATAGGTGGATTGGGTAGGCTAATTTGTCCGTAGTGTATGTGTGTGAATGAGTGTGCATGGATGTTTCCCAATGACGGGTTGCTGCTGGAAGGGCATCCGCTGTGTAAAACATATGCTGGACAAGTTGACAGTTCACAGTTGACAGTTCATTCCGCTGTGGCGACTTCAGATTAATAAAGGAACTAAGCTGAAAAGAAAATGAATGAATGAATAATGTGTTAATTATTACAGTGAGTTAAAACCATATAGTTAAACTGTCAATTTTCTGCTGTATTTAATCAATTGTAAATGGATCATTGATCACTTTACTTGATTAGGCACAGAACTAACCACAATGCCATAATACTTAACATGCTTCAAGTCAGAACATAATGATACCTTTGCAGATGATATAGTAGTGTTGCAGATATGTATCAATGCACAACATTATTTATCATCTTTAATTAATTTGCAGTCATAATCTTTACACAAAATAACTCACCCTCTCTCTTGCAACCACATCTTTTCTTTTGCTAATGAAGTTCTTATCTGTCACTCACATGAAATGAAAACAATGGTCTAACGATTCAATCAATTCATGATGGACAAAATTAGGTCTATGTGAGGTAAAAATGACAACAATGAATTTTACAACAGAAACAAACTGGGTCAGTAGGCCTATACCTTTTCAAGATCTACTGTAGGGAAATAACAATTTTAAATTGGCACATAATACTATAAAATATGCACACATTCACTCTTATTACTAAAATGTTGAAAATATGAAGCGTTTTTGTCATCACATTCAGAAATTGCATCAATCACCAGAATATTTCAAATTCAAAACCATTTAATTCATAAAACCTTTATTTCTTAGCCACCTTTCAAGAATTTCAATTATTGGGAGGCTTTTTACATGCTGTTTCAAACATTTTTGACATTTTAACATTTCTTCTATGCAAGAAACCACTGCGTTTATGTACTGCACTTAGGGTCATTTTCAAGAAAGCTTATTAAAAAACTGAGTCATTTTTCCAGCAGCATTTGGCATAGTTGAAATATCAACAATCTGTTTCAGGTCATGCTGCCCACTTGACAGAGAGACAAGCACTAAAATAATGGATCTGGGCCTATCTTTGGGTTTTGCACTGGGAATTGGCAAAAGAATGAGGTAAGAGGTACAAAATACCTTGTTTATACAGAATGCACACAATAATGTGTTTGTGAAAAGAATTGTTCCTTATACCACGTTCAAATTCCTGTGTGACTTTTTTTTGGTCCCACTTTATATGAAGTGTCCTTAACTACTATGTATTTGCATCAAACAATAAATACAATGTACCTACTGTGTTCACACTGTATTTGAGAACACTTGTGGTGCTCTTGAGTTGGGATAGGGGTAGGATTATGGACAGGTTTGGTGGTATAGGTAGGTTTAAGGCTGCGCTAAGGTGTAAGGGATGGTCAACAGTGTATTTACAAATGTAGTTACAGAATTTAATTACAGATGTATTTACATACAGGTGTTTAATCAAGTATGTTCATAGTAAATGCATGTATTTACACAATAAGTGCATTGTAACTAATTATTAATTTCGGAGTAAGTACATAGTAGTTAAGGACACTTAATATAAAGTCGGACCTTTTTTTTTTAGCAATGGTTGCCCACTGCTTCGGGGGAGTGTTCACAGTGTGTGTGTGATTGAATGGGTTAAATACAGATAAAACATTTTGAGTCACCAGCAAAACCTTGACATTGCTAAAACTCCTTTCTGATGTGATTTTCTTCCACAAACATTTCCCAAGTGCAAACATTTCCCAAACATTTCCCAAACAGAGCAAGTACATTTTTTCAAAGTAATCGCCTATTATTATACTTTTTCTGAAGGAAATCTTATTTCTTTTTGTTTGGGTGAAATAAAAAATATATATGAATAATTAACAAACTAAGGGCAATAGTATTAGCCCCCTTAAGACAATATTTACAATATTTTGATTGGCTACAGAACAAACTTATACAATGACTTGCTTAATTAACTAATTAACTAGTTACCCTATTAACCGAGTTAAATATTTACATTGTGCTTTTTAAGCTAGAGGTGTCCAAGCTCGGCCCTAGTGGGCCAGTGTCCTGCTTAGTTTAGCTCCAACTAGCTTCAAGACACCTGCCAGGACATTTCTAGTATATTTAGTAAGAGCTTGATTAGCTGGTTCAGATGTGTTTGATTAGGGTTGGAGCTAAACTCTGCAGGACACTGGCCCTCCAGGACCGAGTTTGGACACCCCTGTTTTAAGCCTTTAAAGTGCACTAGATCTTGAGCTCAAGCAGTGTCCAAGTTCAAAAAGCAGTATAAGAATATGGTTTTCAGAATGTATATGGAAGAAGAATAGATTTGATTGGTGTTCTCATACTGTTTATTTAGTTAGAAAAAAGTGTATAAGGATAAGAATCATTGTGTTCGTTTGATGATTATTGTTGTGGATTATTATTTATTGTAATGGAGTGTTATTTATGGTGCATGTAGAGTGGAGAAGGGCTAGGATTAAATAAGCATATGCTTCTTCCTATTCCTTTTCAGACATGTATGAGTAAAAATTGCATTGAATTCTGTTGTAATATTTTGCGTTGTTATTAATTGTAGCTTTTTTTACATGTTCAATATGCAGTCAAAAAGTGCTGAATACATGTATCTTGCAAAATAACAAATATTATGTGCTGTCGTCAAGGCAAAGTCAAAAGAAATGAGTAATAAATAAATAAATAAATAAATAAATATATATCTTCTACGAGAGTCTTAAGACTCTTAAATGTGTTGCAAAAATATTCTTTCAATTAAATATCACTTGGGAAATATTTTGAATATAAATAATTCAAATTTACAAGGAGGGCTAATAATTTTGCCCTCAAATATATAAATATTCAACCTTTGTAGTTCCAAAATAATAGTTTTGCCCCAAAAATGTAACTGAATAATTAGCATTCATACAAGTAACCCTATAGAGGTATTTCTTTTACTTATTTAGCTTTTTTCACACAACATAAAATGCTTTCATGTTTATAGTATTTACTACTGGCTACTTATGGTAATCACAGTGTGTACACAAACTGATTTTGGAACAACCTGAAAGAACCTCTGTTATTGACATGATGTTCCTCTGTCGGCTGCTTTAATAAATGTCGGGCAGCTGAAATAGGCTTGGCATGAGAGTAAGTATTTCTGAACTGTGTGTTCAGTACAAGACTGTGCAGCGGGTGTTGATATACAGGGTTATGAGAGGTCTCCTGTCTAAATCAGCTCCTCGTTCTCAGTGTTAAAAGGTAGATGTGTGTCTTATAAAAATGTTGAAAAGTGGAAATTTATGGTGCTCTCTACATTCTCTGCATTCCTCATTAAGCAGAGAAACCCTGAGCTAACATCGAACCTTTTGCCGTTTTATGATTTTTATCAGAGCTTTGTATGGAGATAAAAGCAATTCAAAAGTCCTTGAGTTTGCATGTGTGTATTCATAAAAACAGGGGGTCAAGTTGCTGCTTCAACTTGACGAATGTCTTCAGAGTCCTCAGATTCTGCATTATTAATCATATAGTGCTAGAAGCTTTGTCGTAAATAGTTGACTTTACACTTAAATACTTGACTTTACACCTGCTTATACATCTGCAAGAGCAAAGAAATACTTCTTGCTGTCACTCGTGCTTTGATCTAATGTTTTAAATACATGTCAGCACATAATTTGCCACTTTTACAAGAATGAAGTGTAAACTGGACTCAAAATGACGGTTCTTATTTTAAAGCATAAAGCTGCGGTCACACTGGACTTTTCTTCCCATAGACTTGCATTCATTCGCATGCAAATGCGTCACACTGGACACGCAAGCTTGTGCGACAAGTTTTGCAGAACTCTGACCTGCGAAATCACATGTGAAAAGGGGCGGGATTAAACAAGATGATAAGACATTAAAAAAGTGAGCGATTGGTTCATGTTTTAAATTTCTGTGCATAGAGGTCATGTTTGGATCCTTGATTGGTCTCACGCCGTCACATGATGCGATTTCGCAGGTCAGAGTTTACCAAGCTTGAACATTCCAACGCAGCGAACTACGAAACTTGACGCAAAACCTTGCGTTTTCGGTCGGATGCATTCGCGTTCGTATGAATGGAAGTCCATGGGGAGAAAAGTGCAGTGTGACTGCAGCTTAAGTCTCAAACTCAATTCCTGGAGGGCCGCAGCTGTGCACAGTTTTGCTCCAACCCTAATTAAACACAGCTGATCCAGCTAATCAAGGTGTTCAAGACTAGTAGACACTACTAGATCAGCTGTGTTTGATTAGGGTTGGAGCAAAACTGTGCAGAGCTGTGGCCCTCTAGGAACTGAGTTTAAGACTAATGCTTTAAAGGTTCTTTACATGCAGTTCTATTTAGAACCATTACATTTATGCTGAAAGGGTTCTTTGTGTTAAGGAATTCTTTATTTTTCACCTCTTTATTTTCCAAATCTGTTCCCGTCCAAGCACACCAGTATTGATTTTCTGACGTCCAATCATCCAACTCAGCCTGCCAACCCTGTTTAAACAGGTAAATAATTGGCTACTGAAAATGTTTGTACATTTTGACAGTTCATTTGAGCAGTTAACGAGAAACAGAATCTGACAATGTGAACTTTTCAGATTTTATTTAGGAAAAATCAAACCAAATACACATTCTTTTACCAAGACATAGATTCTTTCTTTAATAAAATACATCCATTCCATCTGATTCAAACATAACATCACAACCAATTCCACTCGGATTCACTGGATTGCACTTAAAACGAAAGGTACTGACATTTGCTCAGCAGATCCTAATGCACAGAAGCCATTATCAGGCCATTTGTTTAGCTTATTGCATTAATTTGCATTCAATTCAGCACATTAACCTTCTAAAACATCCAACACAAATGGAAATAAAAAAGTAAAATCCTAAACATAAAGCACATCTTGCAGGTAAAAAGCTTGATAAACAAAATGATCTAAACCAACTTGAATTTCACGGCTGATTTTTCTTTCCTCAAAGAGGAATATGTATTAAATATGATAAATACTATTATTTCTGTCTCTTTTTTAGTTTTAAACATTATTAATCAGATACTCCTTCAATATGAAGGATAATCTCACTGATTACACCCCAACTGTTCGTCTCTTCCATGATAAAATATTCAGGTTGAAATCGTCTGAAATTGGCAAGCATGAAACAGACTTTAGATATACGACTGCTTCAAATGATCAGACTTGATTACATTTTTGCATGGTGCAGATTCTGCAGATGTTGGACACAACAGCAGTTGTTTTACAGCAATAGTCATAGCGCACATTCCTATATAGTGTTTATTCCAGACCCCCTAGTGGTCTCCGTTTACAGACATGTCTAGCTCTTCAGGAAAAGAGTCATCACACACCTTACATTAACAAAACAATATAACCCACCGAATTGCAGCAACATGTTCCATCTGAAAGAAACAAGTTTCACTCTGTGACCCTTTCAACCAGCCACTGTTCCCTCATTAAACTGCTAATAGACAGCTGATCTGGGACTACTTGCAAAGTAATCAGCAGATAAATCATATTAAGAGCTTTTCAATGAAAGTTAATCATCACCGTTGCTAAAACCTTTCAGTTTATTTGTATAGATGTCAGCTCAGGTCACCAGTAGGGACCGGTGGTTGCAATGTGACCCCAACTCTGCCAATTTGGAAAAATGGCATTGGATTGTAGTGAACTTTTACATTTACAAACGTCCCTCTCTTGTGTTTTCTTGCTGCTCTTCATCCTGGATTCCCCTGGCTTCTTCGTCTGGGTTGAGGAATTCAATTTATTGTTCTGTTGCCAAGATGTTGAAATCAGTCCATAGTTTTTACCATCGTTGTTGTCCCAGTAGATCTGCTCTCCAGTCCTGTAGCTAATGCAAAATTCGACCTTATTCTGAGGGGGTACATACCCAGGCAATTCAATTGCGAATGAAAATGTGTCTGTGTCCTGACAACCGTACACATTATTCATAAATGTACATTCAATGTCCTCAAAGCTCTTCCAGCTGTCGAAAGTGATGCGCACATGAACGGACTTCTCATAGGCCAGGTTACGCACTTTGATAGTGCCGGTGAGGGCTCGCTCTTGTAGGGTACAGTTCTCCAAACAAACCAAGTTCTTCAGCAGGTGACTACGGAAATCCAGGTAGTCTGCTGCTGGCTGCGGAAAATCCAGAATCCTGCTCTGGACTGAATTGATATGGAGCGTGTTTTGGATTTCTTCCAAGTCTTCCAGGTCAAACTGTAGTTCAGATTTAGCGGTTTCTTTGTTATCGAAAGTTGAGAAGACGTGCACCGCTGTTAATGACATACCCTTTGAGTCTGCAAACACCACCTTCTTTTTGGTCTTGGATTTTGGGTTTTGCCAGCCCCGGCAGGAGTGCTCCAGTTGGGCTCTGGAGCTCAAGCAGGGCCGCAGGGGTTTGCAGCAGTTGTTGACCAGATTGCGTGTCCTATAGTCTTCATATGAGCTCAGGAAGTTACGCAGTGGGGGTGAATGGGTGATGTACAGCTGCACAGCCACATCCACAGGCATTACTGGACCCGGCATTGGGGGACTGAGGATATGAAGGACTCTAAAAACAAGAAAACAACAACCCAGATATTTATAAGTACAATTAATTTATAATGCATTTTACAATTTAGTGATTTTAAATTCTAACAAATATTTCTCAGAAACAAACTGCTTCATGACACAACACGGTGTATAGTGGGAGAAAAAAAAGGTGACAGAAACTACTGCCACATGGGGCCCTTTAACTCCCATCCCCCATCCCGCAGAAAAGCTACACAAAAGATTGAATGGCCCTTAAAAGTATAATGTAAATGTTAGAATATGTGCTTGCCTTAGGGTTTCACACATTTCAGTAGCCTAACCACAAAAGTTTGAGTTTGAGTGCGCATTTTCACATTGTTGTGAATTAAAATCGCGTTTCCTCGCGAAAGTAATCATAGGAGCTATCGGACATTCGAGGACTAATCTTTGTCAATATTTATCATTTATAGCCTCTATGTGGTCTTTATTTACATTCAGTATATTACTATAGAAATTACGAATAACTCACAAAGTTAGCATTTACAATAATAAAATCTTTAAAACAGCAGTGTCGCTAGCTGTAGGCATGCTAGAAGCCTAAAACAGTAACAGATTGCATTTTTATTTAAAACTTTTATAAATAAAAACGTCTTACCTTGTGGAACTCATGGAGAATGTGTTTCAGTTTAAAGTGGTCACTTGAGCAAAACACAATGCATAAAACACAGGATTAGTAAGCTATTCCAGACGACTGATTTGAGTGTGAAATTCCTTATTTCGAGAGCATCGGAGCCCTGATCTGCAGCCTGTCTGCTGTGCTATACCGACACACCCACTCCACGCCGCGCTCACGCAGTGGGCGAGTGCTTTAATAAAGCCTCGTCTTGCTTATTTGCATATTCCACTCCCCTGTCTGTCTCGACCAATCATCATGCAGTAGTCGAACCCCGTTTGGTGAAACTTACATCGCACTCACGTGTGAATATTCACTGCCAACAATTCTCGTGGTTTTGTTGAATTGACGGTCTCACGGGTGTAGTAATAGGCAATTTTTATTAAGTGATTCAATGCTATTCAGATGCGTAATCTTTAATCTATTAAGCCTGGTTCTTTGCCCTGTAGATGTAGGTCATGAGGTAAAGTTAATCTTTATTTTCTGAAGGTTGTTACAAACTATTAATCTACGATTACCACGGACACAGTAACAAAACACGCAGACATATGTTAAGCCTCAAACGTGTGTGGTGTGTTTACTATCGTCCAAAGGTTTAGATGACTATTCTGTGGCTCCATCCCAACACGACTTTGGCTCATGGTGGAGTAATCTGGTTTTTACAAGCAACTTCGGGTCATTAAATCCTTACCAAAGTCCTCAATGAAAGCGGTGTCTTTGCACGTTTCTGAATACTGCTTTAAAAGTATCAGTTTTCACTGTGTCAGTAGCTATCTTATCTCACGTTTGACAAACCAACCTGGTGATTTAATCAGGATTTTATTTTCCTGATCATCATTTGATCAGTGATTAGGTGATGAATTAGGTCACTGTCTGATTGATGTGTGTGGCCAGATGTGCGCCTCAGTCTTCAATACCTTAACACCATTCTTGTTGATATGCAAATGTTGCATCTGTCTGGAGTGTGTGTTTTAGGTGATTAGAGGTTATCAGCCTAGTGGGGCACAACCAATAGTCACGGTTTCAAACATGTGCAAATATAACATCTTCAAAACCTTTCACTCTCTACTGGAGAAGCTTTGCTTTGGCTATAGAAATGTTTTATAAACTTACAAAATGAAAGTTCATTGATTTATTTGCTTAATAAACTGTGTGTTGGCTAAAGAAAACAAACAAAATTCCACAGAGAAATGCAATGAAAAAAGCTCAAATAAATGATCAAAAATGTTTATGTTCAACAGTTAAACTTTGCATTGGCTACAAAAATGTTTTTATTTTCTTACATTTTTCCATCCTAATGTCCCATTAATGACTCTATAACAAAGTATAGCTTAAACATGCCTATATCTTCAGGTTATTTGAGGTAAAAGAACATCTGCAGGGACTTAAACTGACCTCATACAAAATATTGTTACTTCTGTTTCTGTGGCATAAGGATATAATTAGGCTATAGCCTTACAATTGCATAATAAACCATATGTATTGCTGCCAAACACCACCATGGCATACAAAGCCAGGAATAAAATTGAGTGTTTGACTGAAAAAACCTCAGTGTCTTATCCAATGCTAGTTACTGTTTTAAATATACACTGGTGGAGAGCGACATCTAGTGGACAGAAAATCTTACACGTGCCTTACGCACTGCCGGGTTGCCATATCATAAAATAAAAAAATAAAAAAATAAAAAAATATTATTAAGAAAATTATAGATATACAGACGGACAGAGAGAGAGAGAAAGAGAGAGAGAGAGAGAGAGAGAGAGAGAGAGAGAGAGAGAGAGAGAGAGAGAGATACAAGCTGCGTCTCAAATGGCACACTATGCACTATGTACTTATGCACTTACACACTCAACACCATAGTATGTATATAGTGTCGTCCCAAATGGAACACTAATGTTTTTTTACTAAGCGAAAATCAACCCGTTTCCCTGAAGACATTTGACAGTTGCCAAATCAGTGAAATAAATCACCAAACTATCAAATAATACCTGCTATGAGTTTAACCGTATTCACCATCGGGAGGCGCTATAATCACTCTCGTAGGAGATTTTTGCCATCCAAAATAAATAAAATTATCCAACACGTAGCTACGCCCCTTCCGCTTCGTGAGCAAATTGAGTGCGTGAAGTGTCCATCATTCCACACTTCATTTTACTGGCTGAATGAGTGCATCATCCGGGTAATTAAAGTGCACTTATTATTTTTAGAGTTTTCAGTGTGAACGCACTACTTACACTATTTATACTACAAAACGGCGTAGAATAGTGCAAAAGTATGCGATTTGGGACGCAGCTACTGAGTTAGACTTCTAAACACAACCAATCAGCAACGGTAATGCGCTACTGACTACCTTGGGTCAATGCCCCACGTCAGCAGCTGTCAAAAAAGTTTGCTATCACGAGTTGTAGTGAATTTCTCTTTTCATTAAACATAAATTCAACAGTGATATGTAAATGTGTATTATTTTTGGCTTTGAATTAAATTAACTTATGTGAATATGTTCATACTGAATCTGCAAAAGGGGTGAATTGGGAAATTACATTCATAGTTAGCTAAATAAATAGACAAATAATAAAAATCTACACTTGGAAAAAAGAAATATTCAATTAGAGGTTCTAGCAAATTCTCATAAGTGTGGCAACCCTTATTATATTTCTTTGCTATAACTGTACATCCTGGGGACTAATGTGACTTCTCTTGTATGCAACTGTAGTTTCCCTCTTTTCTGTTCTTTCTCTGCTTAATCTATGCTTAACCATTGTAAGATAGCAAAGCACTATCCCTGATTGTATCACCCATTCTATTTATTTATTTATTTTTAACTCTTAATTTATACAATTTTGCTGTTTTTTCTATAATTACTATTATTATTTTTCTTGTCTCTACTATTTTTTATTATCATTACTGTCAATATACTAGGCAGTGTATTTAGGGTTTGCTAAAGTGGTTTTATTAAAAAATATCCTTGGATTAACAATGACATATAAATATTTTTAGTAAGTACTATATATATATATATATATATATATATATATATATATATATATATATATATATATATATATATATATATATATATATAAAATTATTTTTTTCCCCGATAGGATGATTTACAATATTATATTTGTGCATATACTAGTTTAGTCAGTACTGAAGCCAAATCTGGAGCTTATCTAACAAAATAACTTACAATAATGGTTCAAAGATTATTCATTCATTTCTTTTCGGCTTAGTCACTTTATTAATCCAGGGTCGCCACAGCAGAATGAACCACCATCTTATCCAGCACGTTTTTTTTTTGCAGCGGATGCCCTTCCAGCCTCAACCCATCTCTGGGAAACATCCACACACACACTCACACTCATACACTACAAACAATTCAGCTTACCCAAACCTATACCACATGTCTTTGGACTGTGGGGGAAACCGGAGCACGCGAACACGGGGAGAACATGCAAACTCCACACAGAAACGCCAACTGACCCAGCCAAGGCTCGAACCAGCAACCTTCTTGCTGTGAGGCGACAGCACTACCTACTGCGCCATTGCATTGCCCGGTTCAAAGATTAGTGTCCCAAATTTATATGTTAGGGAAAAATATTAAGTAACATTTTCAAAAGTAGGAAAATCAAGAGAAACGAAACATAAATACAATGTTGTAGCTTGTCATTTTTGTGCAATATTTTGCATGAATTTAAATGTATTATCTTTCCATTTCTAAAGATTGTTTGATGTATATATGTGATAGCAGAAATTTTAGTAGCTGAGATAAGACCAGAAATGTTATCTGCATTTAATATTTACATTGTTTTCTGATGCCTAATCGATGCCACTATTTTCTTCATTTCGTAGCATGTTTCAATCTGCATTGATACTGTTCATACGGCAGATGGCGCTGTTGTTACTACAGCACTGTCTCACTGGCCTGCTATTCATACACATACAGTATATTCGTGTTGCAGTTAGTGAAATTTCCAGCATTGTCTTGTAGGACATGAGGTGCTTATGATCTATTTCCATAAATCATCTTTAAAAAAAAGTGCTCGATACTGTGAACAAATGAACGCTTCACAAACAGTAACTAGTGTCTTGTTATTTTCTCATTGGGCAAATTAAGCATGAGCCCTGTGCTAATACCACATGGCACAGCTTGCAACCTCTTGCAATCTAGCTGTGTCAGAACTAATTTTGCGTGTCTTGTGTCCCTCTTAGCTGTTTTCCATTGGATTGTTGTAAGGCTCAAGAGGCTGAATGTGGCGTGAGGCCAGCTCAGAGAATAGAGCACTGCAAGGGGTCCGAATGGGTCACTTCTCCACTTTGCCCAGAACTGCTCCGATGTGGGAAGCGTCTTGAGTCTCTTTGTGTGATTCTCAGGGGTCCCAGTTGGGTTTTGGGGAGGCTGGTGTTGCTTCCCTGTAGATCAGGATGGGAAAGGAGGCCTTAAAAGGGGCAACTTGCTGAATGCCTGTTTTAAACACTTGATTTATGTGCAGTGACTTAGAGCCAGTGTGTTTAGTAAGTGATGTGCCTGTGTACGAGAGACAGAGAGACACAGAGTTTGTGTGTGTGTGTGTGTGTTTGAGTATGTATTTGCTTAATAGACTGGGCTGAAGATGTGCAGCTCATTGAGATTTACTCACCACATTCTGTTATGGACAAACGTGTGTAGGACACATACAGCGATTAAGGTCTGATTCCAAAACATTTTTAGCATTTCAGATCTATGAAAACCTGAAAAATCACATGTACATCAGTATTCACAGCCATTGCTCAAAAGTTTGTTGATGCACCATTGGCAGCAATTACAGCCTCAAGTCTTTTTGAGTATGATGCCACAAGCTTGGCACACCTGTCTTTGGGATTTTTTTGCCCATTCCTCTTTGCTCTACCTCTCAAGCTCTATCAGGTTGGATGGAAAGAGGCGGTGTACAGCCATTTTCAGATCTCTCCAGAGATGTTCAATAGGATTTAGGTTTGGGCTCTGGCTGGGCCACTTAAGGACATTCACTGAGTTGTTCATTCATATAGACTCTATTGTGAAGAAAGCCCAGCAGAGACTGTACTTCCTTCGTCAGCTGAGGAAGTTCAACCTGCCACAGGAGCTGCTCGTACAGTTCTACTCAGCTGTAATCCAATCTATCCTCTGCACTTCAATCACCGTCTGGTTCGGCTCAGCTGCCAAAACCGACCTCCGTAGACTACAGCGAATAGTCCGGACTGCTGAACGAATCACTGGCACAACCCTTCCTACACTTCAAGAACTGTACTCTTCCAGAGTGAGTAAAAGGGCTCGCAAAATCACTCTGGACCCCTCACACCCAGCACACTACCTGTTCGAACTGTTACCGTCTGGTCGGCGCTTCAGAGCACCAAGCACAAAAACAGCCAGACACAGGAAAAGTTTCTTTCCTCAGGCTGTCTACCTTATGAACAGTTAAATATTCCCCTACAGTGCAATAAATATGTGCAATTTTTTCTCATACGCACTTGTACACAGCACCTTATATCAATATACAATGCAATACTCTCTACATTCGCACTTGTACACAGCACCTTATAACCTGTATATTTATAACAATCTGTACATACAACTCAACATCCAGGTTTCTTCACTAACCGCATCTGTTTAATGTTTATCATTTTTTATTATTATTTTATTTTATTTTTTTGTTTTGTTATTATTTTGTGTTGTCACTTGTCACTTTATGTACACTGGAAGCTTCTGTAGCCAAAACAAATTCCTTGTGTGTGTGAAGCACACTTGGCAATAAAACTGATTCTGATTCTGATTCTGATTGTTGTGAAGCCACTCCATTGGTATTTTGGTGGTTTGCTTTGGGTCATTGTCCTGCTGGAAGATGAACCATCGCCCCAGTCTAAGGTCAAGAGCGCTCTGAAGCAGGTTTCATTCAGGATGTCTCTGTACATTGCTGCATTCATTTTTCCCTCTACCCTGACTAGTCTTCCAGTTCCTGCTACTGAAAAACATCCCCACAGCATGATGCTGCCACCACAATGCTTCACTGTAGGGATGGTATTAGCCGGGTGATGAGAGGTGCCTGGTTTTCTCCAAATGTAACGCCTGGCATTCACTCCAAAGAGTTCAATTTTAACCTCATCAGACCAGAGAGTTGTTTCTTATGGTTTGAGAGTCTTTCAGATGCCTTTTGGCAAATTCCAGGCAGGGAGTGGCTTCTTCTGGCCACTCTAACATACAGGCCTGATTGGTGGATTGCTGCACCGATGGTTGTCCTTCTGTAAGCTTCTCCTCTCTCTACAGAAGAATGCTGGAGCTCAGACAGAGTAACCATTGTGTTATTGATCACCTCCCTGACTAAGGCCCTTCACTCCTGATCACATAGCTTAGATGGCCAGCCAGCTCTAGGAAGAGTCCCGGGGCCTTATGTATCAACACTGCGTAAGCACAAAAACTTTGCGTACGCCAGCTTTCATGCTCACGTTTGGATTTAGTAACGATGAAATGAACATGAGAATGTGCGTTGGTTCACGCCAACTTCATGTCTGGCGTACGTGGATTTCTTGTGTGTGTTTGGTTTATTTCCATTGGTGACTCCTAGAGGCAGTTGTGTTAATTTGCACACTACAAAGTATCTTTGAGCCGTGCAATGGCAGCTGTATGGGACGGGATCCTCTGCATGTCTAGCAGATTTATAAGGTTTCCATACCATGCAGTTGACCAGCCAAACATTAAAGTGCAATTTGCAGCGATCACCGGTTTTCCCAATGTAATCAGAGCGATCGACTGCACGCACATTGCAATAATGGCGCCATATGAAGATGAATTTGGATGATTCAGAAACATTTCCATTCAATAAATGTGCATATAATATGTGACACTCAAATGCGCTTAACATAATACGCACACTTATTAATGATTCCTACTTGTCTTCCTCGTGATAAAGAGTAGGCAAAATCTGATATGTAGTGGGGGAAAAAAGAAGAATGAGTTCATCAGACGCTGGTTTCGAACCGAGTCCATGGTGGAACGTGTCAAAACATGTTGCCATATGCTTTACAAGCTAAGCCACTCACGCTGCTAAAGACGCTACAAAATTTTACACCTTTACATGATCAGACAATTTCTTTTTAATATCACTCACAGTGCGATGTTCAGACCCAACTGCGTTAACCGCGTCAGCTAAACTCTTCCACTCTATTTTTTTCTTTTGTTATTAATTCAGGAGGACAAACTTGCAAATAACAGTTTGTCTCCGGTCTACCTCTGATAGGAGCACCTCCAATTCACATTCTGTTCAAAGTTTCTCTTTTTGCTTGCTTTTGCCATTGTTTTTTTGCTTGGTTTTGCCAAAGTAGAGTCATTAGGGAGGAGGCAGGGAGGGGTTTTGCGCTCGTGCACGTGCACTCAGTTTCACGTTAATTTGGATGTACAAAGAGAATATGCGTGAGAATCCGCGTACGCAGTGTTTCATACATCTGAATTTTTTACTGTGTACACACATTTACAGTTTTGTGTGTACGCAATGTTTTAGTATGATTTCAACGCAAGTCTTTGTACATGAGGCCCAAGGTGGTTTCAAACATCTTCCACTTATGGTTGATGGAGGCCACTGTGCTCATTGGGACTTTCAGAGCAGCAGAAAATTTTCTTTATGCTTGGTATGTGCTTTGACATGCACTGTCAACCCTGGGACCTTATATAGACAGGTGTATGCCTTTCTCAAATTGGGATTTGATTTCCCAATTAAGCTGCTGAAACATTTTAAGAATGATCAGTGGAAACAGAATGTACTTGAGCTTAATTTAGAGCTTCACAGCAAAGGCTGTGAATACTGATGTACATGTGATTTTTCAGATTTTTTATTTTTTTTATAAATTTGCAACAATTAAAAAAAATCTTTTTTCACATTGTTATTATGGGGTCCTTATGAATTTAATCCATTTTGGAATAACGCTGTGACATAAAAAATGTGTAAAAAGTGTCTATCTATCTGTCTGCCTGTCTGTCATTCCATCCATCCATCTATACATTTTGACATGACTAAAGAGGGAACTGTTCAGGTGAGGGTTTGATTTTTTTTCTCTTATTTTTAAGAAATTACAAGCACCATTTAGCACCTCTTAAACTGTTAAAACGCAGCTTTTGTGTCAAGATTTTCCCTACTGTGATATTTATCACGCTACTGAAAAAGTTAAGTGAAGCAGCAATGTTCACATCATTCAGTGAGCGCTAACAACATCCGTCTATTTCAAAATGAGTTTGTTAATTCCTTAACTTCCTTCCACTCTTCTTTCTTGAGAAAGTTTGATGGCCACTTTTAACTCAATCTCATGCATTCACCTTATGCAGCAAATTAACAAAACAAACAAAGCATAATAAAGGGTTTAAAGTCAGGGCTCTGTGAATCTAAAAAGAGGATTAAATACGAGATTAAAGCTTGCCTCTCTCCACACACATTTCTTGTACAGACATGAAGACTCAAAGCTGATTATTATTGTGGAATTTAAAGTTATTTACCATTCACTGATGAACTAAACAACCTTGGTTGCGAGGCTGCTTACCAATAGCCATGCATCTCCTCTTTTGAGCTCTTGGTGAGAGAAAAGAATGGCTTTCTTGACACGTCTGTCACTGGCCTTGACAATAACAGCACAGTTAAAACGAAATATATTAGCACTTCTAAATTTAATATTATTTTATGCTTTATATTTATAAATGCATGGTTACTGTGGTTAGGATGCCCAGTGAATCGCCATGTCCCAAAAAGTTTTGTTTTCTAACCTCTTTGTCCAACAGTTTAGCTGCACAGTTTGCTTAATAAATGTGTCGCTGTAGGCAGTCGTGAGAGTACAGAAAGCCTGCACAAAAGAGGCATTTACTCCCCACAATATTTTCTCTTTGTCCTCCAATTGGCTCATTAGGGGGCAGGTGAATGCCACTTAAATATCACATTTCATTGATTTGAACTATTGTGTGTGCTGCTCTATTTTCAGTGACCCTCAATTTTAAACAATTGATATGGTTAGCTGACTATTTATGCTGAGTGCAAAATGGCTAAAAGGCAACATACTCACTGGCAAACACAGATATAGACACAAGTATAATGAGTTCAGAGTCTCTAATGTTCTTTTGTGGGAGATTTAGGGTGTGTTTACACTTGCTCGGTTCATTTGATCTTTATTAAAAAGAAATTACACGTTTAGTCATGATTTTTAAGGCTCATTTTTAACTTAAAGACATAAAGGCTCTCATTATATGGTTTCTAACAGAACTTACCAGCCATTAAAATCAAAGTTGTATTCTGAGCTGAATGCGCTTATTGTGTACAAGTGATGGTATTTTTATCAGCTGAAACCTCATAAAGAGTTTAAGGTTTAATTTCTTTAAAAACTAGTTATTTTCACTGCCTGATAGAAATACAATATAAAGTGGGTCTCAGACCGGACAAGAAGCACTGCATCAAATTCTGTTTTCCTCTGCTATGTCTTTAAAATATGACAGTATATTTTACCCCAGTATTTTTAATGGAGTTTCTGCGCTTGTCTGCTAATCCTGACAGCGCTAGCAGTTACACGGTCTATCATCTTGTTTTACACTTGAACTAAATTAATACTTAAGTTTATTTAACTGAATGTATTGTAATTACATTACAACATCAATGCTGTAAAAGGAACCTTATGAAACCGAAATAGTCACATTATCATTGGCTGATATAAACTAACTGCAAAAAACCATTGATCTATCACACACAAAGATACGAAAAGGCACGTGTTTTTGACGCCTCAGTGGTGTAATGTAACAGTAATACTTCGTTACACTATTAAGTATCATTAGAGAGTTTCTGTAGCATTCTTGAGTTAATATTTTTCTGCCAACTATCACTTTTACTTGACTAGCCTGTATTTCTTTAATAAATGTAATTTTTTAATCCGATACATCTCAACATTTGTTACTTGCTACAAAATGAAACCAAAGGAACAAAGACATTTCAGTGGTTTGCTCATCGACCAATGCGCGTCCACTTTAGGCTACTTAAATTCGTTTGCGCATGTGCAGTCGAGTGCTCACACAACCTCCGCGGTCAATTTCAAGCCCATGTATGTCATGATAGCAAGAGAGAAACAAGTGATTATTGATAGGACTATATGGGTAAAACTCGACAATAAGACAGACAGCGGCACCTGTTACTCCCGCGACAAACGACTACTGTGACGAAGATGAACGGTGCTTGCCGATACAGACATTTTTGGTCATTAATAACTCACCGCCAGACCGTCAAGAATCACATTGAGGTAAAGGGCATCTTCAGTAGCCATTGAGGTAAAGTAGGTTTTATATTTGGATATTCGGACCTTCTTCTTAACATAATTTTGGAAAAGTATTAATTGCAAATTCTAAAATCATATTAGCGGTCAATGAATATGACATTTTTCACACTCACAGTCAGTTAAATAATGCTAATGTTGTTTTGAAGGTGTTTGGTTAACGGTGTTTGGCAGCCAATGTCTTATTTTTTTCTAATGTGAAACTTCCTTTTATTATTATTATTGTTATTATTATTATTATTATTATTATTATTATTATTATTATTATTATTTTACAAAAACATTAAGCTTTTTTTAATTCAAAGAAAATAAAATGTATGTAAAAACAAATATATGAGTTAAAACTGAAAAACAGTGTAAAGAACAAGTATTATTATTTATTGGCTGTTGACTTTGTGTTTTGTTAGGTAGGCTAAATAAAAAAAACTATTTTATTTACAGCATTTACTTTTACTTTCATTTCTTAAGTACATTAAATAGTAAAAATAAACTTTTTATACTTACGTAAAATTAATATTATATACTTTCAAACTTATACTAAAGTAGAATAACATTCTAAACAGTGTCTAACTTTTACCAGAGTCATTTTGCAGTAAGGTATTTTTACTTTTATGGCTCTCAAATACACCACTTTTTGTACTGAACATTGTAAATTCCTTCAAGTATAAATGATAGGATTATTTTCTGCATAAATTTCTACATCTTTGGTTAATAAATGCATATCATTTAAATGTATTTTTATTGATTTAAGTATAATCATATACAACAATTTTCATAATGGATAAAAAGTCAGTGCTCATGTAAAATACAAGTTAAGATTATATATACAAAAAGTTAATGATTAGTTACGATATACACTTTTTAAAAAACTTGTTTCTAATCCAAATATCTAAAGATTCTTAAATCAAGAATTTTCTAGACAAGTAAAAATATAGCATTATTTTCAGAAATAATAAGTCAAAATTATGCCTTTTTTTACTTTAAACAAGCAAAATAAAATGCCAATAAGGGTTATTAAAATATTCTTAATTAAAACCAAAAACAAGATTTATTTACTTACCCCACTGACAGGTTAATTGGCTTGTTTTAGTAAAAAAAATTGACATATTATTATTAAATTATTATCATTAGATAATAAATAGATATTTGGATTAGAAGCAAGACACAAACTAAATAAGAAAAGCATTTGTTTTTATACATACATAATGCATGTTAAATTAACAACCAGTGTGATTACTGTGATTGTTAAACATTACACAAACTACCTCCATGTCTACTCATATTCCTCAAAACAACAGGCCTGTTTTTATTCAGGCTGCATACTAGCATCTAAGTTGTATTACTGACACCTGACTGTTGTCTTTCCATCTTCTCCACACATTCTTACTCTCCACCCGATAAGAAAAAGCACCCTGTTTCTCATTTCTAACCATCAAAAAACTTGACAAAGAATCTGCAGACAGAATGCCATCCCTCTCCGCAGTAACTCACACCGGGCTCCATGTCTGAGAATTCATCATTCACTATTCCTCCGACCCCGTCATCTTCGTCTTTTTTCTTTTCTTCCTCCTCCTCCTCCTTTTCTTCCTTCTGCACGTCTTTTTCTTTCTTCGCAGGAACATCAGTTTTCCGTTTGCCGTCTTGCATTCCCTCGCTCATGTGCGTGGTCGTCTCTTCTCCGCTTCTCTCTGTGAGTTTCATGTGAGATGCACTGGGCGCTTTCTTGCACAGGCGAGTTTTCAGGACTTTCTCCCCTTCACAAGCGTTATTCCGCTTCTTCAGTTTGCTCACCACTTGCTTCCAGTACTGGGATGACTGGCTGCTGTAGATGGAGCATTCCTGAGGTTTTCCAGCAAACTGGCAGGTGTACGGAGGTTTGAGTCCATCCTCTCCAGCCACGGAGCAGCTCACCTGGAGGACGATGTTGGCTCCTCTTTCCAGCGTCTCCCAGGTGCAGCGATGCCCGTCCTTTGTGCTTAGTTGACCTGAGCCCAGTGAAGGATTTATGGGTGTGATGTCTGATCTGGCCACTGCTTCTGAGGGCTGCTTGGACTTCTTTTTAGCCTCAGAGAATGAATGGAGGAGGAAGAGGAGGGAAATGAGGAAGAGTAGACTCCGCCCTCGCATGGCTGTGTCGATGAAGAGCATAAAAAAAAATATATGAAGAAATCCCCAGGGCACACACAGCACCCTTAGAACAGAAATAAAATGACAGCACCTGAAGAAACAAAGATGTATGAGATGTAAGCTTGTTGTAGTCAATAAATAAAACATAAAATCAGGTTATAACACTGTAAGAAATGCTGGGAAAGCACAAAAAAATAAAGTTATCTTATTAGTTTTTACAAATTTAGGTATATTGAGCATAAAACAATTAAGTTGTCCCAACGAAATCTCAATATTTATGTTGTTTCAGCTCATTTTAAATAAGTAGTTTGAACAAGCAACATATTTTTTGAGTGTCGAAATTAAAAGTAATAATAATATTAATTATAATTTTATTAATAAATATGTAATAATAAGTTGGAATAAAGTTAATGCTACTTAAATTTCATTTTAAAAACTGTATGCACTTCCCAAGTTTAACAATACTAGACAATTCTCAAACTAAAATATACATTTGAAAAAAGCACACATATTGTATATTAGGGATGTGCAGATCCGATCACGTGATCGGAAATCGGGCCCGATCACGCGGTTTCAGACTTGATCAGAATCAGACGTTACTCACAATCAGTACTCGAATATATATGTATATATATATATATTCTCATTATTTTTACAACTTCTATAGTTATGTGGTAGCACAGAGTTAGAAATCTTTCTTGACTTCACACAGAAACAGCAACGCGTGCGGCATGACATCACTTTGTTGAAGAGACACTATTGGTTAAATGCCTGCAATTTAGAACTCGGAAGCAACTTGAAGCGGAAATCGCGAGTATGTGGTGGTCTGGATAGGATACAGCTGCGGATATGCACATCAATATAGCATCATTTTTAGCATCATAGCGACACTGTATAACAAAAATGAAAATTTTTACAGAACTGTGACTGTTAGGGTAGGGGTAGATGTTACTATATTTAAATACGTTACTATATAAAATACTATCATTTAGTACTAAATAAATTTATAGATAATATAAATAATTCTCGTTAATTTTGGCCGCAACCGTATCTGATCTAGCAACAACCCAAGTATGTCTGCGGTCTGGAGGTACTATAAAGTTAATGACGACAACATTGCCATAGCAAACTGTGAGATTTGTAAAATCTCACAGCTAAAATAAAGTGAATTAAATAAAAAGTAAGGAACATCCTGGATCCGTTTCTTCACTTTTTTTTATTCAATTTTTATGAATCATAGAAGTATTGGATTGGGTTTTGGTATTGGTACTGTAGATACTCAAAATCAAATGACTCGGATTCAAGGCCAAAAAACCTTATCGGGACAACTCGTATACTCATTTAAAAAGGAAAAACCAATAAAAGCAAAACAAAACACACAACAAAATAACTAATTTTAACTAAACTGAATGCAAAAATAAAAGTATAACAGCTAATATACAAATTACAAATAATGATGTACACAATGTACACTACATGCTTGAGCAATTTTATACAATAAGTTGAGTGATTACATTTGATTTAATAGCAATTTTCTTAAATATTGCACAAAACCTGTACCTTTCAAAATGATTACATAGTCAATTATAAGTATTTGTTCATTTAATTTAAACAGATTTGCATGAGGTTGTGTCAGTTTATATTAAAAACGGTCTAATGATGCACCAACCAATCAACCTTCGTTATCCTAATAAACAAAAATAGCCCACAATTGATCTGTTTCTTTATCCTTTACACCAATCAGGTACCTGTATTCTAGTAAACACAGCTGTACATTTTCATATTTAACATTTCTCTCAGTGCTTTTTACTTACCAAGCCGAGTGCTCCTTCGGGACTGCCAGTGAGAGAGATTTGAGGAAGAATAAGAAAGAAGGGGGAGAAATAAAGGATGGAATTGAAGGATAAAGAAAAAAAGAGGTGAGGGGGGGTGTATGGTGGATGTTTTTGGGGGCATCAATAGGGTATCCAAACCTTCCAGAATCTGGCACGTCCCTCCTCGTCCGAAGACAAATGGACACCCCTCACCCCGTCCCTTCTCTGCACTCCTTTGTCTCCTTTTGCCCAATCTTTCAGTTTCTCTCTCGCCTGTCCTCCTTTCCTGAGCACTTGATGTCTAACAACATGAATAAACAGAAAATTCTAATTACTTTTAACCATTAAACAAGCAAATATATAAATAAAAATGAGTACAACACGGGATGCTTAATTGCTTTATTATTAAAAAACCAACACTCTTGTTCTAACTGCTTGTTTCTTTTTTTACATTTTAATTATCCTTGGATAGAGCTGAATTTTCTTCAGGAGACAACAGCTTGAACACTCTTGCCCCTTGGTTTTGTGTTTTTGTTTATAGTCTGACAGCATCTGTGTGTGTTCAGGGTGTGTAAAAATATCTTGATATTTTAGAGGATAGTGATAATTACTGTTTTTGCCAAGTGTGTTTTTGTGCTGGTTGGCTGATCTAGGCTAGTAATAAATACATAAATAGGACGCCAAAGCCATAAGGATTCTTTCAAAATGATGAATTCATTTGGTGTTAACTTTGACTACAGGATGACAAAACAGGGGTTTGTGTTTGAGCAAAGTTCTACAAAGGTCTGATAAAAGGTTCTTCTGAATTAGTGAATCTAATCTAATTCTATTATAATTCTTCTAATTCTGATTGAAGTTATTTTGAGTTATTGCGATTGAAGCTCAGGTTCATTCCACCAAATACTGCTTTCTTGAAGTTACCATAACTATAATTAATAAATCCAGAGATACTGAGAGTTTTCAAGTTGTCTTCTTAAAAAATATATCTAATTGAAATGTAAAATCGATCAATTAATATGTAATAACATGATTAATTAATAACATGGTTAATTAATATGTAATTAATTCGCAGACCTTTTTCATCCAATATATAGTGATACGCTGAAATGTGTGTATATATGTATTAGACCTGCCCGATATTTAAAAAAAAATCTGATATTGCAAAATTTTATTTTTCTATGATAAATATTGAGATATGAATACAGTTTACAAGATGGTTTGAACAGTAATATTTGACGTTTTCTGGGCAGTCTAACAGTTTTCAGGTACAGAAACTGAATCACAAAGCAAAAAATGCTTTTCTTAATTTGCTTCCTCTTGTTTCTAATCCAAATATTTAACAATTCTTAGATCAGAAAGTTAAGAGTTTTATCTGTCAGTGCAGTTAGCCAACATTATGTACTTTTGAGCCTTTTTTAGGTGTGAATGTAGCTGTTTAGATTGCAACTATGCAGTTTATTAATAAGGATAGTGCCTATTTTAAATATTTATTATTTCAGAGATTCAGCACGTCAGCAGCCATTAGCCTGTCATTGAGCTGAGCAAAGACGATTGACGTTGTCCATCCACAAAATGGCGACAGAGACCGCATAATAAGCCCTTAGAAGAAAAAAACTACATAATTTCTAACTACAGCTGACCAAATCATTATTAAACAAGTGACATTTTAATTAGATTTTTCTCTTTTGTATGCTATAGTTCTGTATTGATACCATGGTAATTGTTGTGTATTGAGTGTGAGATGGGACTCAGATATCTGGAATATATGTATTTTGTGTTGGCCACTCTTTGTATAACCCTGAGTTACTTTTTGGCCATCTGTTTGTTTCTAATGCATCTTTTGTTTTCGTTAATGTAGACTAGTTCAGTAACAAGAATAAAGAAAGAAACGCCCGCATGTTTACATTTTTCCTTATTGCAAACACAACAGTAATCTGGTAGTGTTTGCTCTGCTTTGTTTTTTTTTTTGGGGGGGGGGGGGGGGGGGGGGGTATTGATCTCCCGATTGCAACAGAGAAATACTGGGAAATGTCTCTAGACTGATGGCATTTCATGTAGTCCAGCCTTATAATCTTAAAATGTCAGCAAAATCACTTGTTTTGTCATCACTTTAGATATTACACTAGAGAATCATTGAAATACTATCCCTAAAGTGACGTTTGTGAAGTAGCAACAGTTTCTGCTATTTTGACGTCAGCTGCAGATGTGAAAGAATGGCGGAAGAAAGTAGTTCCTCTTAAAAAAAGGGTTTTTAGACACCTAAAAAAAGGTGTTTGATTTTCTTTTTTATATGCACGATTATGCCATCGAACAGTGTAATATGGCTGTATATTATATGTCAGTGCCGATATACAACCACACTCATGTGATATTGCTCATATAAATATATATTTTATATTTGTAAATTAAAAATAGTCTACAGAACAAACCATCATTCTACAATAACTTGCCTAATTACCCTAACTTGCCTAGTTAACCGTTTTAACCCAGTTAAGCACACATATATTTATACACACACACACACACACACACACACTTCCATTTAAATAGCACATTGATTCAAGTTTTCCCAGCTGATACTTTATTTTGAACTTTATTTTTTAAGTAACATTAGCAATTTTTTTACATATCTGGAAATGTTTTAAAATGTTAGTTTGACTCGAGTATAAAGTTGTTTCAAAAACATATATTTTGTCAAGACAACAAGAAAAAATGTACACAGCGGGGTAATGACGTTTTTGAAGTTGATTCAACAAATGTTTTTTAACAGTGTATGTGTTCATAACTTGCTTTCATTGCTTGATTTTTGATCGAGGCATTTTTTTGTTTGTTTATTTGCAAAGCAGATGACAGACTCAATAATGTCAGCTCACACATCGTTAGAGCAGCAATTATGATATAATTGCAGGCAATAAACAGTGTGTGTGTGCATTTGCATTCATGTGTACACATACAGCAACACTTTCAAATCCTGAGCAATCCCTGTGGCCGGGTCGAGCTCCGCTGTGTTTCACTTCAGTCTTTGCAGATTCTTGATAGTCAATTGTGTCTCCATATCAACCGAAGCCCAGCTGCTGACCCTCAGCCGACGCTGCGTGACTGTTGTCTCTTGCTCAGGGCCTCACAGGCAGTTTGGAGTCATTACAAACCCTCAACGTGCTTTTGGGAATTACATGTTGAACTGGACACATCAGCGCCTATGAGGAGCTTGCAGGAATCAAATCAACTAACAGTGATTGCTTCTACCCACTACAAGTCCAAGCTTTTTTTGTGGTTGTTGTTTTCTTTTAAAATTTCAGGGCTAAATAAACAGCAGTGAAGCATTGCAGGACAATTTCTCGTTTTCAGTCTAAAACATTAAATGACTAATACATCTGAGTCTTTGCTGTCTGCATCTACGTTTATCTAGTGACTCATGCACTATTTAAATATGGGCAGGTATTAAATATGGCCATGAGAGATGCTCTGCATAGTTCTTCATTTTAAAGATTAATAAAAAGGGTTGAATCGAGCATGTGAGGAATGTGCGGCGTGTGTGAGGGTTTTTGCAGCACAAAGAATGTGTTCTTGTAAAGATGCTGAAAGAATTCCACTTAAGGTGGCCTGTCTGGAACGTAGAAGCAACATCTCCCCCTGCTGGTGGTGGTAATGGGCTCGGGTTTAATTTTTTTAACCTGCAGTTGAAGATCCAAATGAGGAAAATGTCCTAAATCTGATAAATACTTCTGCAATAATTGTTATAATATAGATTTTATGAATTAGAATATTTTCATAGATAAGCATCCCTATCTTTAAATCTTATATCTAGTAAATAACTAATGACTGTTGCTGTTTTCCCATTGAATACAGATGTGGACAGTGAGAAGCCTTGGAGTAAAAAAGGCTGAGGAGTTCTGTAGTAGATGCTGAACTAGAAATTAATGCTCACGGAAATGGCCATTAAAGGCACAATATGTAAAGTTTTTCATTAAAATGTCCAAAAATGTTATATATTTTGGTGGCTTTTGTCCTGTGTTGACATGCTAATGATGTCATACATCCTCAAATGCACCAATAGTATCTGGCTGCAGATTTGCACATACAATCTCAGACATGCATCACCCTGAAGCCCAAGACTGATTACTCACTGAAGCTAAGCCAGGATGGGAGACCACATGGGAAAGCTAGGTTATTGTTGGAAGTGGTGTTAATATGGCCAGCAGGGGGCGCCCAACCTGTGGTCTGTGCGAGTCCTAATGCCCCAGTAAAGTGAAGGGGACACTTTACTGTCGATGAGTGCCGGATGAGACATTTCGGATGAGACATTAAGCCAAGGTCCTAACTGTGTGGTCATTAAAAATCTCATGGCACATTTCGTAAAGAGTAAGGGTGTAACCCTGCTGTCCTGGACAAATTCACCTCCATAAGCCGTTACCCATCATGGCCTTCCATACATCCCATCCACTGTCCACTCTATCACCATCTCTTCACTCCACCTATAGCTGATGTGTGGTGAGTGCACTGGCCCTGTTGTCCTACGGCTGCCGTAGCATCATTCAAGTGGATGCTGCACAAGTGGAGAGACCCTCGCCTTGTGATTGTGAAGCGCTTTAGGTGTATAATAATAGTACACAATAAATGCACTATATAAATACACATCACATTACATTACATGCAGTCTCTGTGAGGACTGTGAGGGGTAGGGTTAGGGGTGGGGTTAGGTGTCCGCATTAAAAGCATTGCATGCAGTTCCAGCTTGCATGTGCACCCAATTCAGATTCCAGTTTGGTTTTCTAGAAAACAGGAAAACATCAAAAATACTTTAATATGCTGTGTAGTTTTATTAGATTGCACATTATAACAGAACCCTAAAATGTTTTTAGTATGATAAAACAGCGCTGCTGCTTCCCTGAGTGATCATGAATGATAACTGTGACTGTGGCATAATAAAAACTTTGCTGCTTTCATGATACCTCTCATTTGTCTCTCATCAGAAATTGCTCTTTTTCACTTTCATGGCTTTCAGTTTTACTGTGATTCCATGATTATGCATTTTAAAACTTTAGCTCATCCATGAACATGATCTCTGCAGGAGTCCGTTGGATGTAATAAAGATCACAACTCCCATGATTCCACACTCAGTCACAGCGTCAATAGTATGTTTTTGTTAATGGTACATACATGACCTCTAGCAACGAAAATGACCTATCTTGCCTTTAAGTTTTACAATTTATAACTCCAAATCAAAATACCAACCCAGACTCATTATTGATACGTAGCCCTGTTTACACTTCTGCACAGTGTGAAATACGTTCCAGGAGGTACGTTTTTGCTGCTTTTGTTTTTGCAAATCCAACAGAAGCCACTGTGTACACTTTTTCAGAGCTCAAATTTCTCTCGTAAGTGCCATTTACACCTGCTGTTCTCGTGTAAATGCACCAGAGGCCGCTGTCAACTGACTGACTGACTGACTGACTGACCGATCGATAACCCTCCCCCCTACCAACCTCCCTAAGCCCAACCGATCTCCTCTTCCCTAAACCCAACTGACAGTGTTTTCAAAAGTAGCGGTAAAAGGAACAGAAGCCGTCGGCAGTGTCATACTGCCCCGTAGCTTTCATTTTAAAGACAAAATGCAGTCAGACGTACCTCTAGCTACATAATTTGTGCTCTTCAGAAATGTATACAGGGATACATTTTTACAATGAGCTTGTGTTGCAAAGTACTTGGACCCTGACAATAATCTAAAAATAGCTGAAAACTATCCTGTTAAAAAGATCTCTGTACTTTCTATTCTGTACAATCTTCTAACATTATAGTACATAAGAGAAGTCTTTTTTTGTAAAATATATAAATCCTTGAAACACACATTTTACGATCAAGGACTTTAAAGAAACCTATTTTTTACTATTAAAAGAAAAAAAAAAGGATGGAAGCACTGAAGCACTTTAGCCCTGAGGAACCCTACGCTGCTACAGTGAACATTTGTGCATCTGTCAGGCGAAAGCATCTGAACACAGCATGTGCACACACACTGTATTCAAGGTATACATTAATTTCATGCATTTCTTGGAATGACCTCTGGCTCCAAACACAATGTTATGATCCTCAGCGATCTAGCTTTTGCAAATCGCTGGAGAACACTCTCTATCATTCACCATAACTACACATCTGTCACTAAACTGAACTACATTTCCCTTCACGCACTTCACTCACACACCAGTTTCCAGATCACCCCTTGATGATACACACCACACACACATTTCTTGGCTGTCTTGTTTCCCTGTAGTAAGCATTTCTAAGTGTTTCCTGGATTGTCTAGCCACGTTTTGACCCTTGTTTGTTTATTGTTTGTTTCTTTTGCTGCCTGCCTCAACCATTCGCCTGTTACACTGACTACTCTAGCACTGCTTTATTGTCTTTTCTAGACCTGGCAGCTAGCTCTCTGCATCTCTCACATGGTTACCCACTGAAGCTAAGCAGGGCTGCGCCCAGTCAGTAACTGGATGGGAGACCACATGGGAAAGCTAGGTTGCTGCCGGAAGTGGTGTTAGTGAGCCCAGCAGGGGGCACTCTGTCTGTGGTCTGTTTGGGTTCTAATGAAGGGAAGTAGTGAAGGGGACTCTGTACTGCTCAAGGATGAGATGTTAAACCAAGGTTCTGACTCAGACGTGGTTGTTAAAAATCCCAGGATGTCCTTCAAAAACAGTAGGGGATTAACCCCGGTATCCTGGAAAATTTGCCCACTGGCCTCTGTCCATCATGGCCTCCTAACATCTCCATATCATAACTGGCTTTATCACCCTATCTCCTCTCCACTAATCAGCTGGTGTGTGGATTGCAGACTGACGCAGTATGGCTGCCATCGCGTCATCCTGGTGGATGCCACACACTGGTGGTGGATGATGAGATCCCCTCCAAAAATGCGAAAAGCGTTATATAAATGTAATGAATTATTATTATTATTTTTTATTTGTTTGTTTTTTATTTTTTACTCTTTTTATTATCTGTATGCTAGAGTATTTCCCTGTATTTAACCTTGCCTGCCTGACTACTCTTAATAAAAGCTGCATTTGGATCTGACCCTTGTTGTCACCAGCCCACTCATTACAGGCAGGATGTCAAAAATGCAAGACATTCTGCACTTTAACCAGTCAGAAAATAAATTGAAATTTATAAAAACCTCTCTCATTGGTGGATTTCATATCATCTTGTTAGGTCATAATACACACAATTGCCTCGTTGAAATTACTAATCAGCGTTTGTTCATTTTGTTCTAAAATACATTCAGTATTTTACAAAAAAAACTTCAAATAATGTTTTTCTCTGTTTACCATACTGAAAAAAAACATCCACCAGCACCATGATTTTCTGTAGAATTTACCGAATGATACGTTATAATAATGATTCAAATACAAAGCACACCTTTACTTCATTTTTGAAGAACTTTCTTCTTATTCTCATATAGTTTTTGGTCTCTCCTCACACTGGATCAAGATTATACAATCCTCTTTTAGACAAATTCATTACATCTACATTTGATTGCAATTTGATTAGATTTTTTTTGTCCTGATGGTGGAAATGAGTTTTCATTGTAATGTTCAGAACTATATTTAGGTTTACTTACTGTGATATGAATATTAATAATGTGAGTGGGCGTGGTCGAGTGCCTGTCACAATGGGTGATTAAGTTCGGAGAAGAGCGGCTCAAAAGTAGGTCAATTTATTCATTACAAATTACGAAGCATTCTCAGTGATTCAGAAGGAGAGACCGTATTTAAGACCAGAAGAGAAGCACTCCAGGTACTCATTGTCCTGTGCCAAATGCCAAAAGTTTTTAGGGAACCTATAGAAAATCCAATTTGAAGCCAAACTGGCTGACTTTCTGATATATTAAGATATTGTAGAAAATAAAACTTAAAGTACCAGTACCAGCTGTCTTCTTCCTCTCTATACACGTTGAACATCATTACAATCATTTCAGTTTTTGTTCTGCTTTCACTCCTGTAAAACTGCCTTGTAAGTCAAGGTTGTACAGTTCCATATTTAGATAGAAGATTGAAATCAGAAATAGAAAAAATGCAATTTTAAGGCCATGTACCCATAAAATTTGCACTTTTTTTCTCTCTATTTCTACCAATCTTCTTTCATGTGTATAAATCTTGTGTGTTTGAGCAGTTTGACTTACAATGTACACTCTCAGAAATAAAGGTACACAAGCTGTCACTGGGGTGGTACCTTTTCAAAAGGTACATGTTTGTACTTAAAGGGTACACATTGGTACCTCAAAAGTATAAAATAGTACCTAAAACTTCTAAGAGGAACAATTTTGTACGTTTTAGGTACTAATATGTACCCTTAAGGTATTAATATGGACTTTTTAGGTACAAATTTGTACCTTTTAAAAAGTGACCACCCCAGTGACAGCTCATGTACCTTTATTTCTGAGAGTGTTGGTTAAGCATGCCTCTGTTTGTTTGGTCTTTGTTTTTAGCTAGTAAGGACTTTGAGGGAAGTTTGTTGCGCATTTGTCTTTTCTTTTTTTTGTGTCTCCTAAAACCAATTAAACCAATTTTTGTTGTTTCAAGCCTTACTTTCCCTTGATTGTTGCTCCCTATTTTGTGGTGAAGCATTTTTGTAAATTAGGTTTTATTTAAATTAGGTTTGTCTTCTTTTTTCACTCTGCGACAGCGTTTTTTGTTGTTGTTTTTGCTTTAATTCATTTCCCCCCTCTCTTTTGTCTCCTAGACTAAAGAGAAATGTAACACCATGCTTTACTGGTTAAACTACTATCAGGAAACCATCGTTTTATGTTCAGATTAGAAATGTTGCTTCATTAATGTTTCCAATATTATTGTCTCACATCAACAATTCATGTAATGGGAGCAGTCATTAAGACGAGTGAGGAACACCTGTCAACACACACACACACTCACACACATCATGGAAAGTCGCAATCGAGCCTCTCTGCCTTTTTCATTTTAATGACATTCAAACACTTGTCTCTCCTCTCGCGTAACGCACAAGTCCTTGCGTCTGTTTTGTTCGCCTGAAGACTGATGATATGTCAGATAATCTTCTTGAGCGAGGGGCTGATGGCACTACACGAGTCCTTGATGAGCAGTGGCGTTTCTTCAACACCGTCCCGGCTGATCCGCTGAGCCCGGTCTGCAATCAGCGAGCGCAGTGGCCATCCAGCCCCATCGACAGTGATTACAGAGCAGGCTAGACGCACCCCGTGCCGACCTTGCAGGCTGCTAATGATGGGGGAGAAGCTAATTGTGAAGCAGACGGAGGCAGAGGCTCTCTGGACAGCTGCCGGCCCTATCAGACGCCATATGAATGCATGGAATTCAGATTTTCCTGAAAAACCCTATGCTATGTAAATGAAGAAATGATCACCCTGTGAATGTGGTCACCATGACAACATCCTATTTATGGCCACTTCAGTTGGAGGTGAGAGACAGATGTGTGGAGTGAGCTGCAGGACATCACCTGGGGCATGTACTGCAGTGAGTACTGTGTTGTTCAGGGCGGGCTGCGCTCACTCCCTTCACATCCTTTAAAAAATCAGCCCCTTTGGCAGACTCTGTCCCATGCTTATTTTGATCTCTAATGGATTTAAATTTTTTTTTGTTTTTTTTAAGCAGGTGTTTCATTTAGGCTAGAAAATACATAAATTATTTATGATTACATTAAAATATACAGTCAAACCCGAAATTATTCACACCCCTGGCAAATTCTGTCTTAAAGTTACTTTTATTCAACCTCCAAGTTTTTTTTCCCCTATTGACTGAAGATGTCACAGGCTATTTTACCCTTTTTTAAAGACTTAAGATAAGTGTTTTGTGTCTCCAGAATGTGTCTGTAATGTTTCAGCTCAAAACACCCATCAGATTATTTATTATACCTTTCAGAATATTAAAATCTACTGCTCTGAACACAATGTAGCTGTTTTTGTTGCCTGCGCCTTCAATGCTAGTTCTCCACGTGCCTGTGAGACTGTGCCTCAATCTCCACCTCAGCTGCTTCAGATAAACAGCACAGTGACATACATGAAGGAATCAGATCCCACATAACGTTTGTGGGAACAGTAAGAACTTTCAATGTATTTTTTGTGGAGTTAATTTAAGCCTTTCTGCAATGATGAGTCACACACAATGTTGTTACAAAGTTACGCACATACACACACACACACAGCACGCGCGTTTAACTTTGCACTGTTTTTGCAGCAAATGTGACAGAATACACGTTAACATCCACTGCTGTATGGATATCTGTTATGTTAATGTATAAAATAAACCTGATTTAATGTCTACAAACCAGGATTGAAGCGTCTTCTTTTATAATTGTACAGACACGCGGATGTGGTGATAAAGGCAGTAAAATCACTGTAATTCATTACAAACATGCACCATTTTAAAACCATTTTAAACTTGTAAAACTCATCCTTGGTTACATTTTGATGAGGATTAATGATCACAGCGAGCTGAACAGATCTTTTAATACAAGTTGCTTTGCGCATGTCCTGTCTTGTTGAAATGATTATACGTGTTACTACAGAGACATGTTAATACACAGCTGTCAATCAATTCAGTGGGCAGGGAAAATTCACTCCTATCTCACATTGCGGTCGGCCTCAAAGTGGGTAGGACTTGAATCATATTTTAATTTCAGGAAATTAAAAAAAAAAGACTTGTTGTCTTTATATCACTTCAATATAACTGTCGACACACTTTACACACAGTTCTGTCCAAACAGCTTACAAAAGAGGATTTTCCATCATAGGTGCCCTTTAAGTCAGAAATTGCCTGGGGTATGAATAATGTCGGACAAAACCACACCATTTATTTATTGAAAAGAAATGTTATCAGACCTCTAGAATAAAAATAAGTAAACCAGTAAGTTCTGAAAAAAAAATTATTTATTCCAAATACTAATTATAAAAACACATGCATTTTACAACTTTTTTAGGTATAGAGATTACACAAAAAAGGCTGTTTTGAAGCTTATACTTTGAAGCAAATCTATGAGGGGAAATTATTAGCACCCATTAATTCAGTACCTTTTGCAGCCTCTATTTATATGCAGCTTTAACAGCTTTCTCTAATAAATTTTGCTGAGGGTGGAGAAAACCTTGAAGAGACAACCCAGACTATCCAAGTCCTTGAAACACTGTTTACTGTGCACTTTCTTATTCAGTTTGCTCTTTAATTTTCAATAAGGTTTAGGTCAGAAGATTGTGAAGGCCAAGGGAGAACCATTCTTTTGGTCCATTATAAGCTTGCTAGAAAGGGAATTTCAAGAAAGTTTTCTAGAAATCTGTAGTCCTTGGATTGGGT
Organism: Danio aesculapii; assembly: GCF_903798145.1. Classification (NCBI taxonomy): domain Eukaryota; kingdom Metazoa; phylum Chordata; class Actinopteri; order Cypriniformes; family Danionidae; genus Danio; species Danio aesculapii. The sequence continues at coordinate 29,435,964 of NC_079451.1, forward strand.
CTGTGGTCTCTCAAACTGAGCATCAAGGTGATATATAGACCTAAATACTCTTTCAGGCAGACTCAGAACATCTACATTCGATCACATCATATTGATTATTGCTGTAGTGCTGGAAATTGGAGTTTTCATCGAAACACTCTGTTTACTGTGCACTGTCTTATTAACTTTACGCTGTAATTTTCAATAAGGTTTAGGTCAGAAGGTTGAGAAGGCCACAGCAGAACCATACTTTTGGTCCATTATAAGATTGCTAGAGAGGAAATTTCAAGAAAGATTTTTAGAAGGCTGTAATCCTTGAATCGGGTCTGTGGTCTGTCAAACTGTGCATCAAGACTCAAATACTCTTAGGTAGACTCAGAACATCTACATTTGATCCCAGCATCTTGATTATTGGTCTGATGATGCAAATGGCAGTTTTCAAAGCAGTTTTTTAGAACCATATTTTACTTACTGTGATATGAATATGAATTTGGCTTCTGTTTCCTTCACTACTGCGAAACCGGAGGTTAGGGTTGAACAGTTTCATGTTCATACTCACCCAGTTATGCTAATAACGTAAATATGAATAGGAATAGAGATTTATACTTAAGAATTTCTGTGCGCTAGTAATTTTAGTTAATGTGTATTGAAGGAAAAAATAGAGGTTTTATAATGAGATACAGTTGTTGCATTTCAGTGAAAATGAATTAAAATGAAATATATTAGTATTTTTTTTATAAAAGATAAGAGGGATAAACAATTGGTTTTCTTATTGGCTCATCTTTACCAAGGGTGCAAATAATTTTGACCAAATGGACAGATTATTTATTCATTCATTCATTCATTTTTGTTTAGCTTAGTCTCTATTTCAGAGGCCGCACCAGTGGAATGAACCGCCAACTAATACTGTATATGTTTTACACAGCGGATATCCTTCCAGCTGTAACCCAGTATTGGGGAAACACCCATACACACTCATTTACACACACACACACACTCATACACTATGGCCAATTTAGTTCATCCAGTTCACCTATACTGCATGTGTTTGGTCTGCAGGGAACACCGGAGCACTCAGAGGAAACCCACACGAACACGGGGAAAACATGCAAACTCCACACAGAAATGTTAACTGGTCCAGCTGGGACTTGAACCAGTGACATTCTTGTTGTGAGGTGACAGTGCTAAACACTGAGCCACCGTGCCGCCTTATTAATTTTTAAAAATATCTTTGTTTCTCTTTCCCAGAAGCAGTTCAGATTCAGTAACCAAGTCTGCCACACTGCAAAAAGGACAAAAAAAGCACAATAAAAGTATTCCATACAACATTAATTCTTCTGAAGCTTTGTAATGTCTTTGTGTGATGATGAAATGTGCTTTTATTTACTTATTTACTTACTTATCTACTCTGCCAGCAAAGCTCTTAACATTTTATTTAAGCTGGCATTAGGATACAGCAATTGAAAATGACAGGTTTGACACTGTTGCCGCCAAACATGTGTCATTGATTTTCATCGCACAACTTTGGTCTGTCTATCACATAAAGCTATTAAACGACTTCAAAGGCAATACTGTGAGAACAGCTTCGGCATTTATGAGGGTTTTTTTTGTCTTTAAAGAGCTTGATAACTACGGCCTGTTTTCTGTGTTCGAGACAAACGTCATACTCTTTGGAATGTCAAGCGAGTGAGAAAATAGAGAATTTTAATTATTGGATACTATTTCTTCATATAATGTAGCTTATTAAAGATAAGTTCTTTTATCATCTTAACCTTGAATACCTGCCAATTCCATTCTCTATCATGGAGAGGTCTTCGCTTTCATGGAGCACAAGGAAAATGATAGAATCAATGAATTGTGCGGCATCTTTTTTCCCCATCTCATTCTCTTTGCTGCTGTTTTTGTGTGCGTGTTTTGCATTTTCAGCCATGGCGCAAAAGAAAATATGTAAAACAAAGAGTCATTGAAATGTATTTTCTCCAATCAGCTGACGCACTGACAGAATGAATGCAAAATGCTCCACATTCTTGACTGCACATTCTGAGATTTATTGAATTCTGAATGTCCTGCATTCTCACTAGCGTGCGTTCATCTCCTTGAACTTCTTTGATTTGTTCTGGTCCTCTTTCTGACTCAGAGGTAAACAAGATCCTTTATCACTTCTGAAGAAGAGAAAAAAAGAATTTTACTTTACTTTCCTCAAACCAACGGATATGACTTCCTCATGCCTCACACTTGGGGATTTAAAGATTAAAAGAAAAGAAAAAACATCAACAAAACAACAACGGCAGCCTCCAAGTGAACGACATAGATAAATCTAGGAGCTAATGTGCTGAGAGTGGTTTTTTTTAAGATTTGTTTGGTTTCACACTTTACAATTTGCATTAATGTGATATTAAGATGCATGTCTGCTAGTACATGCACAAATCCACATATTAATTGGACAATAATACTTTTTGAATTTGATTTATTTATTTATTATTTATTTATTTATTTATTTATTTATTTTTAGGATTTTAGCTGTTTGATCTTATTAGGCATTACCTAATTTGCATTGTCTTTAATCGTTTTTTTTTTTGGAATAAGGATATAAGATATTTCAGTAACACTTTACAATAACAGTACATGAATAATGATGTGTTCATATGTAAACTAAACATTACTTTATTGTGAACTAACGATGAGTTAATGCACAAGCTAATCATGAACTTTAACTACAACACACGAGTTCATGTGTGAATAACAGCTACCTTAAATAATTGTTAATACATGATTGTTTGTTAATTAGTGTATTAATTACCACATTAGTAAATGCTTAAATTAACCATCATGAACTAATATATGTTAATGCCTAATTATATCATGACTTTACTTGGAGGGGCACATCATCATTAACCAATTCTTGCCTACTCATGAACTCCTAATGCACGTCCAACTAGTGGGTTTACACTGAATAACAATAGAAAAGTGTTCTGTCAACATCATCACGAACAGTTTAAACACAGAGTAGTTATGGATGAGTTAATGGTGATGTGCCCCTCTAAGTAAAGTCATGACATAATTATACAGTACATTAACAGCTTATGAGTTCATGTTGGTTACATTTAGCTTAAACTTAAATGTTAATTTATACATTAATTAAAAACATGAACTAACTAGGCATGGGCTGGTATAAGAATCTGACGGTATGATAACCTTGAGTAAATATATCACGGTTTCACGATATTGTGATTACTGCTCTAATATAAGTTGTTTTTAAATGTCTGGGTGAAAAACAAAAAACTTTTCCCTTTTGAACACAATATGTTTTATTTTGAGAAACATTTAATATATTTTGGAACAATAAACATGTCAGACCAAATAATTAAAATGAATCACAGATTTCTTTACAATTTAAAACAGCATCTTTGGATATCTTTTCTGATGGAGATACTGCTGTCCTAAAAAACACAACAAAAAAATTAAAACAAAAATCTTACATAAATAATACTGTAGGAATGGTATAGCAGAATTTTTTGGCGGTTTTAAAACCTTGACTTTTCCAAACCATGGTATACCTTGAAAACGGTTATCGTCCCATGTCTAGAACTAACAAGTAATTAAGGTAGCCGTTATTTACACATGAACTCTTGTAAATCATGTTGTAGTTCAGTTAGTTCATGATTAGCCCGTGCCTTAACTCATCATTTATTCATAATAAAGAAATGTTTAGTTTACATATTAATTATCCATGTACTGTTATTAAAAAGTGTTACCGATATATAATCTTGCATTTCAGATACACATTGTAATCCAAATTATTGGTATTACTGATGTTATAGTGTTCATATTGTTGCTTGGCTAATTGTTTTATACATTTAGGCTAACTGTTATTCCTGAGTAATAGATTAGGATTTATAATATAGAAGTTATGGTGAATTTATTTCAACTTTAATCTATGTTCATGTTCTCGGTGAATAGCCATAGGATAAGTGTGATGATATACAGTAAATGTGTGATTGTCAGGTGGCACGGTGGTTAGCACTGTTGCCTCACAGCAAGAAGCTTACTGGTTCGAGTCCCGGCTGAGTCAGTTGGCATTTTTGTGTGGAGTTTGCATGTTCTCCTCGTGTTGGCATCGGTTTCCTCCAGTGTGATTATCACAAAATAAATTCAGGTCAGCTTTTTGAGTTTCTTTCGTGATAATAATATAGAAAAAGCATATTGTTACAAAAATCAATCCAATGTGTCAATCTGAAATACATTGAAACACTTGAATCTCAAATATAGGCATCATTTTACATCGTTTTACAAAGAGCACATATGAGCACATATTTGCTAAAGATTTTAAACGAATAAAGGCCTTAGGGTAAATGTATTTAAATGTGCTGCCAAATGGACTGCCTGGTCCAGCAGTTGATAAAACTCATCTGTCATTAGTCCCTCAAATGTCAACTCGATACTGGGAGTAGTTATTGACTGGCTCTATTAAAAGAATTGATTTACTCCCAGCCTCTCGCTTCTGACACCACAGTTTCTAGAGGATAAAGTAGATTGTTTTTTAAAAAAGTATCATATTGTAAATTTATAATTCTAATATACTTACAATTATCAAAAATATGTTTTGTTTGTTTGACTTTGCATATTGGTAGAATCTTTCTATAGACTTTTTTTTTTACTAGACTTTTCTCCATTTATTTGGCTTGTGTATACTAAATACAATAATTATGAAAATAACTAGATAGCAATAATTATATTAGTGTTCATTTGTGATTTTTAACAATATTGTTTCACCTTGTTATGTTTATATTAAGTTTAAGTTTATTCGTTGTTGTGCAAGTTACTTCTAAACTGTAATACACTCTCAGAAATAAAGGAACAGGAGCTGTCACTGTGGCAATAGCTTTTCAAAAGGTATGTATTTGTACATGAAGGGTCCATAATGGTACCTCAAAGGTACTTTTTAAGTACAATTGGGCTCTAATATACACCTTTGAGGTACAACTGTGGACTGTTTGGTTACAAATATGTACCTTTTGAAAAGGTAATGCACCAGTGACAGCCCCTGTACCTTTAATTCTAAGAGTGTACATTACAGATGACTTGTTACTGTTATTTAACAATAATCCCTTAATTTACTAAATTACTCATTCATTCATTCATTTTCTTTTCGGCTTAGTCCCTTTATTAATCTGGGGTTGCCACAGCAGAATGAACCACCAACTTATCTAGCATATGTTTTATGCTACGGGTGCCCTTCCAGCTGCAACCCATCACTGGGAAACATCCACACATCCACACATACAGTACACTACGGACAATGTAACTTACCTAATTCACCTATACTGCATGTCTTTGGACTGTGGGGCAAATCGGAGCACCCGGAGGAAACCCACACGAACACAGGGAGAACATGCAAACTCCACACAGAAATGCCAACTGACCCAGCTGAGGCTCGAACCAGCAATCTTCTTGCTGTGAGGCGATCTTGCTACCCACTGCACCACCGTGACACCCTTTACCATATTACTGTCTAAGAATTGTAATATTACTTTACTCCTGCATTATTGAGTAAATACAGAAGTAGAACATAAAGGCAAAATATGTCATATTTTCTTAAAATAAAAACATCCCCCAAAATAAAACCACTAGGACAGTATTGTATATTTTGCTCTTTTTTACTCATATTATTGGGTACTTAGACATTAATAATTTAGACATTTAAAAAATCCTGCTGGAATCCTGCAGAAAAAAACAGCCATGACTGAAAGAAACAGGGTTGAGTGAGTAAATTATGACCGATTAAATTTTTGGATGAACTGTCCTTTGAAGCCTTGTTGTTCATTTTCAATAACAGATGTCAGGCTGTCTTGATTGGTTCACCACCTGATTGTCTCTTAGCTTGACAAGACAAAGCCTCCCCCACGGTCTCTCAGAGTGAAGGTCAGCTGGCCACTGTCCTTGAGAGTGAAAAGTTAGAATAAATCCTATAAAACACTGACCTTCACAGTTCACGCAGCAGCTGTTATAGCCTACAGTAAGTAAGACTCATCCTTTGCAAATGAACAGAAAGGGTTTTACCACACACACCAGCTACTTAGGTAGGTACATGTAGTAGGTTTGGACAGGTTTGAATCTCTTTTCAAACCAAGGTTGGTCAGGCATTCTGCTTATCTGAATGTGCCAGATGTATTTAACTTGTTTCACAGCATTGAAACGTATCTGATTCTTTAAGAGTGACTGATCATCTCTGTAAAGCTGCTTTCACACAATCTGCATTGTGTAAAGTGCTATGGATATAATAGTAACTTGATATGACCTCTTACTTTCATGATGACCTTGACAGCACTGACAGTGCAATTATTGTGATAATAAGCTTTATAAGCATATTTAATTAATATGATTTAAGCTTTGTGCAGTGTGTGTGCTGTGATGCAAGAATTATTGAATGATGGGGTAAGTTGTGTTCAAAACGCAATGAACATGAACAGCATCAATACCCCGGTAGACTGTGGCATTTAAACAATAATTGGTCCAAAAGGATCCCAAAGTCTGTCTAGAAAAATTTCACCACACCGTTACACCACCTGCAACTGCCTGAACTTTTGTTACAAGGCAGATTTAAAACATGCTTTTATATCATTTACACCTTATTCATTCCATCTGACTGTGGCAGCAGATATCAAGACTCATCAGACTTTAAAACCTTTCCAAAATTTGTGTTTTCTTTTTTACTGTTGCTGTTGTTGCTCATCTGCTTCAAAGTTAGATGTGTTGTGTATTTAAGGATGCTCTTCTACAGACCTCGGTTGAAACAAGTGGTTATTTGAGTTACTGTTGCCTTTCTATCAGCCAGTCTACCCATTCTCTCTGCGCTCTGGCATCAAGTAAGACATTTCACACAGGTGCATAGGCTGATAAGTTATATTCAAACTGCTTCAAACTACATTACATGGTGCTGGTGATTGGTTGCGCGCCCCTCAAAAGCCAATTAGCTTGCTCTTCAACATTTAGATACTTTGCTGTTGTTTGCATAAGCAATCTCCAGCTAATTTTTGGATACCATCCTCCACCTCAAGATGGCAGCATAGTGGTTAAAAGGGTTGTGTTTTGGTCTGCGTTACAAAGTTATGTTGTGTAGATGTTAGTACTTAAACATTGGTGTATACCAAAAAATAAAAATAAAATAAATGCAAAAATGTTTTTTATGTACCTACCGTAACTACCTGTTTAATAAATATTGCTATTATAACTGCACTGAGTTGCTGCCATGTAATGGCTGATGGGCTTGGCCACCTGGATACGTGCTGGGATGCACAACAGCAGATGTGACAGTTTTTTTGTGACTTGCACTAATCTTGCTCAGTGTTTTCAGTCTTGCTGTGTTTTCCTGGATTCAGTGAATGCTGCGCTTGAATGTATTGTTAGTTCTGACATCTTTAAGGATAACCTTGTGCAGTAAGTATCTAGAGATCCTGGGTGGTGATCTTTGCTCTGTTTCTGTCCGTTCAAACTGTTTTCATTTGCTATTTATTCTTTTTCTCAAATGAATGCAAATAATACCTCGTCTTTCTTTGAAACTAGCGCATAAGGTATTGCATCGTATGCAATATAGCCACCAAACAGGATTTTAAAGCAGTTCCAGCTGTCATAACAAAGCTTTAAAGAGCAGAAAACAGCCCCACAAAAGCTGCATTGTATATAAAACCTAAGAGTCAAATCCACTGAAGACAACAAGACGAAGTCAAGCAAAGTGCTTGCTCAGCTTCCAGAACCTGAGTTTCACGGAGTTGATAAACTCAATGTGGAGATAATCTTTCTTCTTCAGAAGTTACAAGTACAAGTGACTGCAGTGTTCCCGGGCTCAGTCAGTGCCACAAAATACTAGTATATGGCATAATGAAGCTAAGCAGGGTTGAGCCTGGTCAATACCTAAATGGCAGACAATCTGGGAAAACTAAAGCTCAGCTCCCTCTCCTAAATGATTGTAGAATGTCAAACTATGAATGAAGACACGACAATGAAAACATGCTAAAAAAAACATGCAAGAAAACTCACTCGAAGTTTGATGTCATCCACCTGTGACGCTTTCATTATTCCGCTTTCTGACATGATACATCACGGTAAACATAAACTTCATTAGTAATTTTGCACAAGGAGTGCCTCAATATAATAAGAAAAAGCTGTTTTTAAATTTCATCCTGCTGGTTTGAAATTGTCGCTCTGGTTGCATCATCAGATTCGACGCTCCAATTAATTCTTGGTTTGACACTTGTCGAAGCTAAAGTCACACTGCAGGAAAGTGTCTGAAATCTTCTTTCCAAATGGAGTTTGAGGAGAGATTTGATTGCAAAGACCATTAAACAGAAGTCAGTGAACATTATAATGTGTGGTCTTTTATCATTAGTTTGGTGTAGGATTAGGGGAATCTTTTGGGATTTCAAAAATTTGTCTTAGATGACCAAATCTTGGCTGCAATTGCAGTGTGAGCAGGGCTTAGTTGCTTTTGAAAGTGGCGTTAGTGAGGCCAGCAGGAGGTGTCACCCTGCATTCTACACTGTAAAATATATCTTTATATTTGCAGTTTTCCATATTTAGTTTTTTCACATTTTTATTAAATTTTTTTGCTGTTTATTTATGCTTTTGAATTGCATTATTGGACCTTTATCTTTCTTCCAACAACTTGTAATCATGAAAAGTTACATTTTATTAACATTTTTTATATTTTTAAGGGATATATATCGTCTGGGTTGTGTTGTATTATAGAACAATAACCTAGCTTGTAATGAACTTCCACACATTCTCTGATATTATAAAAGCCACTTTGTTAAACTGTAGAGTTGAATTTCCAACACCAAAAGTGGATAGAGCAGAGATCAACATCCAGTAATGCAATTAATAACTGTAAATAACAGAAAACATTTGTGAATAACAAAATACAGAAACTGTGGGAATTAACAGATATTTCTTACACTGTATGAGGGCCCTAATGCCCTAGTATAGTGACAGGGCATCATAAGACTTTAGACCTCCTGACTCTCTGTGGTATATAAAAATCCCATTGGACTTCTCGTATAAAAGTAGGCATGTGACTCTAGTGTCCTTGCCAAATTTCCTCCATGTGGCCTTTTCCAGTATGGGTATCATCCCTATTCACTGAATTGTCACTGTCTTGCCTCTCCACCTGTGGCTGGTGTTTAGGATGCACTGGTGCCGTTGTCTTGTGTCTCATTATCTAGGTAGATGCTGCACACTGTTGGTAGTGAGGAGAGACTCCCTCATATGATTGTAAAGTGTGTGTATGGCAATACACAGTAAAAGCGCTCTATAAATACATTCTTTTATTCATGATAATTGCAAATAATTAATTAACAATAATTTCTTACATTTTTATATAATGCTTTCAAAGCATTTGAACAACTTATTAATATCAAACTCATCTGTCAAATCTAAACAACATAGGCTCATCCTGAAAACGTAGCCCTATATACGTTTCTGGAGACCGCAAATTATAGCCAGAGCTACGTATGGCTGCATTTCATTTTTTAAATGAAAGCTACAGGGCGGTATAATGCCATTCCTTCTCGCGCTTACCAGCTGACCGCTTACCTCCATATAGATGGCTTTCCCGCTGTAACCAGTTTGTCCTGTTAGCTCGCCATGTACGTTGGCAGACTAGAGACGCAGAGAGGAGTTGACCACGATGACGGGGTTCGAGTCCAGTGAAGAATAGTTCCAGAAAGTAAGACAAAAACAGAATCCAAAAAATAAAATAAACAAGTAAATACCAGGGTGAGAATGTGGTAAAAATGATAAAAATCAGACGAGTGCTTTTCTTTTTCTGGATTGCTTTTGAAAATTGTTCGTTAGGTTTAGGGAAGTGGGTGGGGTCAATTAATATAATTTGCTGGGTTTTGGAAAGGAGGAGGGTGGGTCAGTCGATCAGCCAGTCAGTCATTCAGTCAGTCAAACAGTCTGTCAACAGCGGCCTCTGGTGGGTTTACGCAAGAACAGCAGGTGCGAATGGCACTCACGAGAGAAATTTGAGATCTGAAAAAGCGTACAAAGCAGCCTCTGGTGGACTCGAGAAAACAAAAACTGCAAAAACATACCCCTGGGATGTATTTCGCGGTCTCCAGAAATGTATATAGAGGTACGTTTTCAGAATGAGCCTGGGTTGAATCAATGTTGAATCAATGTATATAGAGGTCTGTTTTCAGAATGAGCCTGGGTTGAATCAATGTATATAGAGGTACGTTTTCAGAATGAGCCTGGGTTGAATCAAAATGTACAAATATAAAATATTCAAGCCAATGCATTCTTTTATGATACTTTTATCAAAAGCGACTTACGAATGAAGGAAACCAGAATCAATTTATCCCAAGAGGCAGCGATATTTGCACTATACAATGCCAAGTTTTAAGTACAAACTAGATTGATCCACAAATTAGCCAAAGCGAAAGTCTGAAAATTGGCAGAAGTCAAACTAAATGTGTACAGTATTCAAAAAGTTTTTAAATGCAAACAAAGGTGTTCTGCCTTCTTGAGTGGTTTCAGTCTTTCCACATGGTGCTGTTAATTAAAACCGCATTAACCTAAAAGTCTGATGAGGTTAAGAATGTTTTTCTGCAGATTTCTCCACGACGCACCTGAAGAAACTTGACTGCCAAACTGATGACTAATTAAAGACCAAAGAGAGCGAGAGCAAGAGTGCTGCTAAGAAAAGTCGAATGGTGATAATTACACACCCCCGTACACAAAAAACAAACACGACTCGATTTATTACGCCAACAACAGTCCTCTGGGAGCATCGCAGCCGTTCTCATGGTTACACAGCTAATTAGTGAATAAAGCTGTTGGTGCTTGGTGTCGCCTATACTGTAGAGCATAAATACTCACGTAAATGATTGTTTGATTACATACAACAATATGGATGTGTATGTTTATGTGCATTTAATTATTACCATGCTAAAGCTCATCATCTAAAGCAATCTTGCTTGCAGTGGGTTTGTTATTGTGCTTTATTGATCATTTTAGGTTTGTAGAGGGTAGCTGGATTAACTTGCTGATAAAGTCTGTTGTGACGGAGTGATTGAGTTACGAGTACTCTCAGACAACACGTAAAGATTTGTCTCTATAGAAAGAGCGTAATTATGGTTTTTGAAATGACCTAGTATTAAAACAAAGTGACACACCTCTGCATCTTGTATGTCTCAGGTATAATGTGTAAAAGTCTCAGCATGACACACTGCAATATCAAGTTTAGTTTCAGAACAAGAAGCTCATTTTTCAGAGCGAAACCTGTTTTGCAGGCACCCTCAGGAACACATATATAGGGTTTCTTAATGCAGATTCTGTGCCATTTCTAATGGCAGTGCAGTAGAATGTTAGAAGCAATTTACTTATTAATAACTTTGAGTGAATACAATATTAAACCCTTGGAAAATATTTTTCAGATGGCTCTTTCAACTCCTGTGTGCTTTTGTAAACTAAGCTGCAGTGCTGGTGTACAGTGTATGTGTAAATATAAAATAATAGAGAACATCTAAGTGTTAAGAGTAACACTGTTCTTTTATTCATGGATCTCTCAGTAATTACACGTTTTACACGTTCAGCTTCCTTTCATGTGTACTGCTGCTGTTTGAGTATGAAAAAGATCTTTACAGATGTGCTTTTAATATATGACCTGAAAGAACATAGTTTAAAACTTATGCAACTCATCATTTGTCAGACAGCCACTTTCTTAGGTACACCTTAGTAGTACCGGGTTGGACCCTTTTTTGTCTTAAGAAGTGCCTTAATCCTTTGTGGCATAGATTCAACAAGGTACTGGAAATATTCCTCAGAGATTTTGGTCCTTATTGATATGATCGCATCACGCAGTTGCTGCAAATTTGACGGCTGCACATCCATGATGCGAATCTCGCGTTCCACCACATCCCAAAGATGCTCAATTGGATTGAGTCTGGTGACTGTGGAGGCCATTTGAGAACAGTGAACTCATTGTCATGCTTAAGAAACCAGTCTAAGATGATTCGTGCTTTATGACATTGTGCGTTATCCTGCTGGAAGTAGCCATCAGAGGATGGGTACACTGTGGTCATAAAAGGATGGACATGGCCAGCAATACCAGCAAACTCTGGTACGCTGTGGTGTTGATGCCAAAGGCATTTGCGCCCACAGAACTGCCGTTCGCATGATATTTTCTCTTTATCGGACCATTCTTTGTAAGCCCTAAAGATGGCTGTGCATGGAAATCCCAGTAGATCAGCAATTTTTGAAATACTTTGAAAGACCAGCCCGTCTGGCACCAACAACCATGTCACGTTTAATGTCACTTAAGTCACTTATCTTCCCCATTCTAATGCTTGGATTGAACTGCAGTGAGTTGCTGCCATGTGATTGGCTGATTAGAATTTTGCAATAACAAGCAGTTGAACACCTAATTCTGTAGTGTGTGTGTGTGTGTGTGTGTGTGCGTGTATATATATATATATATATAGACACACATTTACACACACACACACACACACACACTAAATCCATATTTTTTCCATAAGCACTATTTAGAGATAAATAAATAAAAATGAACATTTAAAAATGATATTAATATTAAAGGTACAATAGAATGTATTGTTTCAATAAGTTAAATTGTTTATTGATATCTACATAGTAGTTATGTGGCTTAGGTAAGTTCAGAAATTCTCCAGAAATGGGGTTATGTGCTCACTTATAACCACAAAAACTTCCTCCATAATGAAAAGCTTCACTTTGACCATATTTGGAACAATATTTGACTATAATGTTTTTGTCAGGGCCTCGGGACCCTTGGCAAGGAGATGGGTTGAAGGAGCAGGGCGAGGAGAGAACCCCTGCAGCGGAGCGAGTGCTGGAGCTGGCGAGCACGGAGGTAGAGGCTGAACTCAAACAGCGAGGTGACCGCGCTGATCACAGGTAAGTCATGAAATTATGCACAAAATAATAGTACAGGACTAGACAGAAATAATAAACTGAAAATAGCAACGAAGAGTAGAACAACATAGTGTCTGTAGACTTGAATACACAATAATCTGGCAATGAGCCTCAAGAACGGGCAAGTATATGTAGTGGAGAGAATCAGATCAAAAGAGCAATAGGTGAGTAAAGAAGATTTTTGTTTCCTTCAGAATGAATATGAAGCCAATAAGTGGTTGATTCTGAAACTAAGTTTTTCAGACTTTCTAAGCTCACTGGGCTTTGTGTGTGCGAAATTCTGTCATGCGGCACTGCGAAAATTAAACAAGATGATTAGACATTAAAAAAAGCTAGCGATTGCTCCATGTTTTAAATTTCTGCCCAGAGGGGTCCTGTTTTAATCCTCGATTGGTCTCACGCAGTCAAGTAATGCGATTTCGCAGGTCAGAGTTCACCAAGCTTGAACTGTGCACTGCAGCAACATGCGAAACTTGACGCATGACCTTGCGTTTCCGGTCTGACGCATTCGCGTGCGTATGAATGAAAGTCTTTGGGAGGAAAAGCCCAGTGTGACTGCAGCTTAATGCGTGAGCACCAGCACTGATTGTAAGAGGCAACAGCTGAAACAGACAACAGATTATGACAGAGAAGCCCAGATCAAACCTGACCCATGACAGTTTGAGGCTCATGGCATGTCATTTCCATGTACTGAAATATTATTTAGCTATGCCTGGGTATATTCAGATTTTCATTATATGGCACCTTTAAAATGATAATTAGGAAAAGTACTGAAAATATAGTGATAAAAGATTTCTGTGCCACTAATATAGTAACCTTCAAAATGTCATCCCAAAAGCTGGTTCAGTCCAAAAATGCACAGTATAATAATTGCAGTTCGGTATGTTCAAATTGTAATGTTCTCATCATAAACGAATCACCCCAGTGTTCACTTGAAAACACCTCATCAGGTCTTAGTACGCCTGTTTGGTTTACTTTTGGTGGGCATTCGAATGTGATTGCTGCAGTCACACCTGCCCAAATAAACCGCACCAAACAGGACAGCAAACTCTAATGCAATTTAATTGAACTAAAAGAAGCATATGTGAAAGCACTCTTAAACTGAAACAGATATATTCTGGGAACAACAGAGCCTTAATATTACATCTTGTAATATACACCTTTATCCTGGTTTTGCAGATAGGACAGTAGGGTAGAAAGAGGAAAAGGGGGGAATGGTGAAGGATCGAAAGGGGGAATCAAACTCAGACTGCAATGTGCAGATGTACTACAAATTTGTTCATTTAACCACAAGGCTAGACACACTGACATAATAGGACCTCTTAATACAGTACAGACCTGTTCATTGCTTCATGAAACCCTAATACCATATTTCATCACTGAGACCTTTTCTCTGTATTTTTAACAAGCCTGCTCCTTTTACTTCCTTTGCACTTTATCATGATAGCTTTAAAAAGAGCAGTGAGCAGTTTTGAAAAATGCTGTACAGATTTGAAGCAGGTTTTTGATTAGAGTGGAGACAGCTCATTTATTCGCAGCATGAAGTCACGTTCAAGAGAATTTAGCCCTTGAACTGACAGATTGATTTGACCACATAGCAAGTTGATTAAATGTGGAAAAGCCCTTAAAATCAAACAAGCTGTAGATCCGGTTTGGCAGTAACACTTCCAGCAGTGTAATAAGTTCAAATGATACGTGGAACACAATCTCTCAGTGTGTGTTCAGATAATAACACCTGTACTGGCCAGGCGGCTATGTTTCCATGCAAACACCCCAGAATGTTTCGGAAATAACAAGCTTATCCTGAAAATGTACAGTAGGAGGAAAACTGAAGTTCACTGTCAATCAGATCAGGTGTGAGAATTTAAAAAGAAGTTTCTCAGTTAGTAAGAAATAGATTTCAAAGAATATATACACACACACAAATGGTTTCTGTGTAAAGGAATGACTGAAGTGGCCTTTTGATGACACATTTGTGCATTAATTAACTTCATAAATCCAGAACAGACTTATTCAATGATTCATTGTACATTTCTATATGTTCCTTATAAATAACTCATTAAAATAAATATAGACAAAACTGCTGTGAAGAGGTCTCCAGCTGCTTAAAAGTTAACTTTTATAAAAATCCTCTATCTCTCTATTTTTTTCTCCCTCTTTCCAATTCATGCCAGTGCAAGATGTTGTTGTTGTTGGAGCAGACAGAAAGGCAGGCTCCTGTGTGCTTTTAAATTAATTTATTCTACTCTTTGTTCGCATGCAAGGTAGTTGTACAAAAAGAGATAGAATAAAACGCTGTGGACCAGTCTTATATTAATCATCTTTAACTACAAGCATTTCAATTAATCATTTGAGGCAGTGCATTTATTATACACATGTATGTTTTTAGATTGTACTTAAATTTAATAAAACCTGCACATAATTACTTTCCCAGTGTTGGGTTGCGGCTGGAAGGGCATCTGCTGCGTAAAACATATGCTGGATAAGTTGGTGGTTCATTCCGCTGTGGTGACCCCAGAATAATAAAAGGACTAAGCCGAAAAGAGAATGAATGAATGCACATAATTACATATGTAATTACCGTCAAACCTCACCCCTAAACCACAACAACAGTCCCCAACCCTTAACCATCTTCCAACTCAATAGCAGCAATTCATTAAATAAAAAAGTTAGTTAATAAATTAATTATTAGCGTCCAAGTATTAAGACATGGATCAATATTAAAATGAGCCATGCAGTTTTATGTGTTAATCTAAAGAAATTATTTACAAATTAAAATAGAGTTAAAGAGTTAAAATATGTTGTTGACACTGTGAGAAACAGTGACTTTCAGTTTCTGTCTAGTAAACTTTTTAAATTTGACAATTATACTTTCAGAGATTTAAATGTGTTTGACTCAGTTTTATTGTGTGTCAGTGACAAATAAAATTATAATCAGATTTTTTTTCATGATACACTATTCTTTGGATGCTTTATCTGGATCATGACTTATACATTTAAAAGCTTGGGAAATTATGGGGCAGTTATTATCATTTTTATAATAAAGTCATTTGAATTGGACAATGCACTAAGGAGGGGACGGTATTAGGAAAATAGGTATAAAAACTGGAGGCGGAAGGAAGGACTAATAAAATGCCACAATTTTTTTCCCCAAATGTCTGATTTAGACTCAAATGGAAAGACAGAAGCCGCTGGGTGATTGCATTTTTGATGAGGCTCTCAAGGAGAGCAGACCCAGAGCACTCAAAGCCTTGCGGCTATTTCAACCCTCTGCTGCCTCCTCCACACCTCTCAATATCACAACCCTAATGCACCTACCCTGAATGACCATCCTGAACTCTTAGACAGAACTTTTAAACTCAACTCACAAAAGTTAAATTAAACAAATATTAGAACATTCACATTTTTTAAAACTAATTGAAATTCTTTTGTCAGTAAAGCTACATTCAAACATAAAATGTAGGAATTCAGTTTTCTGCGTCAAAGTAGAAGACTTATTTTGTTGTGTAGGAGTAAAAAATGCCCACAGACGCAAAGTAAGTCCTTATAAGAGATTGTTTAAAGCTCCACTTTCTTATAAATAAGTTAAAATACATATGCCATGGTCCTTGTCATACAATATCTGTAATATAATGAATTTTTAAAAGGTATATTCTAGACATTGAAATTAATTGAAATAATTTATTTAGTCAGAGTCATGCAATAACAGAAAATTTTGCTTGTTGTTTTAAATGTTAGGTTCCATATATTCATTCCACTTCATTTATATAGTGTTGTTTCATTTTCAATATTCTTTTTATGCTTGTCAACTGGCAGTCACTTAAGTGTCAAATGCATACCTAGATTATAAAGATTTTGGAGCTTTGGCTTCAAAATCACCACTTCATAGACTGGGTGTTAAAATAGACCACAGAAAAAATAAATGTATATATTCAGTATACTATATTAAATAAGGGAGAGGGTGCACTTCACAGCCATACAAGCAGTACCTCAGTTTTTGTTTTTCTTTTTAATCTGAGGTAAACTACATTCATTGTTGTTGCTATTCTTCTAAATTATATTCAAGCTAAAAAGCATTTTAATATTATGCAAAACCAGACAGCGGCCTGTTTTTTTGTTCATTAAGATCATAGAAACTCAGCTATTTAGTCAGTGAAAGTCTGGGAAGATCTGAGAATTTGACATGTGGAAATGTTTAATATATTTTCATCAAATGGTACAAGTGCTATACTGTCTTTTACACCTGCACTGTATGTGTCAAATAAAATGTGCATTGAAGCATCTAAACTTATGTTCTAATGCAAAAAAAAATATGTACTCTACCTGACAAAAGTCTTGTTATTGATTTCAGTTGTAAGAGCAACAAATAATAACTTGACTTCTAGTTGATAACTTGGAGAAGTGGCAGAAGGTAGATTTTTCCGATGAATCATCTGTTGGACTGCATCCCAAATATTTGACCTATTGGAACTCGCATGGACCCAAGATTCTTTTAGAAATCAGTCAAGTTTGGTGAAGGATAAATCATGGTTTGGGGTATGGCGGCATGCGAGAGATCTGCAGAGTGAATGGCAACATCAACAGCCTGAGGTATCAAGACATTTGTGCTGCCCATTACATTACAAGCCACAGGAGAGGGCAAACTCCTCAGCAGAGCGCTCCTTCTCATACTTCAGCCTCCACATCAAAGTTCCTGAAACAAAGATGGTCAAGGTGCTCCAACATTGGCCAGCCAGTCACCAGACATGAACATTATTGAGCATGTCTGGGGTAAGATGGAGGAGGCATTGAAGATGAATCCAAAGGATTGGAAACACTTTATAATAACTACACACTATGAATAATTTATTAAGCATTAGCAGTGAGTTCATTATTTGTTAAGCATTAACTCTACATTATTATACGTTAGTAAGCTGTTTATAACTGCAGCTACAAATGCTGTATTCTTGTCTTAAAACCACATTTATAATGTGCTTAATAATTGTACTTTCATAATTGGTGACTGGTTGATTTTTTATTACTAAATTAAGTATTGCATTATTTACAAACCATTTGTATTTAAGAGTAGTTGGAGGTTTTTAAGATCATTCGGAATGAGTAAATGATTAATAAGTTATTGAAATTACGTTTATATATCTTATTATTCAGGCATATTGTAATGGTTACTATGTATGTTAATAAATGCCTTATTAACTCAACTTCAAGTTTTGTGACCTAATCTAAAGTGAGGACTATTAATGCTTTATAAATCCCTTATAAATGACAATTAAAGGTTTGGTATCAAATGAACAATAATCTTTGCAATCTTATCTAAAAAGTAAAATTACTGTGAGTGTCAAAAATACGACATATAATTGGATAAAACAACAATATACTAATTTAACAACATGACAGGATGCGATGTTTAAACTGTACAGTAATTTTATTTTAGATAAGGATGCAAAGATTTATATTTCATTTGATAGTTTTATTTGTGTATCTTTAAATGAATAGAAATGAATAAAGTCATTTATGTTCTTTTTTCTTAGACTTTAACTGAGCCTTTAATTGTCATTTATAAGGGATTTGTAAAGCATTAATAGTCCTCACTTTAGATTAGGTCACAAAACTGGATGAAGTTGACTTAAGAAAGCATTTATTAACATACAAATTAACTATTAGTAAATGTCTGAATAATAAGACATAGAAATGTTAATTTGAATCATTTATTAATCATTTACTTACGCATTCTAAATGATGAAATAAACACCAACTATGCTTAAATAACTGGTTTGTAAATAATGCAATACTGAATTTAGTAATGAAAAATAAATCATTAACAAAGTATGAAAGTATAATTGTTAAGCACTTTAAAAATGTGGTTTTAAGTCAAGAATACAGCATTTGTAGCTGCAGTTATAAACAGCTTACTAGCGTTTATTAATGTGGAGTTAATGCTTAACAGATAATGAATTCTCTATTTGCTAATGCTTATTAAATGGTTCATAGTGTGTAGTTATTATAAAGTGTTACCAAAGGATCTTAATGAACTCCGGGAGTTCTGCAAGAACGCATTCTTTACCATTCCAGATGACTTTATTAATAAGTTATTTGAGTCATTGCAGAGATGTGTGAATGCAGTCCTCCAAGCTTTGGTAAAATAAGCGTAATCTAGAGGCCTTTGCCTTTCATATAAGCCACTTTTGATACCAAATTATCAACTTAAAGTCAAGTTATTATTTGTAATTCCTAAAACTTGGATATGCGACAAGACCTTTATCAGGTAGTGTATATATTTTATGACTGTAAATACCCAAATGATAATCAGAATTCAACAGTGTTTTACTAGTTAGCAAATAATATTACTATTAATACTAGATATAAAACATTTTAGACACATTTCTTCAGAAGTATGTATTAAAGTGTTATTAAACCTAAAATACCTCTTGCCATCTGTTCATTTCTGTATTGAGTCCAATGCCGTTTGCTGTTTTATTTCCAGACATTTGTTTTTATGTTTTCCATTTTTAGAAATATCTCTTCCTCCCAGTGAATGAGATTTTTTTCAGTGCTTTAAATGCACAGTTTTGTGTGATGCTACAGTAATGCCATCCTGAAGCACTTGACCCTTCTACACATTTCACGCCTCCAACAACTACATTTGCATTGTTTGTATCCTCTACAGTTAAAATGGAGGCACAAATCAGGAACATATATCGTTGGCAGCTTTATTTAAAATGCCTTGAAACAATGAGTATGAGTTTATATCGCTTAAATATCACATATAAGCTTACTGGGGAAAATGTGGTTTGAAATGTTTGCGATGCATTTTGAGTTTAATGAACAGCAAGTGTGTCTTTACCATAGAGAAAAGAGTGAGGTGGTCATTACAGACAATATCTTCACACAAATGAGGAGCAATGGCGAGGCCAGGGATTTTAAAGTGAGTGGACCTTGGTAAACCTCAGTGTATCTACTCAAACTAAAGTGCATCATTTTAAGACACAAGAGTTAAAAATAGACGGCACAGTAGCTCAGTGCTTAGTACTGTCACCTCACAGCAAGAAGGTTGCTGTTTCGAATCACGGATGGACCAGTTAGCATTTCTGTGTGGAGTTTGCATGTTCCTGTATTCGCGCGGGTTTCCTCTGGGTGCTACGGTTTCCCCCGCAGTCCAAAGACATGCGCTATAGGTAAATTAAATAAACTAAATTGGCCGAAGTGTATGAGTGCATGTGTGAATGAGTGTGTATGGATGAAAATTTGTGTTTACAGCAATATTTTTTTAATTATTTGGGTGACCAAAATTTTTTCACAACAACAGAGATATGCAGAAACATTAATAACAACATGGCAAGATGTAATCGTTCATTTTGAAAAGTGTTTTACAACAGTTCTGATTGGATGATGTTCTTTAATATCAGCACTCGTACAGCCTCCTCACCCTTGTGTATTATTCCAACCACATAGAGTTACAGCAGATCAATGAACTCACTACAGTTTGACAAATATTGCAGCTGTTGGACAACATAATGTACTTTGGAGGCTTTTTAGGCGAGAATGTTGTTGTTTAGATTGCAACAATGCAATTTATTTATAAGGACAGCGCCTATTTTAAATATTTATAATTTCACAGATACAGCACGTCGGCATCCATCAGCCTGTCAATGAGCATTGATGTACCGCTACAAGATGGTGACAGGGACTGCATAATAAGCCCTTAGAGGAGAAAAACTCGTTCCTTATCGCAAACACAACAGTAATCTGGTAGTGTTTGCATTGCTTTGGATTTTTTGGGGTTAATTATTGTCATCTTCAGATTGCAACAGAGAAATACTGAGAAATCTCTGGAGACTGATGACATTTCATGCCGTTCAGCCTTAAAATCTTATCAAAATCACCTGTTTTTTCATCACTTTAGATATTACACTAGAGAATCATTCAAATACTAGGTCTAAAGTGATGTTAGTGAAGAAGCAGCGGTTTCTGCTGTTCTGACGTCAGTTGCAGATGTGAATGAATGGTGGAAGAAAGTAGTTCCTCATACAAAAGGGTTTTTAGACTCTCTGTGTTTGATTTACTTTTTAATATACACAATTATGCCGTCAAACTGTTGTATAAACATAATATCACACTCAAAGCAGTGCGATATGGCTGTATATTGTCATGGCTGTATATTGTATATTGCCGATATACAGCCATATCACACTGCTACTTTATATTTCATTATTATTAATGTCATAGCTCTACATTTTAATCAAACATTTGACCTAAGTTTCTTAATAAAGTGAGAAAAAGAATCACAAGTACAGAGTATATACACCCTTTTCCATGTAGTAAATATATACAAATGATTAAATAATTGAATTTACAGAAAACGTAATTCATGATGACTTTATGGACTTTTTACTTTATATATATATATATATATATAATATTTACACAGGGTGGGCCAAATCTTAATAAACTTATTGGTAATTTCACAAGAAAAACCAATGGTGTGCTTGGTTTTAACGTATACTTTATTCTTTTATGAGCCCCCTCACATACACTAATGTGCCACAAACAGGACGTTAATATCACCAACCGTTCCCATTTTATTTAGGTGTATCCATATAAATGGCCCACCCTGTATATATATTTGTTTTGAAATCTTTTGCAATATTGCCCCAGCCCTATTTTGGTATTTTTTTACAGGTATTTTTTTACTGTTTACTATACAACAATGGGGTATATAGCTTTATATTCCAGCCATTTCCCCAGAACAGATACATTTTAAGTCTGTTGTTGTTTATTTTTTAAGCATTCATGTAAGCTCTATATCCACATTTGTCAGTCGTTAAAATTTAATTCCAAAACCTGTCCTTGTAGAACACAGCCACTCAAATTAGGGCATTGCAACCCTAATGTAACCCTCATCACCGGTGAATTTGGAGCAGGAAAAAGGTTTAGATTGATGATCGCAATATAAATAAGGTTTATTTGAATGTTTTCAGACTCACTTGAGAAGGAATCTCTCTCTGTTAATTCTCTATTGGTCCTAATGACCGGCTGCAGATGCTGTGTGTAGTGGCCTCTTGCAGAGAAACTGACTGAAATGGGGCATGATATTGAATTTCAAATCAAACTCTTCTATTTGCAGCATAAAACAGTGGGTGGTTTGTCTATCTGCCACACTCATCTTTCATTCATAAAGTCACATTGCTTTTTAATAACAAATGTGAAGCCTTTTCCCTCCTTTTAATCGATTTCACAACCGTTTGAGTCAGTAAACCATGACTTATTGTTTGTTTGTGTGTGTGTGTGAGAGAGACATGACTTCACTGCCCGCATAAATACATAATTTATATTTTAATAGGTCATCTGTATCAGGTTGTGTTTTGGTGACCCTGGATTTTCCCTTTATGAGCACATGTGACTCGCTCAGAATGAAATTTACTGTCATTGGACTTTTATTTTTATAGATTACCCATAAGACCGTTCAAATATTGATATATCATGTCATTTTTTCTCCTCAAGAATTTACAATGGCTGTTTTCCTTGTTGGCTGTCATCAATCATTATAGCACAATCTTTCCCCCCCCCCACAGTTTTTTTTTCTTGATTTGAAACCACATCTTCATTTATAATGAGCGCTTAGGGAGCACAGCTGCTGAAAGAAATCCCATTGCCACTGTAACTTTATTTTCGTGGCAGTTGTTTTCATGTTTTGTGACAAGCAGATCACATTTAATGAAAATATATTAGGATTCTGTGTCTGTCTCTGGCTCTATTTCCTTTCTCTGGCCTGCGACCTCTACCTTCACGAGTTTGCCTATGATTCATGTGGCATTTTAATTTCTCATTATTCACCTGTCTCCTCTCTTTTCTTTCCTTCTTCATATCATATGATGTTCCTGCATGTCTGAGAGGGCTGTGGATGAGAGCTGTGGATGATCACGCACAGAAGGTAATTGGAAGCACCAGTTTTGAGAATGCTGTGTATTGTTGTACTAATGATAGATCAGAATGCAAATATCATACTTCAGCACAATTTAGCATGATAAGCAGTCACATTTCAAATAAAATAAATTGTTATACTTAGAGTAAACATTAATACATTTGAATTGTATAGTTATTCATTCATTTTCCTTCAGCTTATTTCCTTAATTCAGTAGGGGTCGCCACAGCGGAATGAAATGCCAACTTATCCAGCATATGTTTTACACAGCGCATGCCTTTCCATCTGCAGCCCAAAACTGGGAAACATCCATACACACTCATTCACACACATACACCTATGGCCAATTTAATTTTGAATTATATAGAGGAATTACCAACCAAGTCACGCATGATGTCACACGGGTCCCCAGTTGCTAAAAGAGGCCGGTTGCAACAGCAAACATGTCACCGTACACCACACTGCTTTTAATGCCAACCGCAGACGTCTTTGGCTTAAAGGGAGCTGAATAAGTGACGACCTAATTAAAAATCACAGGAAAAAACATTGGTGTACTTTCATATCAGGTAAGTTCACACTATGCTGAATCATACACATTACTTGTTTTCGATTGCAGGAATGATTTCAGCAAAAACAGTTAAATAGGGTGAATTAAACTGCAGACACTGAATGCTTAGAATAAAATGTAAAAATGTAAGTTGACATACCCTGCTGTACATGGGCCGTTCGCTGTCAGAATGCAGTTTTGCTTGTTGATGATTACCCAGGCCTTGTGTAGCTCCATCTTCTTTCCTTGTCTGTGGTTAGGCAGAACCTCGGTTTTTAGCTCTACAAAGTTTTGAATCTGGTAATCATGGAACATTATTTCTTGCACATGACCACACAGAACAAAATTGTTGGCATCCAAAGACTGGAGTGCCTTTAACTTCTCTCTCGTAAAATCACTTGGTGTTTCAATGAGATAGTTGTATATTTCGGGCTGGATGCTTGGCCATTTCGTCTTAACCAATATCCATTGGAAGGGTGCTATACCACAAATAGATCTGTCAGACGAATGCCGCTCACTTTAACGTTAATGTTGCAGAGTAACTGTGCTTATCACTGATGTGCTTAATACACTGAAAGCATTATGTAAATAATATATATAATGTATAATCAATATAACTTATTTCTAATACAACAACAATCCGCTGTGTAAAGCATATGCTGGATATGTTGGCGGTTCATTCCACTGTGGCGACCCCTGATTAATAAAGAGACTAAGCCGAAGGAAATATAACAATGAATGTTTGTTGTACCAAATGTGTAAGTCGTTGTGTTTAATGTTTAAAAAACATTTAAAAACTTTTTTTTAAAAAGTTACTAATTAATTCTGGAAATGTTACAATATTTTATCTATAACTATTATGACATGTTTTGCACCATCATTTTGAGAAAGAGTATGAAAGCATGCTTAGAGTCAGCCCAAAAACGTAAAATTCCTATAGCAGTATCTACTAATTTTATTCATGCCACAGTGCATGCTGGGGAACATCCTTAATAATCAGCAACAGAAACGTTTGGTATGCAGCAGTTCATTCCAGAAACTACCAGGGGAGTATATTGTAGGTTTTACATTTGGATGTAGGTTCTCAATTATTTATTGTGAAGCTATATGCTGGATTGTTTTTATTTACAGCACACACATGTTTCTACACACACAGCTGCATGCTCTGGCCATTGGGGTTTTTGAAAGGTCTTGGTGGGTCAGGCTGGATTGAGGTTGCAGTGTCACTCAAAGCCTTTGTTCTGAGAAGATGAAACACTTTGCGAGCCAGGTGATGCTCAGAGCAACGTCTTTTTATCAATACATTTTTCCCCCTCGGTTTTCAATTTGTTTTGAAGAGCTTCGAGACTGAAGAATTTCTGACTGAAAGCAGGATGACTGTGAAAAGCAAATCAGCCGAAATGGCTTCATCCTTGCGCAAGTTCACTCTCTCGCTCTGACACAGAAACAAAACAAATTGCTGGAAAATTGCTCAAAATAACCCTTTTAATCTGTAAGGCAAAAGTCAGGCTTTATATATGGGAATCAAAGAATATAAAAACAAAGCAGATGTGCTTTTCTTGAGGTTTTTAATTTTTCTTACAAATTTGAAAATTAATAAAACATATTATTAAGAATATAACAGACAGGTAAAGCTCTAAATTATATCCACCATCATAGATGTTTTATCATTTGTTAATGTTGTTCTTTTGCTTTAGAATTTACCTTCTGAGCTGCCTATGTGTGTCATGATCATATTCGTCTTTCTTGTGCTTACCAGATCAACTATGCAAAAAAATCTACTTAATCACCCATGCAATGTTATACAACAAGGTCAGTTTTACACAAGAGGATCTGAGGATGAGATTTCAGCTGCTGCGGTCTTAATGCCCACATTCCTGTTTGTGATATTTTGCATTTTAGCATGAGAATGTCTATTCATCGCATAATGCACACTACTGTGAAGTAGGTTAGAAACAGGGAGGAGTTGAGACATAAATCACTCAATGACCTGCTTGTCCTGTGAACAATTACCTTCAAACAGTAAAAATATCAGATTACTTGACCTCAGAATATGAATGCACTTCATGAAGACAACTGATGATTGGGTGATTAAAATTACAGTCACAGAAAAAAAAATTATGTTTATACACTTTATGTTCAGAATCAATAACCTTAATCTGGACGTGCAAACTCTGAAGCCTATTACAGGATTCTTGGATGAATGACTGAAAATATATGTCATTAACTTTTGAATGCAGAAAGAGTTTTAGACGTTTGACAGAACAAATGCTTCTGCTTTTTATGGTTGAAATTACATTTCTAGATATGTGAATTGAGCATGTATGCTTGGAAGTGAATGTAAAGAAGACAGATATTCAATAGGATGCCATAGAAAGCATGTGGCATGTCATTAACAGATCTAAAACAGATCTAAAATAAAGCAGTTGACAGAAAGGTGCAAAGATAATGTGATTTTCCTGCAATGATTTGTATAGATACGTGATCTGCAGAGATTTTCAATTGAATTTTCTCACTTAAAAAAAACATCATTTCAAATGTGCATTGGAAAAATAACATGAACTTGACTGAAATACTTGTGCTTAATCATATTATTAAATTAAAAGAATAAAAAATAGGATGCAGGTGAACCACTGAGATCAATATGGGACATGTGACCTAGTTTATGCATTCCTGTAGTTTTATCATTCCACCTGCATCAATAAACTAAAAAGTCTTTTGGAGGAATCATTTATACAAACGGTTATTGAGGTTTGCCTCCTGATATCCAATATTCAGATGTATAAGTAAATGTGCTATGAAGTAGTAAACAGTAACAGTATTTATGTTTTGCTAATATGCAACATTTAATACTGTAAGCGATCGAGCGGCGTAAAAAGCTACTGTTTCTATGGTTTAGCAAACTGACTGTTTTGGTACTTCACGAATAACCTAACGTTGCCGATACTTTTTTGGTCGCTGAAAAGTTCATTTAAAAGCTTTCTTTCAAGAACTGAATCTGTTCAGTACTTTGTAAAACATTCAACCATTTGTTTTGGTTTGCTTTGGAAAGGTAAATGACCTCTTGACCCCCCCTGAGTCATTCAGTAATGATTTGGCCTGGGATTCCCTCGCACTCCATGAGTCCCGTCGAAGTGAATGGTGTGATCGTGTCCAGTGAAATCTCCCCGTCGCACTCAAACTGCCCGATGTTCGGTAACAGCATGTTTTTGTGATTCCGAGAAACGTTCGAGGTGACAGAGTCCTTGTCAAACGGGAGACTCTGCTCCTCTCGGGTGTTCGGCATCTGGACAGCAAGCGGTTGCGCTTCTTTCTGAAGGGTCGTGTCGTGGTGATAGGACACCAGCTCGTTACTGAAGTTCACCGTCTCCACGGCGGTGCTGGGGAAAATTTTATTGCAGCCCAAAATCGAGGAGAACGCCTTCCTGAAGTCCGCGTTAAACGCGTAGATGACGGGGTTGAGGGAGGAATTGGCCCATCCGAACCACACGAATATGGTGAAGGTCGTGTCACTGACGCACTGGCAGAATGGTACCATGCAGTTGAGCACGAAAAACGGCAGCCAGCAAAACACAAAGACCCCCATTATGATAGAAAGTGTTTTCAAAACTTTGGTCTCTTTCTTGAAGGTGGTTTTCAGCGAGTTCTCGTTGGAGCAGTCGTTGGACTGGTGGTGGTTTTGCGCGTGTTCCACCGCTCTCTCCAAAGAGGAGATCCTGCGGATCTGCGTTTGCGCAATACGGAATATCCTCGTGTACGTGGCGATCATGATGATTACGGGGATGTAGAAACTTATAAGCGAAGACGAGATGGCATAGGTCCTGTTCAGGTTGGCTTTGCAGTTGTCGCTGTAGTCTGTGCCGTTTCCCCCTGCGCCCTCCTCGTCGTCATCAGCCATGTGCCAATTGAGCTGAACTGGGATGAAGGAGATTAGGATGGACAGGGTCCACGCCACTCCAATCATCATGAAAGCCACCCGGTGGGTCATTTTGCGCTCGTATCGGAACGGACTCGCAATGGCCCAGTAGCGGTCCACGCTGATAATGCACAGGTTGAGGATGGACGCGGTGGAGCACATGATGTCAAAAGCAATCCAGATGCCGCAAAACCGGCCGAAAAGCCATGTGCCAGCCACCGCGGATATTGCCTCCCACGGCATCACCAGAACGGCCACGAAGAGATCTGAAACGGCCAGAGAAATGACGAAAAAGTTGGTTACTTTGGAGCGCAGGTGTCTGAATTTGACCACGGCGGCACACACGAGCGTGTTCCCTAAAAGCGTGGAGACGATCAGGAGGAAGAGCACAAAACCAAGTAGAGCGCGCACGCTGTTCTGCCCGTCTCCATCCTCTCGCTCCTGCGCTCCGTGCGCGCGGTCCTGCGTGTGATTTGTACCGTTCTCCATTTCTAAGATCGTATCCATTAATACAGCATATCACCAAAGCCAGTCAGCTACATTGTTTAAGTTAGTCTTCAGGAGAGACCTGTCCGATATCCAGCTCTGTCCCATGTTGGCAAGTTGGGATAACTGCGTCCGTTCTCGGTGCTGTGTGCGTGGAATGACCCACATTTACGCGCTAGTGCGTCTCGCTCGAGAAGTTCTTGCTTTGTGATTGGTTTATGTCCACACCGCTGACTCTGTGTGATCAGCACCGACATTCCTTCTCTCCGAATGACTAGTTGCCAATTAACCTGAAATACGGACAAAAAATGCCACCCTGCAAACGATAAATAAAGAGTAATAACACACATTTAGACAAATTATAACAATTGACAGGTGACGGAGCAAATTGACGACAACAACAACAACAACAACAATAATAATAATAATATTAATAATAATAATAACAACAATAATTAATAATAATAATTATTATTATTACTATTAATATTATAAAATGAATAGACCTGATATTAACAATGTTTTTGTTGAAGTTGAAGAGTTCTGCAATTACCAAGAGGAAAATCAAAATCATATATCCTCCTCACATGGAATACTTTGGCAGAATTAATCAATCAACCAATCAATAAATCAATCAATAAATCAATGTAGGCCTAAATATGCATTTATGCAAATATGTATTTAATTTAATTCTGTTTACTCGACTACAAAACAACTTGCATGCGCATTTTCAAGCATTATGAAAATAAGATGAATGATAATATCTTGGAATGTTATTAATGCAATGACTGCACATAGAGTCAGATGATTTGTAGTAATGCATTTTTAATTTAACAAGTATAAAAGATAGTATTTGTGCATCGTTGCTATATGTGTCAAGCTGTGTCAGACTTCTGCTTTGGTTTTGTTTCCCATTCTATTTACTGAAAAACTCCTCTTTATATAACTGTCAATCAAGTTACTGGATATTGCCATATTTGTTTTCCAGTAATAGTGCACTGAGAAACTCCAGAATTGCTTGAAGTATTTCACAAAAATATTATTTATTAGTATATTGTGATTTATTTAATTATTTGTTCGGAATCTAGTGAGTATCATCTGTTTAAAATAATTTAAAGAGCAAATAATAATTTATAATAATTCTTTTAATTTTCCCCAAAAAAGCTAGGGGCTTTTCATCGCTTGTATGTTGGTAATTAATATCAATGCTATGGGTACGTTAATGTGTTTAAATGAATGCAATCTAACTTTCCTGTAAATAACAGAATATTTTAATTTATGAATACCAAGACTTTAAAGCCTGGAGACTACACCAACTACATATGTGTTCAAAGTGAAATGCATCTTTTTTTTGCACAAAAGAAAGCTTACACAAGAAGGTCTCTTATAGAATTTAAATAACAATGCATAAAAGACTGTGGTGTCATATTTCATTCCCTGCGGAATATAGGACAAATTCAGCAACACAAAACAAACCTGTTCTATAAAAACCTGTTCACTTGATTTAAAAAAAATAAATGAGTAAATTCATAGACATAGGAAAGGCAATTATCAATTTATAAATGTACAAATATTTTTGTAATTTTTTAGATGTTTTTATTGTCACCGTAGTCGTAAAACAAAAAAAGACTTGTGTATTGCCGCCCTCTATTGGTCATTTTGAATTCTACGATAGAACGATAGATAGATAGATAGATAGATAGATAGATAGATAGATAGATAGATAGATAGATAGATAGATAGATAGATAGATAGATAGATAGATAGATAGATAGATAGATAGATAGATGGATAGATGGATGGATGGATGGATGGATGGATGGATGGATGGATGGATGGATGGATGGATGAATGGATGGATATGTAGAACGTTATTTTCCTATTTGCCTTTGTTCCATATATGAATAATGGAAGATAGATAGATAGATAGATAGATAGATAGATAGATAGATAGATAGATAGATAGATAGAACATTAGATAGAACATTAGATAGAATAATAGATAGAACGGTAGATATGGTAAAACTTTATATCCATTTTCTTCCAAATGTTTTAGCATTCCATATATGATTAAGGAAAATAGGCATAGATAAATAAATATATACGTATTTGCATTGCATAGCCTAAATGTGAGTAAAGAATATGAACTATTAATGGAAATATACGTCTAGAAAAATATAAAACTGTTATGACTTGGTTGTTGTGGGCTGCAATTTTAACACACAGTGTCTGCAGTTGCTCCAGCTGTCCGGTGGATGTCGCGTTAACTCCTGGAAATCCCACTTCCAGCCTTTCGCTGGAAAAGAGAGACACGCCGACACCACATTCAAAATGGCCTCTATCAGCGACTGCGCTGGACGTGGATCAAAATGTGTATAAACAACACCCAGCAGTGGCGTTACCCCGCATCCTTAACGCTAAAGGCTTCGGAGACGCGATGTCATGAGTGTACCGGACCGGCCGAATCAGCGGACTACATAAGATGAGAGCTTGTTTTGCAGACAGCCCAGCAGAACCGGGGCGCCGCCGCTGCAGCAGGGCTTCATCCGCCTTTCCGACCCAGCGACACCTCCAGTGAGATGGAGAGGGTGGAGGATGCTGGTGAGCCCAAGCTCGCACCGTTTATCGATGTCAACGACAACCGGGAGGAGCATAAAGCACGCGTTTGCGGTTCAGACACAGACGGAGCACGGGAGGGCTCTGTTTACATTTCGCCATACGCGTATCCGGGCGGTGCTGGACAGCAGACTCGTTCTTCAGTGCTGGCGGGGTGCAAGGCCGGGGTATTAAACGGGTTTCCCGAACAGCTGGATATGGTGTGTCCGGATGGAGAGGAGGGGACGCCGTCAGACACGGGTCGGGTTTCAGGGACTTCAGAGACCGAAGATAAACCCGACAAGGCGTATTTAAATTCCCAACTGAGGTCTGCAGTGTCATTCACGGGTAAAACCTCCCCAGATATGAAGATGCCTAATGGAGATTTGACCCATGAACACATGGATCATGATCAAACTCATTTAAGATGTTTAAATTTCGCAGAAGGGTTCAACAGGAAGGCGTCTGCTGCTTTAGACAGGGGTGTAAAAGTGGGCAATGGAGGGCTGTTGATTGTGAACAGCTATGACACCCTCTCTCAAGTCCCTTTTGGAGCCTTAGGTGGCCTTCCTGCTCCAGAACACCCTGTCTTTGTTCATAAGATCGATGGTATCCTCTCCTCTGGGAGGTCATGTGAAAGGGTCAGTCATTCCAGCGCAGATGAGGCCCAGCCCTGTGACCCGGATCCAGCATACACCCTATCAGATCTCAGCACCAAGCTGTCCTTGTCACCCCTGGCAGAAAACACCAGCGATTACACCGAGACAGAGCCTAGTCCGGAGGAGGATTTCAGCGACACGGGGCCCCCAGTCAGGCCTCAGAACCTCCGGACTAACCCCGGGCACCCAATCTCCCTCAGCTGTGATGCCACTCCTCTGAGTCCTGAGGATGATGGGTATTTTGGGGCAGAGGGTAGTGTGGATGAATGTCTCGGCTCTGGGAATACATTTGAGGGTGGCCGGCGGCAGAGTGCTCCAGACAGAGTGGCCGCTGACCCCGATGCCTCATCTGACCAGACGCTTGGCACCAAGAGACATGGCATTGCTGATTTCCTCACCAGGTAGATGGCAGTTGCGCACAGATTGATTTAATTTTATTTTACAGTGGTTCAGATCACTACAATCAGTTAAGTTTTTTATTTGTTTGATTGTATTTTTATTTTAAGCTCAGAAGAAATGATATGATCAGGATTATATCAGTTCTTGGCTGATTTGAGTGTTTTTTTCTTTCTTTATTGATTAGATTAGATTAGATTAGATTCAATTTATTGTCATCACACATGTACAAGTACAAGGCAACGAAATGCATGGGATTAAATATACACTATCATTCAAAGTTTGGGGTTGATAAGAAGTTAAAATACAGTATAAGAAGTCAATAAACATTATATAATTGAGTAGACCCCATTTTGAAAATAAATATTTTTATCAATTTCTCAGTGAATATAGGCAATGTATTTTGGTGCATTTACACAAAACGGATTTACTAAACAGATATATTTATTAAAATAATATTTTAGTCACCAAACATATTTACGAATTGAAAGCTAAAATTGAATTTTTCACTTTTTTTGCTTCTTTTGATTTTTCTTCTTTTTAAAATTTGTTTTTCATATTTTTCTATAACATAAATTTGGGTGTGTTAGTTTTTTTTACCGGTATCGTAAGTTATTTTGTTAGATGAGCTTCAGATTTGTCTTCAGTACTGACTAATCTAATGTACATGCACAAATATAATATTGGATAGCTTCATATTAAAAATAGGGCTTTAAAAGATAGATTTCTGAGGGGTGTACTTGTATATGCCGAGCACTGTATGTGTGTGTGTGACATTTGTATTTATTTGCATTAATTTGATCAAAAGCACTGTAAAAAAAAAAAAAAATAGTAATTTTTTTTTATGTTAAATAGTTTTGTGAAACCCCCAATTCAATGTATTCAATTGATGAATGTATAAGAAACACTTTTTAAAAACAATTTATTCAATTGCTTTTGATCAATTTAATCTGTCAATGGATTATTTATTAAAAAAAAACTATACTTGGCCACATACTTCTGAATGATAGTCTTATTATTGACTAAGCTACATGCTTAGTCATCTTCTAGCGCAAATTTTAGATGATAGTATGTCAAAGATAATTTTAAATTTTTAGCCTGCAAAACTATTTGAATCTTTATTTCATATTGTGATGCTCAGATTCACTTAAGCATTCTAATATCGGTTTGCCGTTAACAATCTAACTTTCAAGATCTGTTTTCACAGTATTGTATTTTTTACAATTTTGTACAAAATGACTTTTTTTTCATGTCATGAAGAATTGCATTTTATTTTGAAAAATGAGGTAAAGTTGGTTTTATATTCGCACATGCGGTCATTCTCCTTAATAAGGTCAAGTGCTTTTTTGGGGTTTCCGCCTAGATTTTGCCTACCCATGTTCAAAAGCTTCCCAAATCCACATGCAGAGGTGTAAATGCAAATGTTTGGTATCATTCTAAAGAAAAACCTTAGAATTTTCTTTGAATAAAACACTGTTGAAAGTGATTAAAATAATTTTATATGTTGTCTGTGTTGTAATAAATCCCTCCAAAAAAAGAGACGCTTTTTTTTTTTTTTTTAACTCAAATTTGAAAGTGTATCTTTTAGGTTCTGTGTGGTCTAGGTTGCTGTAATTAATTTGGGTGGTTTCTGCACATGTCAGTATTCAGAAAAAAGAAAAATGTCTCTATCATAATCTATGCAAAAGTTATTCTATTCCAACTGATGAGAGAACGGAGCCACTTATGGGGGTATTGGGCCAGTACTGACCTTTAAAATGTAAAGAATGCGGAAGTACATGAGCTCACGGACCCGGTAAATTCTGAATAGTGAAATCATATTATCAGGCAATGACTATCAAAGTACAACATTGTTGACAGTTAATTAAATAGTGCTAATGTTGTTTTGAAGTCATACTTGCATGCTAATTCAGACCGAATATTCAAAGTAGCCTGTAAGCAATATAGGGATCGTTAAGTGAACGAATGTGCGAATATAAAACCAACGATCAGTATTTTAAAGTATTAACTATGCTTTTGTGAAGTGTAGATCTGTGTAAGCAAGCTTTTTATTGTTTTAGAGCTTAAGTCACACTGTTGTACACATGATCAGGTAAATAGTGACAGGCGCTTTGATTACCACTTACCTGTGAACTTTTTTTCTTCACTGAAATGCTTTACAGAAGGTCCAAGGTGTGCTGTTTACTTTGATAACACTCTCTTGTTTTGAGATATTCGATCAAGAGAAGCCTCTTTGCTTTATGAAAGTCCAATCCAGTTTAAAAGCACAGTTATCTCAGTCTCGCATGAAGTCAAATTTCTACAGTAGAACCAAATCACATGACATCGCCCTTCATCTCTGACTCGCATCTGCACCATTTGTGTTATGTTTAGGTTGAAAGCTTCTTATTCCACCCATAAAGCAATACCAGAGTTCAGAGGGAGTCCTAGAAGCTTTGGTCTTTACAAAGAACTTGATGGACTTAGTTTGGAAAAACACACACTGTGGAATTTTAATGTCAGCTTTTATGAGTTTCAGGGCTTCATAGCGTTCTGCCTTGTTCTTGCACTCTCCATGCCTTCACTTCCCTATTTTACACGGGCAAACTTCTCTTTTCCATCTTTATGTTAGCATATCTTTCACTTTTGTTATACTTTCTCATTGTCCACTGTTGTGTCCGTCATCCAATCTGTCTCTCTCAGCACATTATTGATCTGCTTCACTGGCTTTATTGTGTAATTAAGACAGCGTTGGATCGATCGTCCCGCCAGAAAGCATGTTCAGAGGTTTAATGAGCTCATCTCAGTTGGGTCTGCTCATTAGCTGTGTGTTTTTTTTGTAAAGGGCACCTGTGACTGTGACTCAAGGCTTTATTTGCAGGATGCAGGATCACAATGAGTACATTGAAATTCCCTGCATTAGGCACATTAAACCATTAGACCTACTATGCATTGCTGAGCTGTCCCAAGATCTTAATTTTCTGTACTCTTAATGAGTTGAATTGTTGTCATATTAAGGCCCCTATTACAAGACTTAAAATTTAAAGTTCCCCCAAAAATGAGAATTTTTCCAAACCTGCATGATTTTTCATTTTTCTGTTGAACACAAATGAAAATACTTTTGATAGGCCTGTCATAATAATCAATATATCGACTTATCGCACAACACATGGACATGACCTGGTGATGCAATGTAAATCGCCCATACATTAAAAACTATTCTAGCAACATTTTAGCTGATTGCACAACATCTCTATTGGAGGAGTCAGTGTCAGTATGGTTAAAAAACACTATAGTATTTACTGTATATTTTCTGGATGTCTGACAACGGAAAATAGATCTGGTAACAGAAATCGCAGGCTGTTACTTTTTACCTTGCACTTTTTTGTTAACATTATTTAGGATATGCGTTTTCACTTTCTGATACCAATGCCTAATTTTTAATTTGTTGAGATAACTAATTAAATGAAATCTTCTTAAAAATAAAAATATTATGTGTTCATTCAAAGAGTGTACTTGCATTATGATGATATTATATCGTAATTTTGTTTATCGCAATATATTTTGATGCAATATATTGTACAACAAAAAGTAGATATTGTGACAGGCCTAACTTTCTCTTCCAAGTGTTTAAGGTAAAGTAGTGTATTGTGTGTTTTTTTTTTTTAGTAATTCACTCTTTTTCTCTCTTATTTTGTCTGTCTCTTTTCACAGGAGTTTGTTTTCCTGGAAGCCCAAAGAATCAAGGGCAGTGGCTTCCCAGAGTGCTCCAGGATGGAAGTTGTTTGGGAAAATTCAACTTCGGGACAATTCTCTGAAAGACTCCAGAACCATTCAAGAGGTAAGAGAGATGGTTAAGATTTAAACATGAGAATTCAGTCTTCTTTTGTTCATTCTATACCTTTTAAGATTTGTTTTTGGGAAATGGCACATAATAGAATCTTTTATGTTTGATTTTATTTGAAAAACGAAATTATAATATTTTACAGTGTTAAAGTGCAATTTAGTAATGTAATGGCAACATACACTAGCAATTTTAATTCTACATAAACTCTTTTGCTCAGCAGTGATGCATTTATTTGATTAAAATGCACCAGAAGAGTAACATAGTGAAAGGTGAATACAATTAAGTTTTAAAATGGGATATATTCTTGTGATTTATTACAGTGGTTCCCAAAATAGGGGTCAGGAAACAATGACAGGGGGTACCTTAGTGATTTTCAAAAGTCAAATAAATTTGATTATACTATTAGAATTACCATATTTTATCCATAACTCACAGAAGATCAAAATAGTAGTTAATAGTTACATAAAAAAAACAACATCTTGCAAATAAAAAGCTATCTATTTTTTTTTTCCATTGGATTGATTTAAGTTAGATTAACAACACAGCAATAGTGTCGGATGCAGCAGATTGATTTTATAGCACCAGGATAAACATTGACACCTTTATGGCTATTAAATGCATAAAAATAAATATAGGCCACAAATAATATTAAGATTTTGGCGATCTCGAAAATTAAACCAAGAATAGACTTGGGCTGAAAAAATTGTGCCCACCGGTCTCATTAAGTGAGATTAATTAATAAATGACTATATGATTGTTAGACTGTTGCACTTTTTTGTGTTGTCAATATGCTCGTGTTTATATAGGCCTATTGTTGTGTGCGCAACATTTGTATATTTATAACCACCTCCAAGAAATGTGGGGGTCTCGAGTCACTGGCATTGTTATTTTGGGGGTCGCAGGCTGAAAAGTTTGGTAACCCCTGATTTAGTAGGTGATATTAAAAGTCATTAGTTTACTCTTCAGTGTGACATATTTCTCTAGAAATCATTCTAATATGCAGATTTGGTGCTCAAAAAGAATTTCTTATAATTAAAGTGTTCCATTTAAAATAGAGAAAGTCAAACAGTTTTGTAATGGCATTTGGGTGAATAATTAATGATCTAATTTTCCTTACTGCATGAACTGTTCCTTACTGAGTGTATAACCCTAGAAACAGTACATCTGTTTCCATGACTAGAATTGTGGAAGTTCATAACCTTATTTGTGCAGAGAAAAGGATGTAGCAAGAGAAAGCAGCATTTGCAGAAGAGAGAAAGAGAGGGAGAGCAAGCAAAAGAGAAAGAAGAGGAAGAGAAACCAAGAGAGCCTGACTCAGTGAAATAAAGAGGGATTGAGATTGCTGCTGGAAACTGTGTGTCATTTTGTGTGTCAGCCAGGAGAAACAAGTGTGTGTGGGCCAGGCGTGGGTGTTGTGTGTGTGTGTGTGTGTGTGTGTGTGTGTGTGTGTGTGTGTGTGTGTGTGTGTGTGTGTGTGTGTGTGTGTGTGTGTGTGTGTGTGTGTGTGTGTGTGTCTGCATGTGTGCAGCTGTCTTTACTCTTCCCTTCAGTAAGTGATGACTGAGCCTGTGTTGTTTTCAGCTAAGGATTTGCGCTCAATTCACACTCTGCAGGTGTCTCTCTGTATTCCATGGAGAGAGAGAGAAAGACTGCCAATAAACTCACACACTGACAATTATGTTTTATTGATCTTTAAAAACCTGAAAATTTTTTATCTTCTAAATTTGTTATCTTCTAATTCTTAAACAGTGTATTACCAGGTATATTAACAGCTGATCAAGTATATTTAGTGACACTTTTTTTACTATTATTATTATCTACTTTTACACTATGTTTTATCTGTCCAAAATAACCTAACATCCGCAATTGATTAAGTAATAGAAAATCCTCTCTCGTTTACCCATTTCATTCTATGTGCGCGAGACCTGTCAACACTCCCACAGACAGTCTCACGTGCTCTGCAGACCCACAGAGACGGTCCTTTTTGGCACCTAAAAAATTTGTCTGGCCAGGGTTTCTAAATCTCCTAAAATGTCTCGGATTTGGTTTTGCTTTTCAAAGCTGTGATTAATGTGTTTTTGAAGTACTTTCGATTGGCATTGCAGCTGACTGCGCACGCAAGAGCAAGAGAAACATTCAACAATTCATTCTTGAATCTAAACGACTCAGAACTATACTTTACTATACTATATACTTTACTATACTATATACTTTACTATACTATATACTCGGAGAGGACAAAATGACTGGTCTAAACTTGCTGCAAAATATATGTACACCATTAGTTAATCAACGCTTTAGCCTTATTTAAACAATCTACAAGTTTTAATCTTGTAATTATACTTTTTTAGAGGTATTTTTATTTCCTTTTCTGTCTTTTATTTCCCATTTGCTTTATATTGTATTAATTTGATGATGTTAATATATTACTTAGGCTATTTTATATACATCTAAAATGCGTTGGCATTTAAGTTTGCTTTGAACTTTAGAGAGAGAGAGAGAGAGAGAGAGAGAGAGAGAGAGAGAGAGAGAAGCAGATTTGACCTGTCAGTGGGTGCACATGGCTCCTGAATAGCATAAAAGTGAGAGAAATAGTGGATTTCTTTTTATTTTAACAGTCTTTTTTTACTTTAACCCATTCAAAAGAAACCGCGTATAACAGTGTCATAATAAAAAAAATAATTGTTAAATTAAATTATGTTTTGTTTGTCAAATATAACTAACTATTTATGTGATGTTGGTAAATGGCATGTTTCAATCCAGCTACCACCGCAAGTATATTTTAAACCTGTGAGAAGTACTGTTAAAGGAATGTCAGTATATTTTAAAATTAAATACACTCACAGGCCACATTAATGCAAATGTTTATTCAACCAATCACAAGGCAAGCGGCTCAGTGCGTTTAGGCATTTAGATGTGTTCAAGATCATCTGCTGAAATTCAAACTGAACATCAGAATAGGATTTAAAAGTATAATTTACCTCAAAATGAAAATTTACCCATTATTTACTCAAAATTATTTACTCAAAACAGTTTGAGTTTCCAAAACTGTTGAGAAATCTGCAACCATTGACTTCCATATCTGAATAAAGTCACGTGATCTGATGACTTTTGATTTCTGTTGTGACATTTATAGCATGGTCAGAATTTGACATTAACAATAAAATGCATGGACAGTTCCTATTGTCTTAAAAGTTGTCTAAAAAGGTTGCTGGTTTTAGTGCAATGGTGTGAAGGATGTTTTCTTGTCAGATCTTTGGTAACATTTAGTACCATACCTCTAGTACAATTTGAGAATAGTTTCAATGGCACAGCCTGCCTGAATATTTGTTGAGAATATATCATGTGATGGGCACATCCAGCTGGATAGCCTGTCATTCAAGGCTCAAATAATATCAAAGTGTTTTCTTGAATATGACAAGAAGTTCACTTTTCTATACTGGTCTCAGGAGCCACCATATTTTAAATTTACAGTTTTGAAAAACACGGAAATTTAAAAGGAAAAACACCCTTATTCATTCAGGAGATTATGAACTGCTAAAAAGTCTCTTGTGGCCTCGCAGTTAAAAAAGTTGCTGATATAAAAATGTAGAGTTAACAGAATAACTTGCTGACCTGTGTTGTTTAACCATTTAACATCATGGCCAAGTATTGTATGTCAGCACCATGGCCATGTGTATATATATATAGCATTTTGGGGTCAGTATGATTGTTAAATGTTTTAAGATAAGTTTATCCTGCTTACCAAGGCTGCATTTATTTAATCAAAAATACAGTCAAAATGGGAAAATTGTGAAATTTTATTAGAAAAGTAGATTTGTAATTACATTTAATAATTTATTCCAGGGATTTGGATGAATTTTTAGCTTCGTTACTCTAGTCTTCAGAGTCACCTGATCCTTCAGAAATCACTCCAATATTAATTATTATTATTATTATTAATAATAATGGTAATAGTAATAAAATCAATAATGACTGGAGTAATAATTTAGTTTAAAACTACATAAAATAAGTAATAAATAAATATTTAATAAGTATTTTACAATTTAACTTTTTTTTATTATTTTTTTTTACATTTAATAAATGCCGCCTTGATGAACAGAATAATTTTCTTAAAAAAAAAAAAAACATGAAAAAAAAAAACCTGACCCCAAACTTTTCACCGGTAGTGTATATATACCTTTTTTCCTGACAAAGTGACACTGTATTTTAGCTTGACTTTGTTCAGCATGTATACAAATCAGTTTAACTACAACTGACAAAGTCAAGGGATTTT
The DNA here is from genome assembly GCF_903798145.1 of Danio aesculapii. NCBI lineage: Eukaryota > Metazoa > Chordata > Actinopteri > Cypriniformes > Danionidae > Danio > Danio aesculapii. Next base: position 29,475,514 of record NC_079451.1, read on the forward strand.
AAACAAGTGTTTTTAACACATTTTATATTTGATTGTCAAGACTAGCTTGAAATCTAAATTTTGATTGCATGTGCAAATGTGTTTTGTCTCTTGCTGACCTTGTATTGGAGTCAGGCTGGTCAGCTGTTGTCTATTTGTGTTTGAAACAGAGAGCTGTGTCACACACTGACTCACGAATGCACATTCTTCAGTTATAATATGGGTTTAACATTAGGGCCCTAACCTTGGGGCCTTTCTCTTGTAGCATGTGGGAATCTCATGATGGAATTTTTCCTCCCTTCACTTCTCCTCCAGATACAGCTGAGGAATTGTAGACACGGACCTGCTGTAAACTCATAATGATTTCTCTTCTTTCCTTTTTTTTCTGAAGGAGTACGAGTCCAGGGCTGGGCCTGCTACAGGACCACCCCTTCACCCTCCACAGAGACGCAAGAATCTGGAGTTTGAGCCTTTGTCCACCACCGCTCTTATTCTGGAAGACAGACCTGCGTAAGTGTGAAACGTGAAGTTCAGTTCCCATAATGCATTGCTTAAACTTCTGCAAGCACCCATTTAATCAAATATTTACCCAAATTTCCTGCCCGCTGCTAGTAAAACATAAGCCATCACACCAAATGTGTGTGTATGAACTTGAAGAGCAGGTTTTATTATTAAGGTGATCGAACAGAAAAGTTTGTGCTTGGCGTATTGTTATTTATTACAAGTTGTGGCTGCTTATAGTATAGTTATTGTGAGCCTCTGTTACTCGTAACCAGACAAATTTCACACATGAGTGAGATTACTTTTCATATTGATGTAACTTGGGAACTGGTGGAGTAAAACTAGCTGGAATGTAGTTGCTTTGCGTTCCAGTTAACATAATAATAGAGAGCAAATATTTCTTTGAGCAGAGATGTAACTGCATATTCAGGAATTGATAAACAAGATTTTTTAACATGAGGATTAACAACTTTAAAGACAAATACTTGGGTAAATGTGTCCCTCTCATTGTGTAAGGTGGTTTTGTGTTTGCTCTGAAAGAGAAAATGTCTAAAAGTCAGAGTAAAATCCTTCTGTTGACATAAGGATTTAAACCAAAAAAACAATTGACATACTGGAGGGCTACCAGTGAAAACAAGGATAAGTCTCCTCTGAAGTCTGGAAATTGTTGCAGAAAATTCCAGTTATTTGTAATAACAGGTGGTCAGATTTTATGTGTAAATCAGAGATTATCACTTTAGCTTCATGGCACAAATATGGTTTTGTCATTTTTAAATTGATGCTTAAGCATTTTATCCATGTTAAAGTTTTTTATATACAAAAAAACTAAATTGGCTTGTCTAGTTGTGTGTGTTATTGGTTTTTCCTACTAATGACAGGCTGCAAGTGTTTATGAAGCTCATTGTGATGAGTAATTCTGGTTATTAATAGTGCCACATAAATTGCACACTGCAGCTTTAGATCTGTGTATGGGTACTATGTATGGCTCAGTAAGTCACATTCATGACATTGATCAAAAGACGAGCATTGGAGTTTCTATACAAATCTATAGTAGCATAAATTTCTAATTTTGTTTTTCTTTCAGCATTGTTGTCAAAGGGATGGTTCACCCAAAAATGAAAATACTTACCCTTATGTGGTTTCTTTATTCTGTTAAACTCTATATTTGGAAGAAAGCCAAAAACCTGTAACAATTTATGGTATGAAAAATTACAATTTTGGAAGCCAGTGGTTACAGGTTTCCAGCTTTTAAAAAAAAAAAGTCTTTGGTGTTCAGAAGAAATTTTGGCAGGTTTAGAATGACAGAAATCAGTTTACAGTCGAAGTCAGAATTATAAGCCCTCCTGAATTATTAGCCCTCTGTATAGACACTTCTATACAACTTAAAGTTACATTTAAAGGCTTAACTGGGTTAATTAGGTTAACTAGGCAGGTTAGGGTAATTAGGCAATTTATTGTATAACGATGGGTTGTTCGGTAGACTATCGGGAAAAAATAAAGCTTAAAGGGGCTAATAATATTGACCTTAAAAAATTAAAAACTGCTTTTATTCTAGCCGAAATAAAACAAATAAGACTTTCGGTAGAAGAAAAAATATTATCAGACATATCTGAAATATTTAAAAAAGAAAAAAAATTCAAAGGGGGGTTAATAATTCTTTTACTTCAACTATATATGCAGTTTAATGCAGTTTCAACTTCTTATATAATTATTCTATTCATATAATTGTAGAAACCTGCCAGCTAAATCAGAAGAGGAATCTCAAAGACACCGGCAGGAGTACAGTGAAATGGTTGCAGGGGCCAAGAGAAGGGGTGAGTAATGTGTGTCTTTGTGCAGATGCTCATTAGAGTATGTTTGCAATGGTTTTGACACTTGACATTTGAGACCATGCACCTCACACATTTACACACACACACTGCTGCATTAATGTTGTTACCTAACCTCTCACCCACATACACCTTTTTATTCATTTAGAGATGAAAGAGGCGCAGAAGAAAAAGCGTCAAATGAAAGAACGATACCGTCAGGAGGAGAACATCGCCAGTGCCATGGTGATCTGGAACTCTGAAGTCCTGCCGAACTGGGAGAGCATGTAAGTGTCCTGATTGTTAAGGCTGATTTATACTTTTGCATCAAGTGCATGCCTATGGTCCGGCGTAGCCTTTGCATGACGTGTAGCGCAAGCTCTGTGATTGGTTGGCTTGGTAACTGTGACCAGTGTGGGCGGGTGTGAATGATTTCGTGTCAAGTCTCCTGTCAAGAAATAGCTCTAGATGAAAACTGTTGTTTTGTGTTTACCTTATGATTAAAGTTGTTGCACGTCCGCCGGTTCCCGCCTCTGAATGAGTGAGTTTTAGCTAGTTGTGCATTAACGTAGCATTCACAGAAAAACAAAACACACGTGAAGAAACTCTACACAGAGGAACATAACAACCAGCTAGCGATTTTGAAGTGTTATTGTGGAGCAACACAAACAGCATGCAGATGTATAAATGCACGGCTACGTGCAAGGCAGGCGCCATGGGTCATGACGATCACTTGACGCAGAAGTATAAATCAGCCTTAACACATCCGTCAGTTTTGCATTTAGAAGTACACACACTTTAAAGAAGCAAATTAAAGCAAAACTGAGAAAATATGCTGAGAGTGGTGTCCTGAACACAATTTAACCAAGGAAATTGATGAAAAAAAAAGTTTTTTTTTTTTTTTTTTTGAAGAAAAATCCCTTTTTCTGTTCTCTCAGCAGTCATATTTGCAACCGCTCCGGGAAGTTTATCCAAAACCAAGTCCTATCTAAATGAGTGTGAAATACTGAAATCTCAAAAACAGCATGCTGAACCTGCAATTAAATGACATATTTCAACAACAAAATCAGAACTTCTCTCATAGCATTTGTTGCTTAAGTTATAATTACATTTAAAACATTTAACTCCAGGTTACTCCAGCTACTGTGCTTGTGCAATGATTGGCAAATATTTCATAACATCAATCTCGTTTATGGCTTTTTCAATGGTAACCAGAGGACGTTGGAACAAAAGCTGGAAGAATACAGACAAAACCCAAAGCAAAGACCAGAGGATGACACCTGAAAAACACAATTTGTGATGCGATATAATTTTTCCTGTCAAAATTAGGCGTGGGACGATAACCGTTTCAAGGTATACCTTTGGAAGTTTGGAAAAGTTTGGAAAAGTCAAGGTTTTAAAACTACCAAGATTTCCGTTTCTGTGGTTTATGCAAGATTTTGTTTTGCTTTTTTTTCATTTTTTATTTTTTTAGGACAACAGTATGTCCAGCAGAAAAGATATCCAAAGATGCCATTTTAAAAGAAATCTGTGATCCATTTAAATTATTTAGCCTGACATGTTTCTCAAAATAAAATATATTGCGTTTAAAGGGAAAAAAGTTTTTGTTTTTTACGCAGACATTTAAAAAGTTAACCACGAGACCGTGAAACCGTAATATTTTTATCCAATGTTGTCATGCCATCAGAATCTTATAACGGCCTAGTCAAAATCAGGGCAAGCACACAGTATTTGCCAAATGACAGGGAATGCCTAACGAACAAGTAACAAACCTCGCCTCCAAAGCTATAAAGATTGTTGATTGGCTAAAGGTTTTCTGATTTGAAGGTGGGACGTTTACTGTGGCGAACTTACTGAGCATTGCAAATTATGTCATTAATAGTAATGCAAGTTAACCATGTTTGTGTATCTATAGTCTTTGGTAGAAGTTAAAGTAAAAAACAATGATCATGGAAATTATGGAAATTGACGCGGAATATCATCAAATGATTCCCTTTCTGAATATGCAGGATAAATTTAGTTTTTATTGATCCTTACTTAGGATTTGTCAACCTCTTATGATGTTTTTTGTTGTCATGTTGTAGGCGTAACACTCGGCGGGTACGAGACCTTTGGTGGCAGGGCGTTCCTCCCAGCGTTCGAGGAAAGGTCTGGTGCCTCGCCATCGGGAATGAACTCAACATCACTCCAGGTAAACATGACAGCTGCTGCACTTTTCACATTAGCTTTTTCTTGATCATCTGTGGCCATCTGGCTCAGTGTAACATCAGTCTGACGAATCATACAAACACAGATTGTGTCCAGATGAACTGTGTTGACGCTGAAGCAGCTGTTGTGTTTGTCACGGCTGTTGTGTTTTGTGTGTTTTAGAGCTGTATGAGATCTTCCTGTCCAGAGCCAAAGAGAAGTGGAGGAGCTTCAGTGAGACCAGTTCAGTCAGTGAAAATGAAGGTCTGTTTTTGTTGAGACAATGATAGTAGTCAATCTTTTTTTTGTCCTTCACTAATCTAACTGTAAACTAAACTAATGCAAAGAAGCATGTCTCTAAACAATCTTATCTTTGAAAGCGAAGCCTTACTTTCATGGATGAGTTCAAACAAAGCAGATAATAACTTTTCTTATCTACATTGACTCGTAAAGGACAATGTAATGCCTTTTTTATGCTACATTCATGTTAATTGTCCTGTAAACTAGGAGAATTCTGATAAATTATTACATTCTTTTGCACATTAAAAGGGTAGTTCACCCAAAAAATGAAACACAAAAGAAGATTTATTGAAGAATGTTGAACAAAAAAAAAAAGCAGCTATTGACGACTTTAGTATAACGGTCTCCGACAACGGTTAACATGGAGTTGTTTTGACAGGAGCAGGGATGTTTTATGACGCGTCTAAGCATTTCTATCTGATATAATTCATTTATTTGTCTTACAAATGCCACAAACAAAACACGGTCAAATAACTGTTTCCTTGCTACTCCTGCCAGCTGATCACCCATCACCTGTGTGCCCTTTTGTAAGCAGGTGAGCTGATGTAAAAAGTAGTTGGAGCTAATCCATATCAGTAAACTACTCGATCCGTGACACAGAATAATAAAGCATAATATTATTAATCTTAATTACTCAATAATCATAAAGCAAATAAACAAATAAAGTTTAAATTATATAAATATCACAAATAGCTCCAACACATTTCTACTATAGACGTCAGTGGCTGCTGCTTCCCAACGTTCGTCAGAATATCTGGTTTTGTGCAGAACATATAATTTATAAATTATTTTAAAGGCCACCTATGATGAAAATCATCTTTTGTAAGCTGTTTGGTAAACCGTGTGTAGGAATTTAAAAATTTTTAAGGAATATAAAATTTTTAAATTTCCTGACGATAAAATAGGATCCAAATCTCTCCCATTTTGAGGCCCTACGTGACGCAGATGAAGAAGATGCTTCAATCCCAGTTTGTGGATGTTAAATCAGGTTTATTTTGTGCATCAACATAACAGATATCCATACAGCAGTGGATATTAACGTGTATCCTGTCACATTTTGGAGAGTGAGGCACACTCTGACAGGCACGTGGGAACGGTGGGCGAGGAGAACTAGCATTAAAAGCAGAGGCAACAAAAACAGCCAAAATGTGTTCAGAGCAGAAAAAATCCAATATTCTGAAAGGTTTAATGAATAATCTGGCGTTTTGAGCTGAAACTTTACAGACATATTCTGGAGACACAAAAGATAAATCTTAAATCTTGAAAAAGGGTGAAATAGGTGCCCTTTAAAACATATTTTACTGTGTTACTAGTCTTAGTGTATTTGAATGAAGAAATTTGTCAGGGAGCGGAAAAAAGACTTTATTTACCAATAGTGTTTTTAAAAATCATTAAGAACAGACTTTTGAAAGGTGTGTGTATATAGTTTATCGGGTGCTTTCTGTATTCTTGCTACTGTTATTTTACTTGTTCATTCTTTAATTTATTATTATTGATAGGCTCTTTCTATATTATTGCATGAAATCTCTACATATTGATTTAAATGCCACTCTTAGCATTGCTGTTTATTACAAACCTTATTTTTCATTTATGTGACTAGGAGGGAAAAACTTTTAAAATAACTTTTTGCATGTAATAATTAAGCAGGTGCTTCTGTCTAAATATTTATATATTTTTAAAGTAATTTCTGAGCAAAACCGTAAAGATTGAATTCTGTCAAAAGACTGAAAAATAAAGCTCTGTTATCCATCTCCAGTCTGACTGATGACCGTATCTGGTTTTAATTGATTAGATTGTGGCGTGTCACTGGCCGACCGAGAGTCTAGTCTGGATTTAATTAAGCTGGATATTTCCAGAACCTTCCCCTCACTCTACATATTCCAGAAGGTAAAAACAGGTGTCTAGGCTCTGCAACCCATTCTTTATGTGTTTTTTTTCCCATGGTTGTATAATTTGTTCCCAAAATGACTGTCATTCTCTGTCCATCAGGGTGGACCATATCATGATATATTGCACAGTGTGTTGGGGGCCTACACCTGCTATAGGCCTGACGTAGGCTATGTAAGTATTCTCTTTGCTTGACATAAGCAGGGGTGCACATACCTTTTTCGTTTTTGTCTTTATCTTTAAAATGAAATTGAACATATATTGGCTGTATTCTATGTGCAGAACTGCATGATTTGCTGGTGCTTTGACATTTTGCTTGATTGTTCAACTTTGAACTTTTGAGTTGAAAAGTAGTTTCATTTTCAGCATTCTTGCGCTGAACGGCCATTTACCATGAATTTAAAGTTCATTGAATGAACAAAAATAGAGAGTCGTTTTCTGCTGAAGTTGTGCAGAAATTAGATATTCTTTCTCTCTTCTTGCAGCACGTAAATGATGCGTCTCAAGAAAGCAATTGATTAAACTCATAAATAACCACATAAATCCATAGTGTATGTAATTAATAGTAGCTCAGTTCCATGATTTGGTTGGATTGTTCAAATCTGAAGTGAACTGTACCAGAGTTTAAGTGAGCCGTGCACCAGACTAACACAGTTGACACCAGACGTTTGTAATAATTATCTTACCAGTGATGCATGGGCAAATTCTTGATTTTGCAGTAACTTGGGTAACAAGTTTGTCAACAGTACTGCTAGACAAAAGCTGTTCTCTAGCACTTTATCTGACCTGCATTTTCTTTTTTTTAACCTTGCATGCACAACTGCGAACTAGTTATGTGCCCTGGACATAAAGCTTTCTTTTATTAAAAGTTTGCACAAAAGGTTTGCAATTTTTATAAATGTTTTTAAAGGGCCACGAAACCTCCTGTTTCAGCAGTGTGTTTTCACACCTCTAGTTTGGAAAAAGTCAGGAAAGTGGGTTTGTCCAGCTCTGTTTAGGGGGGAGTGTCGGAGGAGGGAAAGAGTGAAGGTGCATAAAAATTTGCATAAAAATGGGAGTTTCGGTTTGGGCACATGCTGATTTTCACAGAGGCAAAACAAACACACAGACGCAGAGGAGAAAGACAGTGACCGTGATTACATGGACATCAGTAATCGAATTATTTGCCAAATTATTAAATGGTGGACTTTAACTGCACTTTGGTACTTTCATTCTGAAACATTTCATTCATGCCCCTCGTGACAAACGAGATATTTGATTCGAGGAACTGCTGGAAGCGTGTATTTTTAATGCAATGTTTGATACCGCATGGCGAATGAGAGAAAAAAACCCTCCGCATTTCTCGGTAACTTAGATGCACTCAGTAGGTAGCGTCAGAAAGCCGTGTATGTTATTCCTGTCACAAAATGCGGCAAAAATCCTACACGGCGGTAATAGTTTGATTGCGGTGTTTACATGTTTACACTCAGAGAGCAGCATTTACAGCGGATCTTTCAGTCCATAATATTGTAGTGATATTAACGTACTGTAAACTTAGAAATCATTTTGACTAAGGTCTGTCTTTAAACACTGAAAGAGTACTGCTGATGATACAAACTAACTTTGCCATCTGAATAAACAAACAAAGAACACCAAACATATGCACTTACCAAATCTGTAGAGACAGGACAATCATCACCAACTGGAACCGCATCTTTATTAAGTAGTAGTAGTAAAATTTTATTGTCCTTGACAGGAAATTTGTTATGGGCATCGCCATATTGCTGCAGACATTCACTAAAAACAAGCAATAAAAACAATACAAAATACAACAGTTACAAAATTTATAATGGTAATTAAGATAGACTCTTATTAAATAAACCCACTGATACAGGTATAAAGGATTTCTTATAACGGTTTAACCTACACTTTGGGACTCTATATCTTCTACCAGAGGGAAGCCGTTCGTAATGAGGAAACAAAAATGAGTTGGATCGTTTACAATCCTTTCCACCTGATTGAGGACACAATTTTCATATAAAACGCGGGGATTAAAATATTCATCGTGCCCAAAAATTTTCCATGCTGTTTTTAAGAGATGCATCCATTTAGATTTACACTGAGCAGATAGGTTGCCAAACCACACTGTGATACCATATCTAACAATGCTTTCAAGAACTGCTTTATAAAACAACATCATGAGTTTCTTGTTAACTCCAAAAAGACGCAACCTCCGCAAAAAATACAATCTCTGGTGTAAACGAGAACAAAAAGGAGGCGAGCGGCAAATCGAGTTTTCACCATTTCAACATTTGGTCAATGTTGTCGGTCATTTATCTACAAAATATACAAAAAGACATGCAAAAATACTTTTTTTTAAATAATATAATTTGAGTTGTGAATTACAGTATCGCAATACTATTTGGTATCTTGATACTTCAGCTGGTATAGTATCGTAACATGAATTAATGGAATCACGACAATCCTAATAAGAAATACTGTGTAAAAATCCTTTCTCTATGGTTAAGTTAAATAATCTGGGAAATATTTGAAAAGAAAATTTAGACTTCAACCGTATGTGTTTCCATTGGGCATATTTTTAATGTATAATTTGAATCTGTGCAGTTTGGAAGGTAATAGAGACTTACCTATTGATGAACTGTCCTTGTTCGTTCATGAATGTCATTCTGTGGGAGTTTTACATTTGTGTCTGGTGTGATTTAGGTTCAGGGGATGTCCTTCATTGCTGCTGTTCTCATTCTGAATTTGGAGGAAGCCGATGCCTTCATTGCCTTTGCCAACCTTCTCAACAAACCATGCCAGATGGCCTTCTTCAGAGTGGACCATGACCTGGTACACACACACTCTTTTCATCCAACCTATTTGCGCCAGACCTGCAACATCACCCATATTTGCTCTTAAAATAGAGGGAGCGTTGTGTCTGCATTTGCTGTCAGCATTTATTCCAACCATCTGTTGACCCACTTTATAGAGATTTATTTTGCCAGACACACTTTGAGTTAGAAAATATGAGCCAAGAACTCCCAAAAGTGGTAATCTGCTGACGAACATTGCTTTTAGCATACACACTGCTTTTGATCAGGCTTGTGATTAAGTTGGACTCGCTGTAACAATACTTTGTTTTCCTCCAAAGATGCTGAAGTATTTTGCAGCGTTTGAGGTGTTTTTTGAGGAGAACCTTCCCAGACTTTTCCAGCACTTTCAGAACAACAGCTTGACGCCTGACTTTTACCTCATAGACTGGTAAATCAGCTCTTAAAATCTCTCTTCCTGCTGTATTTGCTCGTTTCTCTTCTGTCTGTGTGTTGCTTTTTTTTTCTTGTTTTGAAATGGGAGAGCAGAGGTTGTTATGTTTTCCAACTGCAACTCTTTATCGCCTCCTAGGGCTGCTTTTATGTTTTGTCTAACAAGAGGGAATTTTTTCATATTTCCTCTAGAAAAGCAAGCCTGAAACAAGTCTAGGGTGGTTGAATTAGTGTAAAGTTTTGACAGCATATCTATAAGTGGAGTCTTATTGCTAAACAAATGATTTCTATCCCTAAATGATTGATTGTCAGCATTTACTTTTCATTTATTTTTTGTTGTAGAGATGTACGTTGAACTGTATATGTCTTTCCTTTTTCCCTTTAGTTAATATAATCATATATTGGGATCATGCTGAGAATTTTTTCTTCAAATATTTCCTAAGCGCTGTTTAATGGAGAGAAGTTTTATTTTATTTTTTAGCACAATAGACACTTTTCACATTTTCACTTTTCATCATTGTTGGGTAAACTTAGAGGGCAGTGAATGGGAGAGTACAACAAATATTTTTTTTTACAACCGTATTTGCTGAAATATTAAAAGAAAAACTCTACGATGGTGTTATCAAGACTTTCAGAAAAAGGACAAAATTAGTGTGAGACTGATGACGGCAGCCAGAGGAGAGATGAGGTCAAATTTACAAATTACTAGACGATGCATTAGAAACACCTCGCATAAGCGCTAATTCGTTTTTTGTAATTTGACGCAAAGATGATATAATACATTCATAAATGCATTTAAATGTTCATAAGTTAAAAAAAAATCTAAATATTAAAAACTTTCAAGGATTTAAGATTATGATGACTGTTAAACGTCTTGTGAAAAGGATCCATAGTTTTAAACTAAAGTTAATAAGGTAACTTTTAATACCTAATAGTTTTAAATATGACTTTATCCAAATGAAAAATATAATAGGATCTACTGTGTGTTAAACATTGATTGGGAAATATTTTGAAAGAGAATTAAGATTTAACAGAAGGGCTACTGTAATTGTTTTTACATGTAATTTAATCATTTAGCTTTGAGACTTCACTGGTTGATAAATTTTCAAAATTCTCTAGAGAATGATTTAAAATTAATTATAATGATTTATTCTTATAATAATCTTGTATATCTTAAACTAGTGATTGTCAACTCCTTTTAGTTTGTATTCAAAAAACATTTTAATGAATGAAACGTTACCACAAATGTTCCCTCATTATTATTTCCCACCATTCACTCAGCTTTAAAAAAGTTACTTTAATTCAGAAAGAATACATTAAATTGCTCAAAATTGAGGGTATTTATATTTATAAATGTATAATAGGGCTGCATGATATTAGACAAATCTAACATTGCAATATTTCTTTTTATTCTGCAAGTTATATTGCGATATGAATACAATTTCACCAGATGACTTGAATATCTGTATTTGGAAAAAATTGATCATTTTAGATTAATTTGAATGATTCCATATAGCAGTGCATAAAATATAATAATCAATCTACATGCACAGAGAAATTCAATCAAGAAAATATACAAATAAATTGAGCTGCATTTAATGTTTTCCTAAGAGTCAAACTGTATTCAGGCATACAGTAATCAAATGTAAAATAATACTGCAGTCCTTGTTTTAGAATCAATTTAATAAAATGAATTGTTATTAATTTGCCAATGTTACAAACGGTACAATTTCTTATGCCTGATTGCTTATAAAACCCTCACACAGTGAGACTTGCCAAACGATAAACTGTAATCCAGACTCAGCATTGCGTATACTCGCAATGTGACTATTGCGAATGATCACATTACGATATCGATGCTGAAACAATATATTGTGCAGCAGTATAATTTATATCTTTATTATACATTACATAATGTATAAGACGATTATATTATGCCTGAATAATAAAATTAACCCTCTACTGCAAAAATTTCTCTTTTTAAGGTATTTTGTGATATGTTTCCATATGTCAACAATGCCCAACAGTGGATCTACCTTAGAAATGTCAAATTTAGAACTTTCCTTAATTAATAATAATTTTGTTGTTTGAAATGATTTAATTGGTGTTGTAGTATTTTAAGCTTTAACACAGAACTTATAAATGACACCTTATACATACTTTCCAACAACTCCTATGCCAACAGCTTTCATTTATTCCATTTTTTGCTGAATATTATTAAAAACAAACATAATGTTGTATTATCATGTATACAACATACAGTAAATATAAATATTTTCTAAAGTAAATAATAAATAACAAGTCTAGTATATCCAGATGCATCAGAATAATGTAGCTACTAGCTAACAGTGTTGATATATTATACTATATACTTTACTACACCTGTCTTATCTGCCTCAGAGCTAACTTACTTGAACTGTCTTTATCATTGCTCTTATCAAATGTCCAATCTGCATCATTCTCATGGTCACTAAAACCCATCTCATCCTCACTTTCATCTGCAGGAAGAGACAGTTCTGTCCTTTTCTTCTTTCACTTACCATGGTGGTGCTCGCTAATACACTGTTTCCTGCATTCATATCTATTCAAAAGTAGCACTGCCATTTAAACTAGATTTTATCCTTAATGCAAATGCCTTTAACATACAACTAATCAACATTATATTACTAGCATTAATGTTGTTATTGTTACAACTTAAAAGTTCACAGCTGTCCTTGCTAGCTAAGCTATTGCAATATTGCAGGTTCCACTATTGGACTGTGTTGCCAACACATACATTTGATCCATTTACAAAAAACTAATTAGATTTAAAAAAAATTGAGTTGTGAAAGTGTCATCATAACTTACTGGAGGTGATGTTTCAGATTTTTTCGTGGATCTGACATGAGTAAATCCTTTATTTTTATTGACGTTTACATTTGCATTCAGCAACTACTCACAATAAACGCCAGTCTGTCAGAAATCACGCTGCATGTAATGTGACTTAACCAAAGCACGTCATTGGCTACACTAAGGTCTTCTCTTTCCAACAAAAAAAAATCAATGTTGGTCTTAAAGAAACAGTGGCAGGGAAATTAACACAAGTATCATGTTGCCATATAGCAACACCATGCGGTAGAGGGTTAAGCTGTCATCCGAAAAGATCTGTCACATATTAAAGAATAGCTTTTTTACATTAGAATGTTTTACAAAATTGTTCATCTTTTTTTGTTCATTTCAAATATCTCGACCTGTTAATTAAACATTAGGAGTTAATTATATTGTTGACTTCAAAAGAAAAGTCAGTAGGACTGTAAAATGCATTATTACAATTATTATGAGAAATGACTACATTATGAACAGTTGTATTATGTTGACTCTAAAAAGACAAACCTGAATTAAAAATGAAGAACTACTGTATTGATTTAGATTTTCATCTGCACACATCCAGAGCAGCCGATCTGAGCTTGTTTTTCCTAGTCATTGATAGCTCTGTTGTCTCTGTCCTGCTGTCAGGATCTTCACTCTGTACAGTAAGTCTTTACCGCTGGATGTGGCGTGTCGTGTTTGGGATGTGTTTTGTCGAGACGGAGAGGAGGCTTTATTCCGGACGGGATTGGGGATCCTGCGGTTGTACCAGGATGTTCTGCTGCAGATGGATTTTATTCATAGTGCACAGTTTCTTTCCCGGTTGCCTGAAAACACTCCTGCACACACACTTTTCTCCTGCATCGCAAACACACAGATGATCAGCAACAACCGCCGCTGGAACCAGGTGAGAAACATGCACTATTATTTTAAAGAAATGAGCCAGGAGTTTTCAGGTGTCAGGATTAAAAAACCGAATGGCATTAAACAGTTAAAGAACCTTCAGTGTGCTCCTCCATGTGCTCCTCCTGCAGGTTTTCTCCACTCTGATGAAAGACGGACTTAAAGAAACTGACAAAATCAGCAACAACAGCAACAGCAACAGTCCAGCCTTAAGAAGCTGAAAACAGCGGCCTCCGAGGATGTTTAGAGACGTCACTCAGCACTTTGACCCTCAGCAGTGTGTGCCTGACCAGGACATATGAGGACTGTCCTGTTTGAAGAAGCTCACGCTGGACCCTGAGTCCTGTGGAGGAGACGTCTCTTCACTAGCTCTCGCCAGCCTGTTTGTGCGTATGTTTGAGCCTGAGTATAAGACAAATGTGAGTCGGGTGACCGTATAATGTGCCAACTTTGTCAATGTTACTTTTGTAATGTTGTAACTATGAGAAAACAAACTAATCTGAAGCGTTTACACACACACACACACATACACAAACACACACACACACAGAGAGGCCAAACGCTACATGATTTGAACACTCCCTGTTATGAACCAGCGCTAAGCCCTCTGTTATAAACACACAACATAAACCTGCAGTAGCCTTTCATTAGCACATACCAAATCTGTCGTTAATGTGTTTATGCTGTTTCTCTCCAGTTAGCTGAATTTAGCTTGTTTGCTAACATTGATTGAGTTTTCCTCAGTGTGTGCAAAAACACATCAAGTGATAAATGAACATATAGTAATATCTTTAGAGCAGTATTAGCACTCCAGATTTGATCACTTATTTAGAAATCAACTATATTAAATGAAGTGAAATATTACAGATGGACACAAACTAACCAGCAGCAAACAAGAGATCAACTTTTGCACCTTCTACACTCCAAATGAATGAACCTTGACATTTCCAGATTTCTTTTTCAGTTATTTAATGTCTTTATTTTATTTATGAATTATTTCTCTTGCTTTTTTCTCTCTTTTTTTGTTTACTTCCTCACTGTTGTACAGTTTTCTTACATAACCGTTGTTAATGAACATTTCTGGTGTGAGGGCTGTAGTGTAGATGTGGAAAAATCTCAATATTGGAGACTTGCCGTCTTCCTGTCTTTATTCTTTTTTTTAAATTTTATTTTAATTATGAAATGTAATGTTACACAGAAGTCATTAGAAGGTGCGAACTGAAACATGGGGTTAGCGTGTATTTAAGACAGCCATCCGCAGATCGTTGGAAAATGTGTTTTCCGAAGTCTTTGGTTTTAAACATTAAATTGAATGAAATCCCTACTTCAGAAATATACGTTTTCTTGGAATTTGGGGGTCATTCACACTGAATGTGTTTTTGCATTCCACTTCGATTCTTCTCCATTGTTTTTTAAATGTAAATGCGTGACAGACATTTTTTTGTGCTTTTTCTAGACCGTCAAGACCTTGCGTTCTTTAATTTTAGTTTGAATCGCTCCTTTAAAATGTTCATCTTTCAAAACAGAAGTTAAGTCGATTCTTATGTTGGAGACCAAAATCGATCATTTAAAGCACAGGTGTCGAATTCAGTTCCAGGAGGGCCGCAACTCTGCACAGTTTAGATCAAACTCTGCTTGAACACACTTACCTGTAGGTTTTAAACAACTAAAGGACCCACTTAGTTTGATCAGATGCGTGTAATCAGGGAGTTGAACTCTACTGTGCAGAGCTACAGCCCTCCACGGACTGGATTTGACTCTTGTGATTTAAAGCTGTGAGTTAAAGGGTTAGTTCACACAAAATTGAAACTTCTGTTATATTGATATATTATGAAAGATATTTTGGATGAAATGTGAGAGCTTCCTCATCCTCCGAGGGTTCACAAATGTTCAAAGTCCAGGAAAGTATCCAAAAACATTGATTGTCAGAACAATCCATGTTACTTCAGTGGTTCAACTGTAATCGTATGAAGCTGCCAAAAAACTACAAATGACTTTGTTCACCTTTGTCCTCCGATTATATTGGGTAATATGAGGCTTGCAGGTTGCTGATTCTAATGGTAATACATCATTCTCCCTGTAGTAAATGCACACCCTGATGATCTGATGTGGGAGAGAACAGAGGTTAACATCATATTTACAGTTTTTTGGCACACACAATTGCTTTTGGGACTTCAGCTGATTACAGGTGAACCATTGTAGTAACATTGAATGTATTAAATGTTTTCAGTTCATTTTCTGTACATCTTGGGGCTTTGCTGAATGTCAAGTATGAGAGAGCTCCCAGATTTCATCTAAAAAATCATCTGAAATCTTAATTGATATAAAAGGTCTCTGGATTGGAACGACATGAAGGTGAGTAATTAATTAATTTTTAGGCGAACTAACCCTTCAAAGCCTTACTGAATTATTTTAATTGCTTAATTAAAATTGATTCAGTTAAAGGGATTGCTCACAACAAAAGAAAAATATTTTCCTTCATTTTGTTCCAATTTATGTGTTTGTTGTACATTAAATGTTGTTTGAAGAATGTTGGTAACCAAACAGTTGACTGTAGTCATTGATTTCCATGGTATATTTTAACTACTATGGAAGTACATTCTGCTTTGTGTTGAGCACACAACAAACTCCTACATATATTGGAACAAATTGAGTGAGTAAATGTTCATTTTTAGGTAAACTCTTTCTCTTAGCTTACAGTCATAAACCAGACTTTGCTACTTGCTGTTAAAGTGGTAATAAGGCAGTTCACAATACAATCAGAATATGGCCTCATCACACCATGTTTTAGTGGATTTGAAGAATTTCCCCCTGTACTACTCAAACTATTTAGAGGTTGGCTGAACTATAAATGTATACCCTTTATAAAATGCCAATGGCTTTTTAAGAATGTATTCATTTAGATGCTTTTTACACACACACACACACACACACACACACACACACACAAAAAAAAACACTTCAGGCGTTTCAGTTATGCATTTTTACACTGTGTGTGGTGGTAGAGATGGTTTTATAGGTATGATACACTGATAACACACATTTTCTTCAACAGCTGTTTATATTCACAGACATAACCACCAGCATTATGTGAACTTGTGCATTTGAAAACATGTGTGTATCTGACAGTTGAAGTGAAAGAGAACTTTAGCGTAACACTCACTCAACATGGCCTCTGGTAACCGGCTCTTTGTCTGTGCCTCCTGCGTTCGTGTGCTAAGAAAAACATATCAGGAGTTTAAACTGACAGTTTTAAAACACATTTGTTGTTGCTGGAGCGTCCTGGTACAGTACCATCCATTCGGAAGGGCTTATCCCTGTGCCCTAATCCTTTAGAAGGGTTTACCCTCCAGTGACAGATTCAAAGAGATTAGGGCATAGGGATGAGCCTTTCTGAATGTCCGACGGACCCTGTGAAGTGGCCAGATTAGAGCACTTTTGGCCACTATATGCCAGTCATGATTGTTTCCAATCTGAAATGACTTCAGCAAAAACAATATATGAAACATGTTCATGGTTCAGTCAGGTTGATAATTGTATTAAATAATTAAAAAACATAATTTTCAATAATTAGTGGAATTTAACCAAATAAAAAAAACTATAAAATTGTTTATGCTGTAAATTATTAATTTTTTTTAATTTTATTTTTAACTCAAAAGTGCAGTTAATTGTCAGTCCTCAGTAGCAAATGGTAAAAAAATTACAAAAGCTTTTTTGTGTGTTAAAATATAAAACTGTGACTTTGAGGAAAACTGATCCATGAAAATATAATAGTAAAACAAACCACAATGACCACAACCTCTAATCCAAAAACATTTATTTCTGTTTTCATCTAAATGAGCTTTTAACTGAGGAAAGGATCCGTTCAGCAGAGCGAGCTGTGGCATGTTTGGATGGTGAAACCCCTTTCATAGAACAATGAAATATGGGACATTAACCAGAATAACTGAACGTTTAGATTTTAATTTCCAGCCAGTTTTTTTTTTACTTAAGGTCTGTAGAGCAGGGGTGTCCAAACTCGGGCCTGGAGGGCCGGTGTCCTGCTGTGTTTAGCTCCAACTTGCTTCAACACACCTGCCTGGAACTTTCTAGTACATCTAGTAAGAGCTGGATTAGCTGCTTCAGGTGTGTTTGATTAGGGTTGGAGCTAAAATATGCAGGACACCGGCCCCTCCAGGACCGAGTTTGGACATCCCTGCTGTAGAGTGTAAATGTAGCAGGTTGAAGTTGTCTACCTGAAAGCGAATCTCCACTGTACTGTATCTGCTGTTATCGGAGAGCAGGATGCATTAAAGTGATAGTTCACCCAAAAATAATCCATCATCATTTACTCACCCTTGTTCTAAACCTTTACGAGTTTCTTCTGTTAAACACAAAAGATGTTTTGATAAAGGTTGGAAAGCTGTAACCATTGACCTCCATGGCATTTGTTTTTCTTAATATGGAAGTCATTGGTTGGAGGTTTCCGGCTTTCTTCAAAATATCTTCTTTAGTGTTCAACAGAAGAAACTCAAGAGTTTTTGAAGCACTTGAGGGCGAGTAAATAAATGTACATGTTTGGGTTTGATCCCTTTAATCAACTGATTGACATTTTTAAGCAGCCCATGACATCGAACCAGAGAAAACCCACAATCTGCTGACTTCAGATGTAGTGAAACAGCCGATGTGAACATAGTCAAAAGCTCAAAAACACAGCAGAGAAAGAAAGAGAAACAAAAACGTCTGATCATCAAGGTGAATCCTTCTCAGACTTCTTCTTGTCCTTCTTCTTTTTCTTTTCTTTTTTCTTCAATTTCTTTTTCTTTTTCTTCTTCTCACTCTTCGTTTCAGCATCATCATCGTCGTCATCATCATCTGTTTTTTCCTTCTTTTCTTTGGATTTGTCTTTACTCTCTTTCTTCCCATCTTTATACTCTGGCTCTTGTTTGATTTTGACGTCCAGAGAATGAGGGCTTCTTTCATCCTTGATGCGTTTTCTGTCGGGACTGCGCTCTTTGTGGTCCTGATGGAAGCGTGAGGACGAGGGCGGACTGTCCCATTTGCTAGAGGACGGGTGATGATATTCTACGTGTCTTTTGGAGTCCTTGTGCTGCTCTGTTGTCTGCAAAGACAACATGTATTATTATTGCGCACAGTTTAATATTCTGCTTTACAGATGGAGTTTAATGTCATTTGGAGCTAGTGATCTGTGGGAAATAGCTTTAAAATCTCACTTTGCTCCTGTCGTGGCGACTGTGATTTGCTAAATGTTTCTCGGCGCTGTGCATGTCCCCGAAAAACTCCTCACAGCGCTGGCAGAAGAAGCCCATCACTGGGATCAAATCACCACTGCCTGAAATAACCATACATGAGTCAAATTTAAATAAGTATAATTAAACTGTGATGGAAAAAAATATTAATTGATTATAAATTAAGTTCTAAAAGAATTGTTTTTTTGGTTTTAAGATATAAAAAATATATAATTATTTATTTAAACCATTGAAACATAATAAATAAAAAAATTTATAAATCACAAAATGAGAAATTTAACATAAACAATATAGTCAAATATATATATAATAAAGATATATATATATATATATATATATATATATATATATCTTTAAAGTAAAACTTGTATTGACCAAAACACAATACTATGAAATGGCTCATTATTGCAAAAAAAATAAAACAAAATGAACCAAAAGACAACCTGTCATTACAGGATTCAAAAAAGACATGTTTTTAAATCATTGGATTGATATTAAAATTGTAAACATTCTCTTTCAGCACCTGCAAATTCAGTAAAGAAAAGCGGCTGACATTGCTAAAATCACTTTAAAGTAACTTCAAGTTAATCTCAATCATTGAATACCTTCCTGCTTCAGCAGACCCTCCAGTTCCTTCACCAGATACTCCTTCCTTTTCTTGTGGATCTGATTCTCTCGTCTCTCACGCTCCTTCTCATCAGTCTTCTACAACAGTCACACATATTCAAAATTAAGCCCAAACATATATACAAATCGTTCACACAAACATAAATAAATAACTTGTCATTTATTAACCTACAAGTGGCTACAAAAAAAGAAGATATTTTGAAGAATGTTGGAACTGGGAGCGACTGCATGTCAAAGGCAACCAGTTCCATGTCCAACAGATGAAAGAAACTATGTTTTGCACATTTAAACACTTTTAAAGTATACTTCACTTGATAGTGCACAACAGTGGATAACAGTGTATGGTTTATACAGTTGAAGTCAGATTTATTAGCCCCCTTAGATGGATTTTCTTTTTTAAACATTTCCCAAATGATGTTTAACAGAGCAAGGACATTTTCACAGTATGTCTGATAAGATTATTTGTTCTGGAGAAAGTCTTATTTGTTTTATTTGGGCTAGAATAAAAGCAGTTTTTAATTTTTTAAAAACCATTTTAAGGTCAAAATTATTAATCCCTTTAAGCTAGATTTTTTTCGCTAGTCTACAGAACAAACCATCATTATACAATACCTTGCCTAATTACCCTAACCTGTCTAGTTAACCTAATTAACCTAGTTAAGCCTTTAAATGTCACTTTAAGCTGTATAGAAGTGTCTTGAAAAATATCTAGTCAAATATTATTTACTGTCATCATGGCAAAGATAAAATAAATCAGTTATTAAAACTATTATGTTTAGGAATGTGTTGAAAAAATCTCTCCGTTAAAAATAAACAGGGGGGCTAATAATTCTGACTTTAACTGTATATCAACACTTAACAGTAGCAATCAAAATCATTTTAAAAAGCAACATGATGCTTCAAATGAAGGTTGCAGGAATTACAATTGTTGCCAACCGATGATGACAAAAAAAAATAAATAAAAAAAAAGTCAGAATAATTCATTCTAGAAATGCTTCAAAAAAAGCAGCTTCATCCAGTAATGAAACTTAAAGTCTTTAAAAACGAGTTAATAACTCTTTCATTTCATTTAACCAGAGATAAAAAATAAATAAATAAACATTTAAATTTCCCTATTATTTTTCAAAATGACTAGTAATTCATTTATATTTAGTCAAAGTTGTCTATACAGAATCGTGGCTTTAAAAAAACGTGCTAATGACAAAATACACTATATGCAAATTCCAGTGTACAAGAAAAAAAAATTTAATAATTGCATCCCAAATTCACAAGCTTTGAAAGTATTTTGCACTACTTTGTTTATCCACAATGCTGAACCAGACACAACAACGAAAGACGCATAAACAATACAAAACAGATGCCCATAATGCACATATGAGGGGATTAAAATATATACACAACTCTTTTTTAAACAGTTCTAAATATTGTTCTGCTACTCTAAAAACAAAAATAAACATCAGCTAGAATTTACTTCAAAGGTTATGTGTGTGTTAGACTGTGTGTGTTTGCTACTGCACACATGCAAAAATCTAATGAAATACAAGTATGTTGGGAGTTTGTCATAATACTGTTGTCAAATGTTGTTGTTGCTATGGAAGACAGATTTCCAGACTCTTTGTACCTTGTCTCGTTTGGCCTCTTGATTAGAATGGCTGCTTCCAGAGCGATTACTTCTACTGTCGTCAGTTTTGGATGCTGAAATCAGATATTTAATATTTAATGCTTTACAATCCCAAGGTTGTTGTGAAGTCTTTTAGGTCTATTTATCACTTCATGACACGCCTGACAGGCTTTTAAGAGCACTGCAACACATATGATGCAACACAACCACTTAAAATACACCTTCCTGACACAATCCGGCAAGCTAATTAAATTCCAACCAACTGTAGTACAGGTTCCACTTCATATTAAAACTAAACCCTTTAAAGAGTTTAAAAACCTGACCAGTGTTTTTTAGTATAACTGACACTATTTTTCTTCATTAAAATGGATAATTCATACAAAACATTTTTACGTTCATTTGCACTCGAAGAGTTGAAAACATCAGAGATCCATTATTCTGTCAAAAACAAAGAATGTTGTAAACTGGTGGCCACTGACTTCTATAAATGGAGAAAAAATAATATGAAAGTCAGTGGCTACCAGCGATCAACATATCTTGTTTTGTGTTCAACAGAGGAAGAAAAAAACAGGTTTAGAACTAGTGGAGGGTGAGTACATATGATGAGGGATGAGAATATTGGGTGCCTTGAATTTTGCACATGAATATTGTCCCTTTAAATTGCTAATTCATTTTTTGTTTTGATGTTTTTTTTTTAATATTACAAATCACATTCTAGTTAATACATTTATAGTAAATAATCAAAGTGAAAATTTGCTTTGGAGCAAAATATATATTTTTATTAATTGTATGCTTGTAGTTAACCTCAGTAACCTTGCTAACGACACAGACAGAAACATTCAAAGCTCTAATGATGTCATCCTAATATTTTTATAGTGTTTTTTCATTAGACTTCCAGGTTTCTCTTTAAACAATTTGTCAAATGACAGTTAACCCTTGTGTATTGTTCAGATTTACTACCCTTTCAGTATGTCAGTGGCTGTTTTTGTCCCATTGACTTCCATTATAACTACATTTTTTGATTGCAAAGCCTTGACACCAAATAATCATGTATTCTTGATTGTTGGTGGTTTTCCTTGTAAGGGAGAGGTCAAATTTGTCATTTATACTGTTGATCATCAGCTGGCACAATTAACCCTTTAGATAGGCTTGTACAAAAAAAACGTTTCTGTCTTTTTACAGAGTTCAGTGTTTCCCGCAGGTTTGAAATATACTTGCGGTGGTAGCCGGATTAAAATACACTTTTTACCCACATCACATAAATAGTTAACTATTTGCGAAAAACAAAACATATTCTGATTTTTAACAATATTTTGATTTATTAAGAAACTGTTATACACTGTTTCTTTTCAATGGGTTAAAGAAATGCACCCACTCACAGGTAAAATCTGCTTCTCTCTAACCAAGTTCAGGTTGCTTTATTGGCATGACATTTTGTACAGTATTGCCAAAGCATTTTTGATGTATAAAATATCCTAACTATATTAACATCATCAAATTAATCAAATATACAGCAAATGAGAAATAGATCAAATAAAAAAGGAATAAAAACAGACAATATCTAAATTATAATTACAAGAATAAAAAGTGTAGATTATTTCAATAAGGCAAATGAGTTGATTAGCCATTTCTGATGGTGTACAAATATTTTGCAGCCAATTTGGAACTAATTTTGTCCTCTCCGACAGTTTAGTAAAGTTTTTCTGAGTCGTTTACATTAAAGAATGAATTTAAATTTAAACATTAAATATGTTTCTCTCGCTCTTGCGGCTGTTTGCATACATTTCACGAGAGCTTTAGAAAGCAAAGATTTTGAAAAACAAGAAAGCAAGGGATTTTTAAACTGTGGCAGGACGCATCAAGTCCCAAAAAGGCATGTCTCTGTGGGTCTGCAGAGTGGGAGTCTGTGGGAGTGTAAACAGGTCTCACGCTCTTCTTTCCACTACTTAATCGATTGCAGATGTTTGGTTATATTAGGCGGGTACAAAAAAAAACAAAAACAAAAAAAAGTGTAAAAGGATAATAATAGTAAAAAACGTACTAAATATACTTGAGTGGCCCACCCAAGTAAAGTCTATGTGGGAAGCACTGGAGTTCTATTAAGTATTATATACAAATTATATTGTGTGTGCATAATTACACTTACCATGTTTACTATGTTCTGATATCTGAGGTGCTTATTTTGATTTTTTTCACCATGATATGTCTAAGTGCACAAAGGTCTCTCTCACACACTCAAGACACACAAGCACACACACTATACTCCATATAAATGCCAGAAACTAAGCTTTTTTGCACTGCAACTGATGATCAAAAGCAAAAATTACAAATTTGACCTTTTCCCAACCGGTAAAACACCAAAAATAAAAAAGTATACATAATATTTGGATTTGCAATCAAAAAAATATACTAGAAGTCAATGGGGTAAAAACTTAAAAAAAAAAGTATATTGTTATGTTTTTGAAAATTCTCAAAGCATTTTCCCAAAATATGTGTCAAGATCATATTTGCCACTAAAAACCATTCCATTTGCTGAAACTCAGAGAAAGTTGTGGCCAAATTAAGACTCAAAAGCAACCCAGAGTAAATGAAAACATCCCCAACAGCATACAAGGGTTAATGATAATAATAATAATAATTACATTAAAGCAGCTGGTTCTGACCTCTAGACAGTGCTTGCAGAGCCTCCAGAGCTGGTTTGAGCATTGAAAGTGAAGGATTCGCTCCATGTTCTTCCTTTTTCTCCTTTAGTCTGGCTGCCATTTTACAGATATCAGCCATGCCTGGATTGAGGCCGATGGTCTTCAGCAAGTTTTTCACCTTCTCACATTCCTCCGGGGTGACTTTGGATGTGCTGGAAGCAGCGGGCGTCATGCTAGCAGGTACGGCGTGTGCTGTGGGCTCCTTGAGACTGTGGGACTGGTGGTCTTTATTGAGATGATGAAGCGGAGATCTCACAGATCTGGTCTGGGCCAGAGGAACCGTCACACCCTGAGGTTTGGATCTCTCTTCTTCCTCTCCATAAAGGAACTTCTCTTCATCTTCAACACTCTGTAATGCAGGCTTGGCTTCGGGAGGAAGGTTGGCTGTATTCCAGGATAAGAAATTGGGAAAGCTGCTGCTGCTGCTGCTGCTGTCTACACCCGTCGTCTCGTGAGGAAACGAGGAGCCGTAATACAGTCCAGCAGAGGGTTCGGTTTCAAACCTCGGCTCAGGGTCCTGGAAGCTTCTCACCGCAGACTGATTTTCTGGATATATCGTTTCATCATTCATCTGGATAGAAGAAAAGGTATGTCAGCAAGACAAAACATGTTAAAGGCTCCATTTAACCCTGACATGAAGATGAGTTTCAACAAATAGATGACACTAAATACAGATGTAAACTGACGATGTTTTAAGTCTGCCCACTTTCAGAGATATTTGAAACAACTTTGGCTGGAATGCTTTTGTAGTGCACATGCTCATGTAGTCGAATGCACTTGTAGTCCACATCTTTTTCATTCACCAACATACTAACTCATAATTGGCATAACATGGCTTTGTTCATGAACACTTTGCTCATGAGAGACGCATTTGAATGCTTGTTAATATCAGGTGTAAACACTGATTGTGATCGTGCATTTAAAAAAAAAGTGTGCATCCTTAAATCAATGACAAAAAATAACATCAAGTCGTTTGACCCACAAACTATAAAAAGATCTCAACTCCAAAACATAAAAGAACAGAAGTGCAAACCTGGCTTCTAAGGAGGGCGTTCTTGACCAAAGGCAGGTGTTTCTCCAGCTCTTTGTTCTGAAGGATCTGTCTTAGTCCTTGAAAGAGATCAGGCATGGTGTTAGAGCTTTGAGTCCCTCCACTGCTGGTGCTGTGGTTGCCCTCTGCTGTTCCTCTGTGAGTCTGTTTGGTGCGGCTGGGGCTCAGGCGAGGCTGACTCTTGCTGCGTGTGCTGCTCTTCCCGTGACTGCGGCTGCGGCTACGGCTGCGACTCCTGGCTCGGCTTTTGGCTCTAGTGCGGCTTTTACCTTGACTGCGTGATCTGCTGCGAGCTCGACTCTTTCCGCGGCTCCGAGCTCGACTGCGGCCCCGGCTCTTGCCACGACTCCTGCTGCGACTGCGAGCGCGGCTCCTTCCTCTACTCCGACTGCGCGCTCGACTTGAGTGTTTGTCTGCTGTACGATCTGTGCTGTCATTTTTATCTCCTGCTGGCTCAATACGGTCACTTGCCCCCAGGATTCGGAGAAACTCCTCTGCCTTTTTTCTATTTAGAAGCAGAAAGAAATGTAATGTAATGTGTATATTTATATAGCGCATTTATTGTGTATGGCCATACACCCACAGCACTTCACAATCATGAGGGGGGGTCTCTCCACACTACCACCAGTGTGCAGCGTCCACTTGGATGATGCGACGGCAGCCACAGGACAACAGCGCCAGTGCACTCACCACACACCAGCTATTGGTGGAGTGGAGAGACAATACCCCCTTTCACACATTGATACGGGTAAATATCCATAAAAGTTCCAGAATGAGTTTACTGGTAAATTCATAAAAAAGGTGTTCACACAGGGACAGAAGCTCCGAAATTTTTCCAGAAAAGACCACTCACAAATCCATTTCAAAATAGCTGTAAGTTCTGACATCATTAACCAGAAACAAACCTCTAAACAGCCACACTTGTATTTGTAAATATAGAAGGGGTCAGGCTTTTCTTGATGGTTTCACTTTTATTTAAAGCTTTAGCATTCATGCAGCTGCTTTGCCCCAGAAACATCTAAAGGCAGAAGCACAAACCACAGCTAAATGTTTACACATTTGACTACATTACAAATTCTGTGGATGGATAAGTTTAAAGACCTATCTGTTCAGTAAAGCATACACTCAGTGCATCACTTAGCGGGTTTCCACACAGGTTTCTGCATCTTGTTTATATACACTATGAACAGCAGCTACACTAATTATTTTCTTTATTCTCCATTTCCACCTGGGGATACTCTTCCCGAGGCCCTCAGACTATGCAGAGTCACTGATTCAATCCAAGACGAGATGATCCCATGGTTTCCATATCCTGGACCAGGTCGTATCCCGAGCAGCGACTGTGGTGGTCATGGAGGAGTGGAGAACATGAGACTGATTCATGTGAAGCTCCAGGGACAGACGATTCTTCGCTGAGGCCAGCTTCCAGCCTCAGAGACTGCAGCTCTGCACAAAGACGTTTGGCCAGCGGAGAAATTAAAATGGTCGTGCCCATGTCTGGTTTCTCTCAAGGTTTTTTTTCTTCACTTCGCCAATTAGTGAAGTTTTTTTTCCCTCTCCGCTGTCGCCACTGGCTTGCATGGTTTGGGATCTGTAGAGCTGCGTATTGTTGGATTTGCTCTTCAGTGTTTGGACTCTCAGTAGTGACTTTTAAACCACAGTGAACTGAGCTAAACTGAACTGAACTTAAACACTGAAAACTGAACTACACTGTTCCAATTTACTATGACCTTTTATGTGAAGCTGCTTTGACACAATCTACATTTTAAAAGTGCTATACAAATAAAGATAAATAAGTATTGTGAACAACTTCGATGAAAACATATGGAGGAACACTTTCGCATGTCAAAATGTACATAATATGTGTGTGTGCTGGCGCTCACCGAAGCACTTCTTCACATGCACATGCGTCAAGCAACTAAAGCAGAGCTTGAAGGTAAAAAACAGCGGTTTACCATAAGCATTTTATCAATCATTTTTTCCACAGTTGGCATTAAGGAACACAGAAACATTATCTGACATCTAGCAGCTAAATGTATCTGAAAAAATATTCAAAGACTTTTATTTTCATAAACAGCACGGATGTGAATGCATCTGAATATTCTAATTGGCTGGAGTAGATGTCTCACGTCAGCGCGTTCTAAGCGTGAACACGCTCTTTCCTTCTGCGTTCATACGGAGTAGCCTGTCCGGCAAATTACCAGTAATGTTACAAGTTCTCCTTCTGGAAAATTTCCAGAACGAATTTACCGTTTTTCAAAAACGGTCCGTACAAACATTTCCGGTAATTTTCCAATAAAATTCGGTGGATGGGGATGATTGGGAGGCCATGATGGGTAAGGTCCAATAGAGGGAATTTGGCCAGGACACCAGGGTTACACCCCTCCTCTTTATGAGAAGTGCCATGGGATTTTTAATGACCATAGAAAGTCAGGACCTCGGTTTAATGTCTCATCCGAAAGACAGATTATAGACCATTTTGAGGGATTTACAAAATAACAATGGTCCTGACATATTTCCTGTTTTACATTTTTTATTCCTATAGCTTCAGAGAATCCAAAAAGATCCACATATTGATAAATAATGTTATAACAGCTGTTTTAACATTAAGTTATGATTGAATTGCCTATTCTTACAGTTAGGAAATAGTTTAACATCAAGCAGGAACTGTTCATGGGCCAATGACATCACCACATAAAATGGTCTATACGGATAGTTATATGGAAATGCACTAAAGTTGCACTCACTGACAGTATAGTGCCCCCCTCACTATACTGAGGCATTAGGACTCAAACAGACCACAGTTTGATCTCCTCTTCTGGCCTAACAAACACCACTTCCAACAGCAACCTAGTTTTCCCATGTGATCTCCCATCCAGGTACTGACCAGGCTCAGCCCTGCTTAGCTTCAGTGAGTAACCAGTTTTGAGCTGCAGGGTGATATGGCTGTGGCCATATTTGATGGAAAGTAAACGTATAACAGGGGTATATAAATATATATAATGAAAATAACTTTGGTTTACATTAAGCTCTGATCAGGATTGATTATCTGATATTGAAATGTCAATCTTTTTTCACATAACTGAAATAAACTCTGTCGACTGTCACCGGTGGCAACCAATTGTTTATTTACTAAATGCACCAACTAAAATGTTGCTTAGTGTATTTATAGTTTATATATCAAATCATCTTGTCTGGCATTTTAAAGCCACAATAATATATTAAAACGATAAAAGACTCTCACAGTGCAAAACATTGCAACATTAGAGTACAGTTTATATGGCTTTATTTATTTACTTGATCCTTTTTTAACTTTTGCCCTTGACCCACATACAGTTGTGAGACACAAATGAACACTCCTTTAAACACAAACTTTGACTCTATTTCTTTTTCCCCCATCATACCTGACTTCTTGGTTTTGCTCATCCAGACTTTTAGTCGACCAGTTTTGTGTGGACTGACTGAGCAGAAGCTGATTTGATGGTGTGATCATCGTGGAGCCGCTCTGGTCAGTAGTGAGACCACCGAAGGGTCGGTTCTGCAGGGAAGAGAGAGCAACATTTAAAAAAAAATCCATCATTAATAATCCTGTGAATGTGATACTCAAGTAAATATATGACATTGTATGACATAGTACAAAGCCCAGAAACCACAATGATGTTTTATTCTCTTTAAGTCTCTAAAGAATATCGTCAAATTATTTTAATAAAGGTAAATGGGCATATAACGTTAAATTAATTACTGAGATTCTAAACAACCCTTAAACACATGTTTGATGTCACACACTCACACGACGTCACACTCATTGATTGCATGCCAAGTCTCACATGCAATCACAAAATCATCGAACCATTAATTCATGCACCGCTATCAAAATGCATTTCTTGTATTATATCCATTAATTTACATGACATAGTACAATAAAACATATTTGAAAAGACGTAACGTACATCCGGCATTTCTATCAGGTCGATCTGTTTGACAAATAAGTGCAGGTTGTTTTTATAAATGCACAGTAAAAACTCGCACCTCGTAGAATGACTCTCTGTTGTAGCTTTCATTGCCTGGTCCGTACGGGCGTCCCGGAGGAGGAACGGGCTGCGGACCGCAGTATCGAGGCCCCGGAGGAGGAACCCCAAAAGGAGGACAGAACGGCGGAGGAGGTCCAAAAGGTGCTATAGGGTGTCCGAAACGTGATGGGGGTACCGGTGCCCGGTGATAGTCGGGGTTCGACGGGCCTCGGTACATTTTTAAGCATTAATATCTCATGAATACATGTGCTGTTATAACGAGTTTGTTTTCATTCACTCTGAGCTCTTCTGGGTCTAAAATGAGTCTGAGAGCCCATTCACAGCGCCGTCTGCAGGACTGGAAGAGAAACGCACATATTATCTAGGCGACTCCGAATGCCTGTTTAAAACGGTTTTGCTCACTTTACAAAGGCAAAATGACGAATTCACACGAATTACACCATTAATTATATAGTTTTTATTTTTTTTTTTTGCTTAAATTCTATTTATTTGTAAATATTTCAAGTTATTTTCTTCCGAGTTTATGCAATTTATACTCCCTTTCTTCATCATAGACGCAACATACTTTCCAATCTTTTTGATGCCAGTAAAGAACCCAAGATGTAAGATACTCGAAAAAGGGACCACCATGCTAAAGTTAAACATCACAGCACATCATTTATTTGTTTGTTTGTTTACTGATTTGTGTTTGTTTTGATTATTTATTTATTTATTTATTTATTTATTTATTTTAGTCTTATTTAAAAAAAACATTTATCTTGACAGTTTTTTTTAGATTTGGTTCAGGTTTTTTCTGGTTTTAGATTTACATGAAAACATTGTAGCCTACATAAATTTTTCGATATTTATAAAAATGTTAAATAAAAATACTGCTTCATTTCATGATCAATAAATAGTTATTTGAATTTAATTGTTTTTCCTATCTCTAGGAGACTGCGTGAAGCATGAACATGCATTCAGTAGCTCAGACAGAGATGGTTAAAACTTTTGGAAATATAACCCGGCATATATTCGGTCAGCTAAAAGTGCTGAGTCGAGGGCCCCATTATGCCAACCTAGCATTGCAGTCGTTACGGCTGCTAGAGGGAGTGATTCACAATGGAAGTTACTGATATTCTTGACTCTTTGGAGGACCTGGGGTATGTGAATGAAATCCCCATTTGTGATACGTGTTTCCGTTGTCTTATTAGAGGTTTATCTTTTGGTTTAACGGCTCAAAGGTGGTCCTTAGGACGCGTGTTCTGGTTCGCCGGGTGTTCTGCATGATCTGACACTCAGATCCGCTTTTCTTATTTTCAACGTCTGTAGTTTAAATCTGTTTTAAGCTGTTATTTTCAAACGTTTTGTAACCCTCAGCAGTCGTGATCTGTTGTATGTCAAGTCATTTCAAAGCCTGGGCTACTGGCACATGTATTTGACAGCGTGGTTTCTGTGATCAATGTTCTGATTTGGGCCGTGCAGCGTCAGCAGTGCTCAAATATCTCAAATATCCCCAGCGCCATAAATAGCCTGAATCATCATAGCCTAAACGAACACACCTCTGTCACCACTGCTCTTAGTGTGTCAGACGAGTTTAAAACATTATCAAGCCCATAGACTGTTCTAGAATCAGTGCAGAACTGACAGGGATGGGTGGGTTTAGGTTTTTGGATGTAAGGTGTTGCTAATGCTATTTGATAATTGTACCTAATTGCTGTATAATATCATATATCTGTATAATATGTTTAAAACATTAAGGTTTAGGAATATATATCAGAGATGAGCACTGATACATTTTGCAGTGTCACAACATCTGGTCAGTTAACACACACCCAAATATTATAAGTGCAGCATGACCCAGGAAACCCTCTCGAGATGTAAATACAGTGAAAGTGAATGTGTGTTTGCAGATACCAGGGTCCACTTCTAGAGGATGGAACTCTTGAGACGGCTGTGACTGGTGGTGCTGAATCTCCAGAGTTCACCAAACTGTGTGCGTGGCTTGTGTCCGAGCTGAAGCTTTACTGCAAACTTGAGGAGAATGTGCAGGCGACCAACTGTGAGTTTGATTCTGCGCACATCATATAATCAATCAAACCAAAGAAGTGTCATTGAGGGTGTGTTCCTGCAGAATTGAAATGTGTAGGATTTGCCTGATGGGTTTAGGTGTGGTCTCTGCAGGTCCGAGCGAGGCGGAGGGGTTTCAGCTGGAGATGAGTGGTCTTTTAGCTGAGCTGTGCTGTCCGTATCCTGCTCTTACCTCTGGAGAGGTCACCAAACGTCTGCTGAATGCTAACAACTGCATCTTACTGTTAAGTATGTGAACAGCAAAAAGATTCTGCTCATTTCTGTGATTCTTTAGAGCTTGTGATACGTTATTTTGGGAAATGTGGTATGTTTAACTAGGGCTGCACGATTCTGGCTAAAACGAGAATCACGATTTTGTTTGCTTAAAATCAAGATCATGATTTTCTCAGGATTCTATAGATGTAAAATAGAGATTAATATGAGTAGGCTACTATTATTGTTAATTCTCAAACATATGGTACAACAACAACAATAATATTAGGTCTATGTGTGGCTCCACTGTTGGTTAAAATGCTACGTTTTATATAGACTTGAAATGGTGGACTTGACTAGACTTAAAATATGTCCAGGTTGTTAATTCACAGTAAAGTGATGACATCAGAATGCAACTATTCATAATTCTGAAGTTGAATTATTATGTTTGAAATATTCTTGCAATCTGTCATTCATTCATTCATTCATTCATTTTCTTTTTGGCTTAGTCCCTTTAATAATCAGGGGTCGCCACAGCGGGATTAACCGCCAACTTATCCAGAAAATGTTTTACGCAGCAGATGCCCTTCCATCTGCAACCCATCACTAGGAAACATTCATACACATTCATACACACTCATTTACACACATACACTACGGACAATTTAGCTTAACCAGTTCACCTATACTATGTCTTTGGACTTGTGGGGAAAACCGAAGTACCCGGAGGAAACCCACGCAAGCACGTGGAGAACATGCAAACTCCACACAGAAAGGCCAGCTGACCCAGTCGAGGATCAAACCAGCAACCTTCTTGCTGTGAGGCGATCGTGCTACACTAAAACAATATTATATATAATTTATAGGTGTATTTTATACTTCTAGGTATTTATTGGGAGCCCCTAGATTTCATGGGGCCCTAAGTCACCGCTTGCCTTGCTTGTTGGGTAAATCCGCCCCTGCATAGAAATCAAATTATTACTTTAATGTAATAATTTTATACTATTTTAGAACTTTATTACCTGTCCACATTGCCGAGCAACTTATGTAAAATAATGTGAAGACTTGTGCGACCGCCTTTATGCTTCCCACCCTAACTTGAAAATATAATTGGCTGAATCGTAGAAATACTGAATAAAGATCGTGATCTTTTTTCGATTAATCGTGCAGCCCTGTGTTTAACTGAAAGTAATATTAAATAATATTTCTTTAATAAATGTCAGCTGGTTGCCAAGGCAGTGTTTCTCATATTTATTTATTAATTATTTTGTTTATATTCAAAAATGACTAAAACACAAAGCAAATGAATATAAACTAGGTCCGAACAGTGTACATGTATTACTGCATGCATACAGGTCAAAGCTGACAAATTAAGCATAAAAATTACATTAGACATGTAGCTAGAAACATTTTAGTTTTTTATTGACTATCTATTTTTAACACGTTTTACCGAAAACACCTGCCAAAATGACATTCAGTAAAACCTTTGATAAAATCTTATCAGACATATTTAGAACAAGAATTATCTGATGACATTATAAGACAGTGCTATGTTAGGATTACAGTTCAGGCCATTATTTTGTCATTTTATTTTTTTGATTTTTTTTTCTGAAAAATTAGGAACTTTGCGTCTAATTACATATTAGAAAATGTTAATGTCATTTCATTATAAAAATACATCACTTACAAAAGATTGCCTATACACTGTTTTAAAATAAATGGTTATTATATCTATCTATCTATCTATCTATCTATCTATCTATCTATCTATCTATCTATCTATCTATCTATCTATCTATCTATCTATCTATCTATCTATCTATCTATCTATCTATCTATCTATCTATCTATCTATCTATTTATTTATCTATCTATCTATCTACAACAAAGCTACTGTTTTAGTTAATATTAAAAGGGGAAGTGATTCATTTAAAATAATATAAAATAATATTAGCTCAAGACCTCCTTAAACCATAAATGTGATATTCATACCATCTTTCTAGGCTTCTTGATTTCTGAGCTGGAGTCGTCCAGAATGATCGTGGTGAATCAGCCTCAAAAGAAGGTGCAGGAGACGGGCGGCAGTAAAGTGTTCATGGAGCTGAAGGGCATCTGTATGGCCCTGGGCATGTCCAAACCTCCATCCAACATCACCATGTTCCAGTTCTTCAGTGGTATTGAGAAAAAGGTGAGGTTTATTCACAGCTGATTTATGTTAATGTGTTTCATGAGTCCACACATAATCGTAAGAGTGAAGTACAATAATACAGTAAAACCTCTGAACTTGGCAGTTATTCTCAGAATGCTTTGTTGTGTGTGGTAGTATTTATAAAGGTTCAAATATGCCTTTTGTTTTCCTTTTTCAGTTTGATTTATTTTAGTATGCTAATGTTGTTCAGTTCTGTTTTAGCTTGAGTAATTTAGTTCATATTTCCATTTCAGTTGACAGTGATTTCTTTAAATCAATTTTGAATTAACTTTTTATATTATTTTAATACTTAAAATGCTATTTAGGGCACATGCTGATTAGTAACTGTGACGGAATGCACCAATCCAAGATAGCATAATAGTCTGTTAAATATTGAATTATTTATTAATGCATAAACATGAATGAATAATGTGCAGTGCTTGTTTGTACAGTGCAGTGTATCAGTATGCTCCAATCAAATGCTATTCTTTTCTCCAACAGCTGAAGGAAGCATTGTCTAAGGTCCCTCCATCTCATATAGGAGAACCTCTGATGAAGAAACCACTAGGCCCTGTACACTGGGTAAGCCCAGATTTAAATTTATCTTATATAATCTCTAGAAAATGTTTGATTTGTAAATGTGGTCGTTGCATTACATATATTTATGGGCCTCTTTGTACCTGCAGGAGAAAATTGAAGCAATAAACCAAGCACTTGAGAATGAGTATGAAGTCAGAAGGAAAATGTTGTTGAAACGACTGGATGTGACAGTTCAGTCTTTTGGCTGGTCAGAAAGAGCCAAGGTATCAGGATCTTACTTTTATTATATAAAATAAAATAGCTCATGTACACTGATTAACTAAAATAACAAGCAAACATGTGCCTCGAATGAAATGTAACGAGTCTTAATTTGTAATTATTTACAGACGCACGCTGATAAACTTTCGAAAGTATACCAGCCTCTTCGTGTGGCACTGGCCACAAAAACCAGAGTGTCTGTGGCTCACCTGTTTGCTGCTAGAGAAGATTTATCAAAGATCCTGAGAACCAGCAGTGGCCACATCAGGGAGAAAACAGCCTGTGCCATCAATAAGGTGAGCTAGTTTAGAATGACCTTTGTTGTTTTATTGTCTGTCTGTCTGTCTATTATTATTTTATTATAATATTATTTATCTTTTTTTTTTTTTTGAAAGAAGCCTCACCAAGACTGCATTTATTTGATCATAAATACATTAATATTAAGGCTGCAAAATGTATCATTTCAGTGTCGATATCACAATGTGCGAATCTGCAATAGTCATATCGCAGGATCTCAAGAGATTTCAAGTTCATTTAAACTATTTGGGCACAAGACATTTTAAAGCAGGGATGCTCAACCCTGTTCCTGGAGATCTACCTTCCTGCAGAATTTACCTCCAACTCTAATCAACACAACTATACCAACTTGAAGGAGCACTTGGTAATTAAAGTCAGGTGTGTTTGATCAAGGTTGCAGCTGAAATCTGCAGGAAAGTAGATCTCCAGCAACAGGGTTGGGCACCCATGTTCTAAAGTTTTCTGCTTTAACAATTAGATTAGATTTGATTAATTGGGTTTATATGTTTATACAATGAAGACCCTGTTATTTTACATTTGATTATTGAATTTCTATATCTCAATACTGTTAGACTCCACCGAAAGCCATTGTGTTGTTTATTAATTTTTTTATCTTTGTTCTATTGTTTTAATCTGTGCTTTAAATATTATTTTGTGTCATTTGTCTATAATTTATGTAGATGTGCAGCCCAACAAAATCACCACAAATCAATGTCAAATCAAATCAAAGTTTTTTTTTCAAATAGTCATCTTGTTTAATTATATTCATATTGCAGTATATATCACAGAAGAACAAAATATGGCAATATCATTTTTTCCCAATATCGTGCAGCCCAAATTAATATTGTGAAATATTCTTTCAAATATATATTTTTATTTTGATATATTAATTGTAACTTTATTCTTGTGGTAGGAAACCAGAATTTTCAGCATCCATTACTCTATAGTCTTCAGTGTCACATGATAATTATTCAAATATTCTGATTTGCTGCATTATTATTGCTGTATTAGAAATGATTATTGATGCTATTATTATTGATTTACTGTTAAATATTTAGGTGGAAACCATGCTCTTACTCGGGACTCTTTAAAAACAAAGTTAAAAAACAACAGCTCTTATTTAATGTAAAGACATTCATAATGTTAGAAAAATGTGTCACTTTTGAGAAATTTAATGTAATATTGCTGAATAAAAGAACTTGTTTTTACTTCAAACTTTTGAATTAATCACTTTTTCCACAAAAATAAGTAGCTCACACAAAGTGATATTTTAAGATAAGATGTTTACTGTTGTTGTTATTATTATTATTATTATTATTATTAATGTTGATCATCGCTGAATAAAAGCATTTTAATTTTTCTTTCTATTTTATTTTATTTATTTATTTACTTTTTTACCCCAAACATTTGAATGATGGTGCATCGTATCTTGGTTATCACAAAAATCAGTGACATAAGAATGAGCAGCAAATGTTGCAAGCAGTTTATAGCTATTTAGCCAGTAATATTTTGCATAACTTGTTTTTTTGTGAATAGGGCAACATAGTGTATAAATATTTTTAAAAATTATTTCCAATTAAATGGAAGTCTTCATACTAATTTAATTTCATAAATCTCTAAATCTCAACTTTACCACTGTTATTCTTACCAGGTCCTGATGGGTCGTGTTCCTGATCGAGGAGGGAGACCCAATGAAATCGAACCCCCACCTCCAGAGATGCCCACATGGCAGAAACGCCAAGACGGTCCACAAGGTGGTGGTGGTGGTGGAGGAGGCCAGTATTACTCCGGAGGAAGAGGTGGAGGGCGAGGGGGTTATGATCAGCAGCAGGGAGGCCGTGGAGGTCATGACAGGGGAGGTGGTGGAGGCGGCAGAGGTGGGAGAGGAGACCACCGGGGAGGCAAAGCCCAGGGCAACTGGCAGGATGGATACCAAGGTCATTACCAGGATGGAGGATATAGAGGAGGTTACGGAGGAGGAGGAGGTGGAGGTGGCTATCATGGAGCCCAACAAGGGTCAGGATACCAAGGAGGAGGCTACCAAGGTGTCCAACAAGGACCAGGATACCAAGGTGGAGGAGGAGGAGGAGGCTACCAGGGTGGAGGAGGCAGTTACCAGCACGAGGGCTACTATCAGGATGGAGGAAGGCACCAGGAGAGAGGTGGAAGAGGAGGTCGTGGAGGAAGAGGACGGGGAGGAGGAGGTGGTGGAGGAAGAGGCACTGGGCAGGGAGGAGGCTGGGGTGGAAGAGGAGGGCAGAATTTTAACCAGGGCGGGCAGTTTGAGCAGTTCTTCCAGCAAGGTGGGCATCAGTACAGCCAGGCAGGGTTTGGCCAGGGAAGACAGTTTACCAGCTGAAAACAGACTGTTTCTGCAATCTATGGCTTCAAAGAGGACCCAGAATTCTCTGAGGGCGGGAAACCAAGAGAGAAGTACACAGGCCTCTGAATGAGCAGGTAGACATTACATCTCATCATTCCCATGGTGCCTCTGGAGTCTGCTTTACCGAGATCTCCTGTGAATGAACAGTGGGCTTCTGCATGTGTACTGTTGGTCAAAACGGTTCTGCTTCCACCAGAGCAAGTGTCCAAAAAACTCCCAGGATGAACTTTGCGTTGCTGGGCTTCGTTTCTTTTCTTTTTTTATTTTCTTCTCCTCGTTGGTGATCGACATCGGTCCAGTCTACTGCCTGATCTACGCTGCCCCGACTCTGAATCTGATGAAGCCTTATACTAGACAATTTATGAAGATCTTTTGTTTTTCTAGTTTTATTTATGGAAATGTTACTTTGACAACATTAGTTCTCAAGGTCCATACTGTTCTTTCCTCAATCAGCACTTAATGTTTTTTTTTGGTCTCTGTTTTACATGCGAGACAGTCTGCCAACGGTTATGTGTGAATGTTTATTTGCTGACTGACTGTGTGGAAACCCTTAAATTGATTGACTGACTGACTGAGTTGATTTGAGATTTCTGGTGTTTTGGGAAACAGTGTTAAGATCACCTTTACAATGGTAAAAGGTTTTTGAATGATTTAATAAACCAAGAAAAGAGCTGAGCTTTTGTTTTTACTTTTTGAGTTTTAGCTGTGACGTTAGTAGAAGAGGATTTTTACAAAATAAGTGAACAGCAATAAAAAAAAATGTCTGAAGGTTTTTAGCAGAGTAGGGAGTGTTCAGGCGCTTGTTTGAATAGTTTCAGAACATCACTAGTTAGGGTGCAGTGATTTGGCCTAAAATCAAAATCTTGATTAATTGAACATTTTAACTCCATTACAATTAATGAATGATTATTTTATTTATTTTATGTGTTTGCCCTCATTGTGCACTGACAAGTTTTCCCATGAATATTTGCATTCCCTCAGGCATGAAACTATGAGGGCACTTGCTTCAGAAAACACCATAACAACATATTTCACCCAAAAAAGAAAACGACTTTCTTCTGTTAAACACAAAGGAAGATATTTTAAAGAAACCTGTGACAAATGCCTTCCATAGTATTTGCTTTTCCTTCAATATAGAAGTCAGCAGTTACAAGTTTTCAGCTTTCTTCAAAATATCTTCTGCTATGTTCAACAGAATAAAGAAATTCAGAAATGTTTGGAACCACTTGAGGGAGAGTAAATTTCATTCTAGGTTGAACTATCCCTTAAACCTCCTCATTTCACAACTTTTTTCCCCTCTCTGAACACTTTCATCATTAAGTTCTCTGTTCACAAAAATGCTCTTTAGCAGAGGTTAGTCTAGACTTCTGATTCATTCCACTGATGATGGTTTGGTCACAAAAGAGTGGTCTTCTCTTGCTGTGAAAGGGTTTGTCTTCATCTGGACAGCCTGATAGTTTCAGCCACTTTAAAACATCTCGCAGTGAACACTAAAATTAGGCTGCTTTAAATAGGTTTTGTTAGAAAATTAGGAAATTACCACAAGGCGCCTGATTAACACTGATAAATGAAAAAAAAAATCGGTGTTCTCGCCACTTCAGAACACAAAATGAGATATTCTGAAAAATGTTGGAGAAAAGCAGCAACTGACATCCATAGTAGGGATAAAAATACTATGAAATTCAATTGCCGTTTTTCCAGCATTCTTTAATATGCCCTCCTTGATATTAAGCTGAATAATGAAAGTCAAACAGGTGCATTCTGGGGTGAACTAACCTCAAAATCAAGGAAATTGTAGATTCTCTAAATTTGATTTCCACATTAATAACAGAAAATACCTATTTCAGTTTAAATGAAGACAGGCTCTTTAATTTCCTTGCATCATTTGAATATCGTTTACTTTGTAAGGTAAAATATCAGCAGTTACAAAGACAAAAACAACTTTTCTAAATTAAATATTCCACAGACATTATGCAGATTCCCATGAAACAATCCGGATGTGACGTGCATAGACATACAGCGGCCACATGGGGGCGATAGAGATCAGCAGATTTCAGTTTAACACCTTCAAAATGGGGGCGAATCCTAAACATTTGTCACACAATCACAGTTTAATACTAGTCATCAGGAAATATTGAACACAAAGTGTAAATCTTTTAAAGTTCTAAAAAGTCCATAAGTTTATGCTAGCTAGGTAGTGCATTTGTTGAGTTTTTTCCATGAATAGCAAGTGAATTACAAGAGTGCGATGAAGGAATCATGGGATATGTCTACATGTCACATTCTTCAATGAACGTCGTTCCAGTTCAAGCAAGTTCACATCTACATCCAGTTGTTTAAAAATACACTATAAATACTTTTAATGTAATATTTTATTTCTATCAGAAATATGCTTTTCAGCTAACATACACGAATGTTCTCCAGATATTCCAGTCAGGATCCCTTGGTGTTTAATATTCAGTTTTATGGGTCAAGCTTATTTTTACTGGCAACCCTGAGACACTGAGATGATCTGCTCGCTGCACACAACCTAATTTCAACATATTTAAAAACCTCACATTGCGTATTCATACATTTCCGAGGGGGGAAAAATTGCAGCGGCAACTGTGAATAAACATATATGTGTGTGTGTTTAAGCTCACAATGTAGTAGACATGAACTTTGTGTAGCTAAATCAGCTTACAGTATAAATGTACACCTCTTCCTCAAGTAGACCTGGCATCGGCCAGAAACATTCATAGGCCTATGGCTACAGTCAATACAGAAATGACAAGGTTGATCATTTTACAACAGTAACTACTGGCAATATCTTCTGGAGGCCTAGTCATCAGTTTTTTCAATACACCTCTCGTGATGTTGCAAAGCTAGCGTTACGTAAAGATGTTTGCACAAGAAATTGTGTTGATATGGGTGCTGCTGCTCGCAAGTCAAATAATGTGTGCTCAACGATTTGGCCAAATGATATCACAAACACTTTAGCAATAATACTCACCCATCAATAAGACATCAGGTATCATAATTCTCTCAAATGAGGCTCTGGTGAAGTGAAATTCTGCTTAGAATTAAAGAAATAATTTAGATAAAAATTAATAATACAAAATGGCATCCATGAAGGTGTTAGCAATCAGACATTTCTGTCACCCAATGAAAAAAAAAACTTCTGAAAATACAAACTTTTATGTGCCACAGAAGAAAGAAATTAATAAAGGTTTGTAACAATATGAGGGTTTGTAAACAATCCAAAAAGTTTTCATTTTGGGGTCAACTGTCACTAAGTAGTAGGCTATATGCTATGTTCAACACCTCTCCTTTATTCGCTGGTTCAATTTACACACTGACCAGCACTAAAGATATATGTGCATCATATTATCAGACAGATTAGAGCAGAATCATTGGCACACGATTAGAATAATGACCATGACAACAGGCAATTGTTTGCACAACTTCATACAGAGGCTTCAGATGACAGAGATGCTTCAGTATATTAGCATCATTAGCCTATGTCATCTATTCACTTATTCCCGCTGTATGACTTTTTCTGTGTATGATAACTTATTTGCTTTCCATATAATGGAAGTGAACGGGAACAAAAAAGTGTAATAGCTCAACAACAACAACAGAAAGGAGTATACTTAAAGGTGCAGTAGGTGATTGTCTTCAGAAACATTTTTGTTGTGCTGGTTGAAAATCTCTTCACATTCCAATAGTAATGATAAAGGTAAATGATCTAAATGTATTTATATGTATTTTATATTCTGGATAAGGCACAAGACAAATAATGTTCATCCAATTAACATTTGTCTGTTCATCCAGTTAACATAATTCTGATAAGTAGCTCAAACTGTATGTAGATGTATGTAAAACTGTATGTAAAATGTAGATTTATACATCTGTGCACCTCTCTTCACGCAGACAGATCCGCAGCAATAAAAACAAATGCTGAATCAAAACTTTTTCAAATCCTGAATCAATATTGGAGTTACTTTTGCACGCTGGAGGAAGGATCACACCATGGCTGAAGTACTTCTTTTAGACAGGTAATGTTATGTTTTAAAACTCTTTTTACTCACGCAAAGCTGAAGTAGATTGTGTTGTTTCACAAATGGGTTATATGCATGGAAGTGTTGTTCAGCTACTCATAGTTTCATAGGGCCTTTTACAACATCAATAATGTCGATTTTTATTTATTTTAACAACAAAAGATAAGTAAATAGCGCTATTCTCTCTAGCTTGAATTACAGAGGTGAAGTTGGATTAATATTCACGTTGGTTCATTTTTGAAGCGCTCCCTATATTGTTTACCATGCTACTCTGAATAGTTTGTCTGAAGTAGCATGTAAGTATGGCTTAGCATATGGCTTGCTAGACATAGTGGCTTTAGGACAAAGAGCGTGAGAGAGTGAGACCAGCGATCCTTGAATGCATGAAATACTGCACATTATGACTAGATTCTTCTACAAATGATGTCACTGGGGTGCGTGTTCGTGACTTCAGGAGGACTGGCTTTGGATGGCAGGGGAGGGACTGTGTTTTTAAAGCTTTTATGCTAACGGATAGCATTTTGGCAAATCACCTACTGCACCTTTAAATTTAAATTGAAACTGAGAAAATTTGACCTGACAGTTGCTTGTTTCCACCACAGTATTATATCTTGTCAGACAAGTTAAAATTTTAAGACATACAGTTGAAATCAGAACTATTAAACCCCCTTTGAACTTAATATTTTTTCTTTTTTAAATGTTTCCTAAATTATGTTTAACAGAGCAAGGAAATTTTCACAGTATGTCTCATAAAATTGTTTCTTCTGGAGAAAGTCTTATTTATTTTATTTCGGTTAGAATAAATGCATGTTTAATTAAAAAAAAAAAAACATTTTAAAGTCAAACTTATTAGCCCCATTAAGCTATATATTTTTTTGAATGTCTACACACTCGAGTGCATGCCTCAAATTCTCGCGCCCCCCTTAATAGGTGCTGGCACCCCCCTGGTGGGG
Organism: Danio aesculapii; assembly: GCF_903798145.1. Lineage (NCBI taxonomy): Eukaryota > Metazoa > Chordata > Actinopteri > Cypriniformes > Danionidae > Danio > Danio aesculapii. Next base: position 29,517,370 of record NC_079451.1, read on the forward strand.
TGCGCCCCACAGTTTTAAAACCCCAGGTCTACAGAACAAACCATTGTTATACAATAACTTGCCTAATTACCCTATCCTGCCTAGTTAACCTAATTAACCTAGTTAAACCTTTAAATGTCACTTTAAGCTGTATAGAAGTGTCTTGAAAAATATCTAGTCAAATATTATTTACTGTCATCATGACAAAGATAAAATAAATCAGTTATTAGAAATGAGTTATTAATACTACTATGTTTAGAAATGTGTTGAAAACATCTTCTCTCCGTTAAACAGAAATTGGGGGAAAAAAATAAACAGGGGGGCTAATAATTCAGGGGCTAATAATTCAAGTTTGTATCATAATTCTGAGTTTATACACCAAAACCAAAAAAAGGGATGTAAACTTGTCAGAGTGGCTTTAATTTACTTTTTTTTTCATTTCATGGTGGAAATGGTCTTTTATACCGTGAAGGCTGTAAATCAAGAGCATCTTGAGGCTAAATGACCTAAGAATTCATGAAAAGAGGCAGAAATATAGGTGGAAGTACTTCTGTGTACTTACTGCTTTTCTAATACTGTCAAATAGTGGTGTAATGAGTGTACATCCAGTTTTTCACATACTATAAAGGGAAGTATGCCGTAACATAATGAGCTGATATGCTATGTCAGTGGAACTACAACATCAATGCCAAATTAACAACAACACAATGCCCTCTGGAAATCAATTTCGGCAAATCTGCCACTTAATGTAAAAGTTAGGTTCACCATTCACTTCTATTGTATGGAAAAGAGCAGAGATTTAGCTAAAATTGCTAGTTTCCTACAGAGCCAATCGTTTGGGTTTAGAAAGCCATGAAGTAAATAATGACAGAATGTTCTATATTTTTTTGATTCCAGAAGTACATCTAATCCTATCGACTCAAGGACTATAATCACTGTTTGTCTTATTTGATCTTTTGATCCACCTGTGTCGTCTCTCTCTCTCTCTCTCTCTCTCTCTCTCTCTCTCTCTCTCTCTCTCTCTCTCTCTCTCTCATACACAAACACACATGCAGTCAGCAAAAATAATGGCATGAAGCTTGTCCCATCAAATCCTTTCGAGCTCAAACTGAGCCTGTCTCGGTGTCAAACATACTTCATATGGCACTGAAGGACACCGTGTTGCTGATGGACTTGTCTGGAGCTTAGCAACAGAGGCCAAACAAACACCTGGCTGACGGCACACGTGTGTCTGCTGAATTCAAGTCTCTGAATTTATTTAGATCATTTCACCCTTATATAGATATCACTGTTACCAGGCAACACTGATGTAATGGTGCAGATGGTCAGAGGTCACTTCATGGTCTCGCCACATGTGAAACAATCCTTGAAAAGAGTGTAATCTTATAGTTGGGGTCTTGAAACTTGACGTACCTTCAATCTGAGCTCATAATGTGTTGCTGAGTAATAGTTAGTGTTTTAATATTCTATCATACATACCTACATCTTCAGTTTCTAACAAACCAAACTTAACCTTCACATCCATTGCGTCTCATTCCGCATAGTGTTTTTTTTGGAGAACGAAAACCAGAGCGTGTCAAAAGCACGTCAGCGGCATACCTTAAATACTCTTGCTCATGCATCTGTTATTCGGCTGATGCATCCTTCACATCAGCATCCAGTGATTCTCAGTTCGCTTTCCAACGCGTCTGTTTGGATACTCAGGACAGCGCAGTGCAGTCACTCCTTGTTTAGTCCGAGACCTTTCCTTTGAGTCAGCGGGTCGAGAGCCTGCCGTTTCTCAGTTGCCGAGGCTGTGGAAAGAGTGGCTCTATTCCTGATCCACTGGAGGCATCAGGCACCCCAGCATGCCCACCAGTGAGGAAAGGCCTCTGGGCCGGGGTCCGGACAGGCTCCAGGGTGTCCTGCATGGGCCCACTGAGCGGTCAAGTCAGCTGATCTGAAAGAGAGAGAGAAAAAAACGAAGATCTGACTCATGTTATTAAAGAAAACTAATCGACCACATTCATAAAAAGTTTTTCAAGTGTTAGTTCACCCAAAAATGATCCAAAAATGTTAAAATTGTTATTTTTTGTGTTATACAAAAATATTCTCGTAGTTTGATCATTTTTAGACAATCACTGATAGCATTTAGTCTGTTTTGAGGATTTTTTTGTGTATTTTTCTGGAACCTTGCTGTCTATGGAGGATAAGGGAGCTCTCAAATTTCTTCTAAATGTTCAAGGTTTGGAAAAGTCAAGGTTTTAAAACGGCAAAATTTTCTAACTTTTCCGTTCCTAAGGTATGAGAAAGATTTTTTTATTTACCTAATTTTTTTAGGACAACATTATCTTCAGCAGAAAAGATATCCAAAGATGCCGTCTTATATTGTAAATAAATCTGTGGTTTTGAAACAAATGAAGACAGCATAATTTATTTGAATTATTTAGCCTCATATGTTTACTGCTCCAAAATATTTAAAATGTTTCCCAAATTAAAATATATTGTGTACAAAAGGGAAAAGATTTTGTTTATTACCCAGACATTTAAAAAGAATAAATTTTAGAGCAGTAATCACAACACCGTGATACAGTGAAACCGTGATATTTATATCCAAGGTTATCATACCATCAGAATCTTATACCGGCCCATGCCTAGGAGGTTGAAATGAAAAATAAAGGTGAGTGATTAATACTACTCTTATGAATATGTAATGATTTATTGGTGTTCTTTTAGCATCACAATCATTTAGTTATTATTAAAATAAGATAAAAATATGGTTAAATGTAAGCACTGTGAGGATACAGAAGCAGAGCACAAGACAGTAATTGGTGTCCAAACACTAAAACTGTCTGGTGTTGCTCAGGCAGTGCAGATCATTGATTTTGAAGGCAGATCTTAAACACGTTGAACCCTATCATACACCTGGATCAATAAGGCCAAGATGTGTCTGGAGCGATTTGTTGCTATTTTTCAGACCAGCGCAACCCTAATTTTTATGTTGTGCACCACGTTGTTTATATAGCAAATCCATTTGTGCCACTTTGTGGACTCATGGGTGTTCCGGTCTAAAAATGAGGTGTGTTAAGTTGCATTGTTCATGCGTTGCTATTTTGAGAAACTGAAATAGACTGTACCATTGACCAGCTGAAAGTTAAGCGCAGAGTATGTTAATTATGCACCTATATGATCCAAACGCTTGCACATTGCTTAATACACAGAGAATGTACAGCATTACACAAATATCTTTACATATGAAAAAATTAAAGGATTAAAATATTTTTTAAATGATTATTTTCTACATAAAGTTAAAAACCCCTGCCTCTATGCCTTCTTCATGTTGGGGGGCTTTTTCAGTTTATTCATGACAATTTGCATTTGTATAATGTTATTATTATTAGCAGAATTATTTATTCTATGCATATTTATATTTGTTTTAATAAAAACAAGTTTAGGGTGATGCAGTGGCGCAGTACAGTAGGTAGTGCTGTCGCCTCACAGCAAGAAGGTCACCGGTTCGAGCCTCGGCTGGGTCGGTTGGCGTCTCTGTGTGGAGTTTGCATGTTCTCCCAGCGTTCGCGTGGGTTTCCTCCGGGTGCTCTGGTTTCCCCCACAGTCCAAAGACATGCGGTACAGGTGAATTGGGTAAGCTAAATTGTCCATAGTGTATGGGTGTGGGTGTGTAAGGATTTTTTCTCAGAGATGGGTTGCAGCTAGAAGCTGTGTAAAACATGTGCTGTATAAGTTGGCGGTTCATTCCGCAGTGGCGACCCCGGATTAATAAAGGGACTAAGCCGAAAAGAAAATTAATGAATGAAAAACAAGTTTAGATTTGTCCACCTGTCGGATGTTGAAGACGTATGCATCACCATATGGGGCATACGAATAGGACATGTGTTTGGATTGTTTTATTGGAAAATAAAACTGAATTTAGAAATAGTTTTGGAACAAACTTTTGCGCTTAACAAATAAAATTAAATATGTAGGCTAATTGATGTCTTAAGTGGAGCACGTACAACACAGTTTCCTTATCCACAAAAGTAAAGGAGTAAAGAGTAAAAGTAAAGAGAAAGCAAAGAGGCTGAATGGAGTAGGCTCGTTCTTTATCCTCGTGCTGCAGATGGTCTGTTTAACTGTTTTCTCGCTAGTAATTTTTCCATCCTTAAAATAGCAATCATGGATTCGGACATGCCTTTAATGCTTTTATGCCATGTGCTTTAGACTTTGCTCCTAGATCATTAAAATAAAGCCCATTGAGTTTATAATGACAAGAGACAGTTCACTGGAAATGACTAGGTTGGGTAATTGAAAACCACAGTGATGTGCACACGGCCATTTAGTGCTGCATGGTAACAACAATTTCAGTAAGGATTTGGGATTTTTTACTTAATATATTAAAACAACAATTATTCTAAATTGTAATAATATTTTATAATACTATTATAACTTTTTTTAAGAACTGTTTTTTAAGAACTGTTACTGTATTTTGATTAAATAAATATAGCCTGGGTGGCACAGTGGCATAGTGTGTAGCGCAGTCACCTCACAGCAAGAAAGTCGCTGGTTCGAGCCTCGGCTGGGTAAGTTCACGTGAGTTTCCTCCAGGTGCTCCAAAGACAAAGGTAAGTCCAAAGACATGTGCTATAGGTGAATTGGGCTAAGGTAAATTGTCCGTGGTGACGCAGTGGCACAGTAGGTAGTGCTGTCGCCTCACAGCAAGAAGGTCGCTGGTTTGAGCCTCTGCTGAGTTTGCGGTTCATTCCACTGAGGCAAGCCCAGATTAATAAAGGGACTAAGCCAAAAAGAAAATGAATGAATGAATGATAAATTGGCCATAGTGTATGTGTGTGAATGAGAGTGTACGGTGTTTCCCAGTGATGGGTTGCAGCTGGAAGGGCATCCGCTGCGTAAAACATATATTGGAGAAGTTGGCAGTTCATTCCGCTGTGGCGACCCCTAATTAATAAAGGGACTAAGCTGAAAAGAAAATGAATAAATGAATATAGCATATGTGAGCATACAGTAAGCAATGTCTTAGAAAAATGTTCTTCTACAAACCCATCAAACTTTTGAATGATATAGTAAAATCAAAATTTGAACGTAAAATTATAATGATTATTTAAGAATACTTTGATTGTAGATTTGTGGGTTTTATATTTCCAACCTAAAATAAGTCAGACAGAGTTAGGCATCCGTATTCATAAACAGCTCATGTAAAAAAAAATGAGTTGTGCATTGTAATGGTGACAGGTGCGCCAGTGCTTTAATCCCAGTGGGTCAAGTGACCCTGCCTTTTTAAAAAGCCAGTTCTACAAATAACACACAGATCTGAATTTAACAAACATGGCAACCCAATCCCAGTCAGACGTATGCTCTGCATTTTAACCCAAAACAAAGTGTCTGCCAGGCCCTAAAATAACAGCCTGTAGCCCTGCTCAGGTTAGCGCTGCTCCATATTTAGGGCCCTCATCAGTGCGAGAGCTGCGGCCTCTGAGCAAAGATTATCTCTAGAGCCACAGCAGAAGGGCCGCACCGCAAAACCTTGGCATTTCTATGGCAACGAGCGAGTGGAGTTTCATAAAAAGATCTTCCAGGACCTTGAGAGAGGCATGATGGGATGGGGGAATTAACAGAGTGCGAATCAAGAAGGTGGTTCGTGGGATTCACAAATTTCTCTATGCTCAAACTAGTTATTTTTGTCATCTTATATACAGCTTACCTAAAGGAGACCTATTGTGCAACATTTATTGTGCTTGAACACAGATGTGTGTATAAAACAATACTATAATGATAAAAATCTCTGAATGCATGGTTTCTCCTCTTCCTTTTCTTATGTAAGATATATGTAAGCCTCGCCAATGACTGATTATCATTAGATCTGCAGGAGTCCACCATATCTGCTTACTGTAGTAGCTAGAGATTTACAATGTATGTGCCATAAAACAATCCAGATGTTCTGTTGTCTCTAAGGACTCCTGGCAACCAAGCCACTGAGAACATTTAAAGGTCCCCTGAAATTTAAATATTGTTAGTCAGAGTATTGTTAATTTAAAAGATGTTTATAAGCTAATGTGCTCCAAACCAGTGACAAAATTCACGTTTAGAAGATATAAAACTGATTTAAACATACAAAGCTTGCATTTTGTCACTTCTGCATAAATCAGAGGTGTCCAAACTCAATCCTGGAGGGTCGGTGTCCTGCAGATTTTAACTCCAACTTGCCTCAACACACCTGCAAGGATGTTTCTAGAATGCCTAGGAAGAGCTTGATTAGCTAGCCCAGGTGTGTTTGATTGGGGTCGGAACTAAACTTTGCAGGACACTGGCCCTCCATGACCGAGTTTGGACGTCCCTGGCCTTAATGGCTCAGCGACTGACCCATCAAATTCTCTCTAGTATCTGGCACGCCCCGCACCCTTTAAGACATTTCATGTTTTCTTTTTAGCTGATGTGCTTGAGCTTAACCATTCTCATTGGCAGAACTGTTATAAAACAAATTGCTATTGGCTGTTTATTAAAAAGGGGAGGAGCTACCATCTTTTAAAGTTTTAGTTAAGTTTACATCCAACATCGAATAAAAATGCACATTTCAAAGCACTTCAGGTGACCTTAAAGGACGTTTTTATTTAAAGGAAATGTGAGGAAGAATGTTGATAAAGATGTAAATCTATTGTTTGTTTTAGTTACAACGTGGTACTGAGAATTGTGAAAGTGTTAATAAATAATTAAATGAATCAAAACAACATTTTGGTCACTTGGCCCAATCATAATGCTTTTAAATAATGATGATAACTATACTGACCAAAATAATTGTATGATTTTTCCCCATAATTGAGTAGCACTACTATTAATTGAAAGACTTCTTTTTCATTTTCTGTATGTCAGTGATCTGAATCAACTTTACTCCTCAACAACTATATCAACTTATCCACTGACCATACAGAAACATCCAGGCCAATCTAGACGTTGTAACCTCTTCCAGAGTCTCCCCAAAACTTTTGTTGTTTCTAGAGTGACCGAATAAGATATAAAGGCTCTTCCCTTTTCTGGAAAGCAGTAGCTCATTTGCATTTAAAGGGACATGCACAATTTATTTATTTTTTGCTCACACCCAAACAGGGGCAAATGTAACATGCTATAACAAAGAAACAGACACATTCAGCAGACACTTATATTACATCTTTTAAATAAGGGCATAACATGTTTCCTTTAAACAATCGTTTGCTCACATTGAAAAAAAATGATTTACCGCATTTACAATTTTTTAAGGTTACTGTTTGCAAACAATTTATATGAGTTGAATTTAAACAAACAAATTAAGTTTAGTAATGTTCAAATTTATTTGTTTTTCTACCCAGCAGGCAGAGAATTTCCAAATGTCATCAGATTGACATTGTACCCCAACGTCGTGGGGACGTTGCATTTTGTTTGGAAATGAAAATCGGGTTGATGTCAGAACACAACGTCAGGCTGACGTCAGTGTCCAACGTTTAACTAAAAATCAACATCTAATGATGTCACAGCTTGACGTGTGGACGTTACCACTATGACATCTATCAGATGTTGGATTTTGGTTGCTATATATGACGAATAAATGTCAGTATTTGACGCCAATGCGACTTTGGTTTAAGATGTTGGCTCAACCTTGGATTTTGGTCACTTTACAACACAACTTAAAATGAACCAAATATCAAAATAACATTGTCCTTAGACACTTGCTAGACATTGAATTTTGGTCACCTGACGTCACGACATAAATCTAAGCTAATATTAATGTCTAATGATGCTGTGTTACTGCTGGGTAAATTCAGCCCTTATAAATTATTTGCAACAAGTTAACTTAAAATATAATAGTAAATCCAATAAATATTTTTTTGTCAGTGCAGAATTGAGGATCTTGTTCTTACCTCAGAGGTCCTGGTTTTATTGGTATGTTGTTCTGTGAGTCCATTCTGCTGTGACTCTTCACTGTGCTCCTGTGAGTTCCTGCTGTTCCTCGTCCCCATCGAGCCCTGCGTGTCGTTCTCCCAACGTGCGAAGCCTTTGCTCTTGGAGGCTTTGCGATGTGGCCTGTACCTCATTTTGGGGAAGGTGTGCGAGCCGCTGTCAGCGACGGCTGCCCAGCCGTTTTCAGGCCACAGGTGTTCCTCTGTCTGCGTGGCCTGGCTGGTAGTTGCTCTCTGGAGCCGCACTGAAATGCGCTGGGCAGAACCCGTCATCAGGGTGATGGACTTTCCTTCCAGATCAGAGCCGGATGATGGAGACACAGCGGGAAACGTAAACACCTCATCGTCGTCTGTGGAATAACAGGATAATAGAATGTTAGCATAGATCATTTCTTTCAGTGTAATTTGAATTTGTTGGTCAGAGCATTCATGATGCTGTCCTAATTTACTATATATTCATAATTTCGCTGTGTAAGAAACATTCATGGCAAAAGCAGTTCAGTTGCATCATTCAAACCGTCTCATTTCAATACAAATATTTACAATAATGCTATATTTGTCTTATGCCGAGTCAGAATGCATTATTTTAGCCCCGATTTTGACTCGCTGACAGGTTTTGAGAAATAGCAGACAAATGCCTGAAATCACAGGCAAATCGGTGCTCGTTCACGTGAGTGTGAACTATCAAGGACGCAATCTGAGAGAATCGCAGATGAGGCTCTGACACCCGTGAGATATTTGGTGTGCTAAATATCTAGAGCTGTCAGTAAATCAAATCCTTCCTTGTGAAATGTGTTCTGATTGAACATAACATCGGGCGATCACCTACAGCCAAAGAGAGAGCAGCATCCACTAGTATGGGTATCTACAGGCCAGCGGGAGATTGGGGGAGAAGTTAAAAGTGCTTCTTCACAGTCTATTTCAGGCATGGGCAAACTCGATCCTCGAGGGCCGGTGTCCCTGCAGACCTTTGCTCCAACACTAATCAAACACACCTGAACACCCTAATTAGTGTCTTCAAGATCACTAGAAAGCTACAAGCAGGTGTGTTTGATTAGGGTTGGTGCAAAACTTTGCAGGGACACCGGCCCTCCAGGATCGAGTTTGCCCATCCCTGGTCTATTTGGACCCAAGAAGTGAAGGAAACACGAATGGAAATTTGGCAGGAGCATCCGTGTCTGTGTCATCTGAGCAATATCACAACCGGGTTGGAAAAGGAGTTGAGGATAAATTGCTAATTCTCTTAAAGCCACGTGCTCAAATAAGTACATTTTCCACCCCACTAAAGGCTTCCTTCTCATTATGTAGTTAACAACAAAAAAAAAATTATATGACTTCATGTTAATTCCATGTCACTTCTAGCGTGAGAGACAGTTTTCGGGCTGAGACAAAGTTGTCTGCGATTCTTCCTACTGTAAAGACATGTACACTTGCAGTGTAAACACAGCAGCAACAGAATGCTACCCCAAATAGTCATGCAGTGTGAAAACATCTCTGGTGGGACCACTTTGAAAATGGTGCAGTCTGAACTCAGCATTAGAGAATATACTTAAATATACATATAAAATGACAAATAAGATAAGAACAGTAGTAACTAGAAAAGAAAAGTTGGTAGACAAATTTTATTAGAATGAAAGTTTGAAGTAGTTTTAAAGTTTTAATGAATTAGGTAGCTTTTAAGAAGTTTAAAACTGTTATAACTACATATGTTAGCATGTTTCTAGTATGGATTCGCATGTTGCTAGCATGTTTCTAGTATAAACTAGCATGTTGTTAGCATGACTTTAGTATGAATTAGCATGTTGCTAGTATGTTTATAGTGTGAATTAGCATGTTGCTAGCATGAATTTAGTATGAATTAGCATGTTGCTAGTATGTTAATAGTGTGAATTAGCATGTTGCTAGTATGTTTCTAGTATGAATAAGCATATTTGCTAGTATGGATTGTTATGTTGTTAGTATGTCCAATGCAAATTCAATGGCAGTTATTTTTTTTTACAATAGAAGTCTATGGGACAGTTGCTAGGGTGCTGTAAGTGGTTGCTAGGATGTGGCTAGTAAGTTAAAAGGTCATCAGTGGTTGGAAAACTGGTAGTCGTAGTTAAATGAGCTTAACTTCAAATCTGTATGACAGTCTGGCGCAAAGTTATGAAGTCACAAAATTTGGTCCAATGTTAAGTCAATGGGACTTTTCCAAATTTTCCAGGACAGTATTGGGAAAACCGTAAGTGGAATCAGTTGGAAAAGATATAGCAACTTAATTCAGCATAGTTTGGGGGTTTGGAGTTAGTTTGGTGGTTGTAGCATTCTTAAAATAGTCGAAGAATAAGTAGTTTAAGTAGTATAACAGTATGTTGGTTTTCTCAAGCCACCATAATAAAGATTATATTATAATTCTATATGTATTAAAATCTTTCAACTAAATGTATGATTTGAATGTATGAAATGTATGATGTTTTTATTTTAGCGTTATTTTGCTTCTGAAGTAAATTCATCTTGATTTAAAATGTCTTGATTAAACACAAGAATACTACTTTAGAGAAAAACTATACAGAAAGAAATGTAAAGAAAATGTATAAATATATATATATATTTTATATTTACCTATCTTTAAGTATTTCTTTCCTTTAATGGAAAGGAGGACTGACAGATAGCAAAGTAGGAGAAAGAGATGACAGATAAAAATAATATTTAAAGAAAAAAAATAACACTGGAGTCTTAATTATAGAACAGGCAACAGAGAAGACAGCAGGTTTTTCATTAAGTGTATGTTTGTGTGTGTGAGAGAAAGAGATCACCCTTCATATTTCCATTTCACACATTTTTTTAAACTCTAAATGAATGAGATGGAGAAGTAATGCGAAGGTGTGTTTCACCTTTACAGGTGGGCAGGTTGGGGCTGCTGGGTAAAGAGCTGTGTGTGAGCACTCCAGGAGACACACTGCCCAGAGACGTGGAGCGAGGCAGACGACGACATGCCAAAACCAGCAGCTCACGACACTGTTTATGACAGTTCACTCCACAATCTGAAACACAACACACTCAACTTCAACAACAAAATACATTAACCTAGATAAATGACAACTGATCAGTGGTGCAAAGTCACAGATTACAAATACTCAAATTACTGTAATTTTTCTCAGGAATTGTAATTTACTAAGTAGTTTAAAAGATGTGTACTTTTTTGTAAATTTTTAGTGCTGTATTGCTACTTTTACCCCACTACTTTCCTTCCACCTGAAGTTACTACTCTTATTTTTTACTTGTATATGGTGATTAGAAAAATCAATCCTGTGATTTGATTTCTGTCCAATCAAATCACATAGAGAAAGTAAATCGCATCATACTGAACAACCTCAAGACATGGGCGCTTTATAATTGCAGCAAACTGTTTGAAAGCATTAAAAGTTTCCAAGGAGATGGTCAATATCTTCACACACAATGACCAAGAGACTGTTTAGACAGTCTGAAAATTGCCAAATAGTCTTAAACAATAACTAAATGTACTACAGAATGTTACGTTTTACACACACCAGCACAAATTGCATACAAAAGCATCAGCCTTTCACAGTATACTACTCACTACTCTTGGGTCATTTTGAAAGGGCTACTTTTTACCTATACTCTGAGTACTCTGGGTATTTTACTTGAGTATGATTTTTCAGCACTTATTCCACCACTGAAACTGTTATATGGAAAATTTCATATTTCAAACCAGTAAGATTTTGTAATGTTTTAAAAAAACCCTATTCTGTTCACCAAAGCAAAAAACACAGTAAACTATCAAATAATACAGTTAAAAATTAAAACATTGTGAAACATTATTTTCCTGTTCAATGTAGTTTAAAATTGCATTCATTACATTTTATTCAGCATAATTATTCCAGTCTTCACCATCATTTGATCCTTCAAAAATCATTATAATGTGTTGATCTACTCCTCAAGAAGCCTTCATAATTGTTATTATTATCAGTGCTGATAACTGTTTGACTACTTTTTTCATAACTATTGCATTACTATTCAAAAGTAACATTAGACTATATAGACTATATATATACAGTTTAAGTCACAAGTATTAACCCCCTGAATTGCACATGAAAAAACTCAAACTACTTTTATTATAGCAGAAATAAAACAAATAAAACTTAAAAAGAAAAATATTATCAGACACACTGTGAACATTTCTTTGCTCTGTTAAACATAATTTGGGAAATATTTAAAAAAGAAAAAAAATTCAAAGGGGGCTAATAATTCTGACTTCAACTGTATATTGAATTGTAATGTATCACATTTGAAGTAGTCAAATAGTTATCAAAACCTATATAGATATGAATAAATTTAAAACAATATCAAATTAAATATTAACACTGTTAATATTATATTAGACCCCAAGTTTATTTACTTTAATTATTTTACGATTTATTTTGTGATTTTTCGCGATAAAAAATTACAGATTTTGGGGTGGTACTTCCAGAAATTTGCGAAAAAAATAAATAATAAAAAATTTTAAAATGATCTTATTTAAAATAAAAATAAATAAAAAATAATCTTATTACCATCCTTGAACCAATCTCTATCATTGTAGCTGCTTGCTTTTCTGTCTGTTCCATTGCCCCATTTGTTAGATGTTTGCTCCTACTTTCTTTGCAGTCAGAAGCGTATCACATGCACAAAACGCTTAATTTGCACCACAGGATGTCAAATCGCATCTTTGCATTGACTTCACATGTAAGTCACTCGAGCTTCATCCGCGTCTGCTTATTGCACAGGCTGCAAAACAACCCCCCCCCCCCCCCCCCCCCCCTTCCATGTAGTGTAATGATTGTGAGGGCGCAGGTGAGACGTCATTTTTTTGAGAGACTCAAATACATCACTTGTATGAAACTGTATGAAACGGTTTCTAAAAAAACTGACATAGTTTTGATATATTTAGGATGTCAACTTTAATAATTCTTTATTATTGTATACCAATAATAACTGATGATAACAGAATAGTGAAAATCAGAATATTATAATTTCTGAACAATTTTACAGTATTAAAGTAAAAAATGTAAGCTTTGGTGAGCAGAATACACATGCAATGGATAGATTTATATTAATTGTATTATTCCTAAAAATGATCAACAGGATGTCTAGCTATAGCTTTAAAATAATCTACAGTATAAAAACTAGTGAATTTGCACAAATTGTGCCATGTTCACATCTATTGTAATCTGCTTTATTTAAATGATTTTTATGTTTTTTTTACCTTTGCACTTGTATCCTTGTTTAATAATCCCCCAGAGCTGGAAGCACAGACCACAGGGTGGGGAAGAAGGGCATGTAGAGAACAAAATACAGAGAATCATGTGAGTAAATATGAAATGAGGACAGAAACAGCGGGTTGATGGTTTATGCCATGTGTAATAAACAGGATACTTCCACACATGTTGCACCCTTCCTGTGCAATACAGTGTGAGAAGGTGGATCTGTGTGTGTGTGTGTGCTTGAGTGTTTAAAAGAATGCATGTGTGTGTGTGTTAACTCAGCAGATTCCTGTCTAACCATCTGTGTAAATAGAGAACAATCTGAGCAGCAGTGACTGTGACTAAACACTCGCTGTAGTGTATAAACTCTCTCTATAGTATCAGCGCTGAACACTCGGATCAGTGCCAACAGGAAATGTAATGCATTCATTATGTGCATTTCTTTTGTGTGCGCAGAGCCGGTGGCCACTGTTGACAACACAATGTTTAATTTTCATACAATGGCCCCCACAAGCATGTGAACAGCAACGTCTGAATGCCTTAGTTTTATTGTTACATTAATATAAATAAATGTTGCGTTTATTTTTTTTATATGCATGACAAAATTCTAAGCTATGTTTTGTAATTCTGGAGAATGTAGTACTAAAAATATAGTATCCAGCTTTTTGGTAGCAAAAAATAAAAATACTTTGGAACACATAACATTAGAAATTAGGGCTCAACATTAAGGGCTCTATTTTAACGATCTAGACGCAAAGTCTAAAGCGCATGGCGCAAAAGCATTAAGGGTGTGTCCGAATCCACCTTTGTTATTTGCTATTTGCTATTCCTAAGGATGGAAAAATACTCTTTGTGCCTTGGCACATGTTCTAACAGGGTTGTGCTTATTCTCTTAAAGAGTAATGAGTGCATTAAACTAATCAGAGTTTCATCTCCCATTCCGATTCATCTCCCATTGCCATGGCGCATTTGCTATTAACATGCCGGACTTTGTAAGAGGAAAAACTGAAGGCTTCACTAGTGAGAAAACAGTTAAACAGATCATCTGCAGCGCGAGGATAAAGAAAGAGCCTTCTCCATTCTGCCGCTTTACTTTTACTCTTTATTTTACTCCTTTACTTTCGTGGATAAGGAAACAGTGTTGTACTCACTCCACTAAAGACATCCATTAGCATACGTAATTAATTTAGTTTGTTAAGCAAAAAGATTAGTTTCAAAACTATTTCTAAATTCAGTTCTAATTTCCAGCAAGTGAACAATAATACGAGGTGTGGTCAAAAAACCACATGAGTTGTATCCAAATGTATCCATATGAGTTATATCCAAACACACGTCCTATTCTTTTGCCCCATATGGTGATGCAGACGTCTCCAAAATCCAACAGGTGGACATTTCTAAACTTGTTTTTATTAAAACAAATATAAATATGCATATAATAAATAATACTGCTAATAATAATAATAGCAATATACAAATGCAAATTGGCATGAATAAACTGAAAAAGCCCCCCGAGATGAGGCATAGAGATAGTGGTTTTTATATTTAGGTAGAAAATAATAAATTTTGTAATATTTTAATTCTTTAACTTTTTTTCTTATGTAAAGACATTTGTGTATTGCTGTACATCCTGTGTGTATTGGACCTGCATAGGCACATAACTAACGTGCTCTGCACTGGACTTTAGACCAGGTTTTAATTGGTCAATGGTGCAGTCTTTTTCAGTTCTTCAAAATAGCAACGCACAAAAACTGTGCCTTAACACATCTCCATTTTAGACCAGAACACCCATGAGTCCACAAAATGGCACAAATAGATTTGCTATTTAAACACTGTGAGGCAAAACATGAAAACTAGTGTTGCACTAGTGTGAAAACATCAACAAACCACACCAAACACGTCTTGCACCTTATTGCGCCGGGTGTATGATAGGGCACTATGTATTTTTAAAAATCAGTTAAAACCTACTTCTCTTTGGCCTACTGATATATATATATATTTTTTAGGGACTCATGACTGTACAGATTTTTTTTTAATTTTTTAATTTTACTGTAGCATATATTGTCCTGTCTGTGTAATTGTTTATTATTTTTACATGTTTGTGAAGCACTTTGGTCAATATTCATATTGTGTTTTAAGGTGCTATATAAATAAAGCTGACCTTGAGATAGCATTTATTAATCTTAATTAAACTATGTTGTCTTTAACATAACATGTCTCTACCCTTTCATCAGTAACCGAGACATTAGCCTAATTTTCAACATTAAAATGCAACATACATACGATATTCATTTATTTTTCTTCAGCATAGTCCCTTTATTCATCAGGGGTCGCCACAGCAGAATGAACCGGTAACTTATCCAGTATGTGTTTACACGGCGGATACCCTTCCAGCTGTAGCACAGTACTGGGAAACATCCATACACTCTTGTATTCATACTCATACACTACGGCCAAGAACCAGCGACCTTCTTGCTGTGAAGCGACAGTGCTAACCACTGAGCCACTGTGTCGCCTATGGGGGGTGGTTGGGGTGTGGGGTGTGGCGAGGGGGGGGGCCTAGGTCGCCTCTATGGACGCGCCGACCCTGCCTGCTGGTCTCCCTAACATTACTTCCAGCAACAAGCTAGTTTTCCAATATGGTATCCCATTCAGGTACTGACCATGCGCAGCCCTGTTAAGCTTCAGTGGGCGACCTTAATGCATTGATGCATTGATGCAATGGTAATAAATGTACCTTAGGGACACTTAAAATTAGGGAAACCAATGGATGCATTTATTTAAGCCAAAATTCATTAAAATGTAAAATATTACTACAATTTCAAACAAGTGTGATTAACTATGTTTTGCACTAGACTGTTTACTGATTTTGCACAGTTATTTGATGGGCATATAGCATGTTTTAAGCACTTTTGAACTTGTGTTACTATTAGATTACCTGCATGGACCCTTCTTGTTTGCAGATCATTTACACTGACTTGTTGGCTTCATTAGATATTACAAAAATGAGGTGTTGAGTGTCTGTCTTCATTAATTCATTGGAAACTTTCCACAACTATTTGCAATTTTTAGGGTTTGCATTGTCAAGCTAATCCATTCTGTTAACTAAATTTGCCTCGTAATTAAAGCAAAATAATAATGTTACCTAACAGAAACATTTGAACATAAATGTATTTTATTACTATTTTGAAAAATAGAATCAAGTCAGTGACTTGCCCTGTAATGTAAAATAGCAAAAATGTGCTTAACACTATTATTAAAAGTGCTGAGAAAAATAGCTAGACATTGTGGTTGGATTTAACCTTTAAAAACTGTCTGCGATGTTCAGTGATGTGGTGGCAAACGCAGCTCCTGCTAGGTGTTATTGTATGCACGTACACACACACGCGCGTGTACAAACTGCACTTTTGCCACAGAGAGTATCTTTGCATAAGTGTTGCACAGCAGAAATCTCCCAATATGCAGTATCAATTGCAAGGAAAGTTTATTTATTTATTTATTAAATCAGCCAATTAAAATGAGCTCTTACAAATCCAGCGCAGTGTTCGCAGAAGGTCGGCTTCAGGTACGTAATCTCCTGGAAGTTGTGAATAAATCCAGGCCCCATCTTGCACTGCAGCAGCGGGTTGGCACGCAAGAAATACGCCATCATCTCATCCTTACTGATCAGTCCATCCCTGGGAAAAAAAGATATTCATATCCTCTCTAGCTCATAATGCAACAAATCCTGCTCTGCTATTGTTCTTCCTGTGTCCCAGCAGGTTTTGACACCTGAATGTTAAGAGTCTGTTAAGAGTCAGCGTGCACTCAGGATAAATGCATGCATTCACTTGCCAGTAATGTGGTTTGGGGCTGTGTTGTGCTGAGATGAACCGCAGAGAACACCTGGGGAATTCCTAAGTGTGTGTATGTGTGTGTATGATGTTGTGTGTCCTTCACCATGAGTCTTGACCTTCAGTCTTTTACCACTGCTGCAGGTAATCATAACCCACACTGAGAAGCTGCATGTGCTGGAATGACTAAACTGCTCACATGCGGCGTTTTTAACACTAAATGATTGTCCAGTATGTCATGGTTGTGTATGTTTTTGGTACAACAGGGAATTACTGAACAAACAGTGTCTGTCTATATATTCAAACATTCAATATTGTTAGAATTAAACATATTTCAGTTTATAGTACTGTTGTTATTGGGTGAAGAGATTTCAATTACTTATACTTTTGGATCACAAAATCTTTGAGCGAAATATCCTCTTGTCTAATTAATGCACATGCTGAAACTCGATAACTCTCTGACATTCATGTACTATTGCAATTCTAACCTCATGCTCATAGCTTTAATCAGAGATCTCTATAATGGTCTATATGTAGATCAGTGGTTTTGATTAGAATACATGATATTTGGTCAGGTCTACCAGCAGAAGTTCAAATATTTTGAAGAAATAAGAAAGTTTACCTGACGTTATCTGAGGCAATATTTCTTGAGTAAAAAAGTCTGCTTTTTGCATTGATCTTAACAAAGTTAAGTAGGTGATGGGTTAAGTGTATGGGTACTGCTGTATATAAATCAACTCTGCAGAAGAAGAAATTTAGTTCAACTCATTTTACACATTTTTAAAACGCTATATGTTTTTGCTATTCTTAAAGACATCTTTTATTCTAGTTACACTTAATTACTACCTGACAAAAGTCTTGTTGCCTATCCAAGTTTTAGGAAACAAAAAATAATAACTTGACTTCTAGTTTATCACTTGGTATCAGAAGTGGCTTATATGAAAGGCAAAGGCCTCTAGATTATGCTTATTTTACAAAATAAAAATATGATCATGGCCTTGATTTTTAATTATTAATTAGGTCGAATTTGCTTAGACAAAAGTCTTGTCACATAACAGAAATAATGTACAGTACAGAATTAAAGTCATGGTGCAGTGGAAAATGAATTAATATTGTTTATGATTTCCATGAGCATGGAGGACTGCATCCACACATCTCTGCAATGACTCAAATAACTTATTAATAAAGTCATCTGGAACAGCAAAGAAGCGTTCTTGCAGGACTCTCAGAGTTCAAGATCCTTTGGATTCATTTTCAATGCCTCTTTCATCTTTCCCCAGAGATGCTCAATAATGTTTCATTACAAGTGACTGGGGCTGGCCAATCCTGGAGCACCTTGACCTTCTTGCTTTCAGGAACTTTGATGTGAAGGCTGAAGTATGAGGAGGAGCACTATGATGCTGAAGAATTTGCCTTCTCCTGTGGTTTGTAATGTAATGGGCAGCACAAATGTCTTGATACCTCAAGCCTTTGATATTGCCATCCACTCTGCAGATCTCTCACATGCCTCCATACTGAATGTAAACCCAAACCATGATTTTTCCTTCACTAAACTTGACTGATTTTTTGTGAGAATCTTGGGTCTTTTTGGGTTCCAATAGGTCTTCAGCAGTATTTGTGATGATTGGGGAACAGATGATTCATCAGAAAAGTCTACCTTCTGCCACTTTTCCAAATGATCAACCAGAAGTCAACTCATTAATTGTGCTCTTACAACTGGGATTGACGACAAGTCTTTTGTCAGGTAGTGTACCTTGTTGCATCTATATCTTCATAATCTACAACAAAACATGCGAGCCCAGAAAAGGACATTCCGTATTTTATAAATAGTTCTCTTTTATAATTTTAATAAGTTCCCCCATTAGCAGATTTATGAAAGCACTAATCCTACATTTTCTCAATTTTAACACTGTTTCCCTAACCTTTATATTAAAAATAATGTCTTTCCGGTCTGTTGCTTTTTAGTGGCTTTAGCTTCTCAGACTTCACTGAATGAGTGCCGTCATGGATATGCATGTCAATTAGACAGAGGATTTTGTGCTAATATATTTTGCATCCAAGGGTGTACTTAAAAGCTTTTCTCCAACATCCACATTCTGTGATATCAAAAATTGAGCCAGGGTCAGACTTATACTCCATCAGAACCACTGGGCACCTACTCATACAATAATGGACTTCATTTCCAGCCCCACATGGGGCTTCAATGGGCTATGAGCCTATTCAGGAGGTTAGGTCGAGACTGGAGTACCAGTGGGACCATATCAGACTTTCAATCTGTACAGTACTACACCCCTACCTCTGATAATTAAAAATGTATATGAATAAATATTACGTACTATACAGTGCTCAGCATAATTGAGTACAACCCATTTTGAAAATGAATATTTGTATCAATCTCTCAGTGAATATAAGCAATGTATTTTGGTGCATTTAAACAAACAGATTTGTTAAACAAATATATTTATTAAAATAATATTTTAGTTACCAAACATTTTTAGAAATTGAAAGATAATACAACTAATTTCAAGCAAAATATTGCTAATTTTTATACAACATGCTAAATTTCAACTTTCAACTTTTTTGCTTCTCTTGATTTTTCTTCTTTTTTAAATTTGTATTTAATATTGTTCTATAACATATAAATTTGGGTGTACTAGTTTTTGAGCTGTTATCGTAAGTTATTTTGTTAAATAGCTCCAGATTTAACTTCAGTACTGACTAATCTAATGTATATGCACAAATAGAATATTGTATAGCTTCCTAATAAAAATATGAATTTAAAAGATAGATTTTAGAGGGGTGTAATTTATATATGCTGAACACTCTATATGTTCTTCCAGTGAAGGAGAAAGTACCATAAAAATCCATCCAAAATCACTCAAATGCTCTTTAAAAATGTATTATTGTTGTTTAAATATTACATCACGATGTTGTGTAGTCTGCACGCCATTCTATGCTTCATTTGCTGTGATAAAAACACTTACATATTTAGTATGGTTGAAAACAACCCTTGGAGGAATTTCCAGACAGACTACACTGACCCTGTCAGAAAGGAGATGATGTACCGAAAATGTGCCCCCACCAATATCTGAATCTCTGCCCAGGCTTATAAACGATCATCAACACTATGAGTTGCTCTCGCCAAAAAAAATGCTATTAGCATGTTGGCACTGCAGGGGTCTGTTACAAGAATCACACATTTTGTTTGTGTGTGTGTGTGTGTTTCCTACTCACTGGTCTTTATCCAGCACGCAGAAGGAATCAAGGAAAGGGAAATTTGCAGCGATGCTCTCAAAGTCTTCTTGAGATATGTATCCATCGTGATCATGATCGTAGTTTCGAAAGACAGACTGAGCATGCAATGAAAAACATAAATTCATAACAGACATTATAAACTGTTATGTGATGCACAAAAGTGAAATATTTATCCGTTAATTACTGGGACTGATTTTTTTTTTTGCACTGAAGCGTGCATTGATATAATCTACCATATATTCAAATTCATCTGAATAAAGCACTGAGGAAGTTTGGAGTCAGCATAATCAGCCTCTTATATTCAATTACTGAATGGAACTGCAAAGCAATTGGTGGCTTTAATAAATGTGATGAATTATGAAATATAATGTAGATGTAGAGAAAGCATGAACTGTTGTTGTATTCTTACATCCACAACTTTCCTGATGTGTTTGTTGACCACTGAGGGATCTGGTTTGGTGGTTACCCCAGAAGCCCAGTCCAGTGGAGCCAAAGGTTTGTTGGGTGTTGTGGGTGATGTGGGCTGCAGAAAGAGAAAGACAGTTACGAAATCAGTTCAGTCAAGTCAATTAAATTCTACAAAACAAACCAGTCAATATGTTAAGGTTACATTTAAGCAGAGGTTAAAAAGGTTTGATGGAATATAAGTATATAAGTATCAGTATATAAGTTTACAGTATATTCAAAATTCTGTTGCACATGTTTTGACTCATATATTCTCCCGCCATCACACACACACCTGTTCTCCAGCAACTTCATTGGCTACCAGTTAGGTCACGTATTGATTTTAAGAGTCTGATTTTATTTATAAAGCAGTCCATAGGCTAGCTCCTGATTACATCTGTGATCTTGTGACACTTTCTACTCCTTGCAGTCTTTGCTCTGCTTTGGGTCTTACACTGTTCCAGCCATGCTGCAGACTTAACACCACGGGTGGTAGGGTTTTTTCATACCATGCGCCGAATTTATGGAATGCTTTACCAATTACCATCAGAAATGGCATTTCTATGGACTGTTTTAAGAAGCTTCTTTAGACTCACTTTTTAGCAGTGTTTTTAATGAATGAATTATTGTCATCTTATTGTTATATTTTTCTGTTTATTGTTTTGCCTTGTAACACGTCGGGTTTGAGAAAAGTGCATTACAAATAAAATGTATTATTATTATTATTATTATTATTAATCATATTAAAAAACATAAGTAATCAAAACCTGTTAAATAATAGGCTTATCATAAACTACCATTCATATTTAGGAGGGAGAGTTTTTAAAGCCAAATTTGAAAGCTTGGATTTAAAAAGACATCTCAACATTTGGAGAAAAAATTAGCAGCATTTCTTGTGTTCTTTTGCATTACAAATACACCACAGATAACATTGACATCTATTTTTTCGGGCTCTGAATAAAACAGATGTTTTATGGAGCAATTTTCACCATATCATACGATAAATCAGGGTGCCCAACTTTTCTTATGAAGGGCCAAAAACCAACTTAATTGAGGGTTGTGGGCCGAAGCTAAATGACCAAACTGATTACATCAAGCTGCCATGGTAACTTCCTAATTTAATAATATTTACAAATACATAGAAAATAAATATTATTCAATCATAACAATAATTATATATTATATTACATTTTATAATATACTTCTTACAATAAACTATAAAGAATCTCATATATAACACAGAGTTATTTTTTTATATATACAGTTAAAGTCATAATTATTAGCCCCCCTTTGAATTTTTTTCTTTCTTAAATATTTTCCAAATGATGTTTAACAGAGCAAGGAAATATTCACAGTATGTCAGATAATATTTTTTCCTCAATAAAGCTGCATTTATTAAAAAAAAAACACACACACTAAAAAAAGCTCTATTGTAAAAGAACATTACAATTTAAAATACTTGCTTTTTTATCAATTCAAAATTTCAGAAGAGATCAATTTAATAATAAAGAAAAAACCAGCGTGTGAGCAAACCTATAGTCTTACCTGAGATTTAGGATTGCGGGGTTCTCTGAGCAAGGACAGCTCGTAAATTTCATCTTCTGTGTAGTACAGATCCAAGGACAGCTTTACACAAACAGACATAACATTTAAATTGAAACCACTAATTTCATTAGTTCACAAAACTCCAGTAAATTGATTTTGGAGCCCAGATAGATGAGAAAGACTCACGTTGAGCAGGTAAATGAGGTCCATGTTGGGCTCCACCTGAGCCACAGCACTCTGCAGAGACACCAGCTCGTTAAAGGTGAGAAAAAGCTGCTGCATCTTTGCAATGTTCACCTTCCCATCCTCCACCCAGTCCGCAAACACCACATGTACAGCGATCAGGTCCTTCAGATGAACACCTAGAATCGGGATCTTAAAGCCTTTGCTTTCACCAAAGGCTTTGCGGTAAGCACAGTAATTACCGTTGGACGAAACCAGCTCTGTCATTTCATTCCAGATCTGTCAATAGCAAGAGAAAATGACAGTTACTGAAATTATTCACCTTTCTCTGTTTTATGGTCTACATATCACACATCTGACCAACTCGTTTTTTTAGGGCACTTCTCAAATAAATTAGTCTAAAATGGTATTTGAAATAGTATTAACAACGATTTTTACTTTAATAAACAAGTAACTTGCTGCTTATTAATAGTTAGTAACCTTACTAACTATTAATAAGCAGCAAATTACACATTCATGAACAGTTTAAGTCTGAGTTAGGAATAATTACTAATAAGTAGCAATAAACACCCAATGTGCTAGCTATGTGCAAGCTAATAAGCAATCAGTTATTAGCATGAACTTGTCCTCAAACTACAATGTTACCTATAAAAGAGAACTTAATACCCCTAAATATTTTTCATAACAAATTACAACATATTTAACAAGTGACATCTGCATAATGCCTTTTCATACAACTCACTTCTCTACTCTGGGTTAGAGTAGAACCTCTTTAAATGAAAATCTTTAAATGTCTTATAACATTTTTTCACAAAGTATGTTATGAACTCCCTCAGCAGTGGAAGCTGGCCTTCAATGACAACTTGACTATAAAGAGCCAAGGGAGTGAATATATATATATAGGTCTTGTCACCTAACCCAAGTTAGGAACAACAAATAATAACTTGACTAGTTAATAATTTGGTATCAGAGGTGGCTTTTATGAAAGGCAAAGGTCCCTAGATTATGCTTATTTTACCAAGATAAAATATGATTATGCCTTAATTTTTAATTATTTAATTAGGTCTGAATTTGCTTAGACAAAAGTCTTGTCACTTAACAGAAATAATGTACAGTATAGAATATAAAGTCATGGTGCAGTGGAAAAAGAATTAATATTGTGTATGAATCCCATAAGATTGGAGGACTGCATCCATACATCTCTGCAATGATTCATCTCATTTAAGTCATCTGGAATGGCAAAGAACGCGTCCTTGCAGGACTCAAGTTCATCAAGATCATTTGGATTCATCTTCAATGCCTCCATCTTATCCCAAACATGCTCGATAATGTTCATTTCTGGTGACTGGGCTGGCCAATCCTGGAGCACCTTGACCTACTTTGCTTTCAGGAACTTAGATGTGGAGGCTGAAGTATGAGGAGGAGCACTATCCTGTTGAAGTATTTGCCCTCTCCTGCGGTGTAATGTAATGGGCAGCACAAATGTCTTGATACCTTAGGCTGTTGATGTTGCCATCCACTCTGCAGATCTCTCTAATGCCCCCAAACTTAATGTAACCCTAAACCATGATTTCTCCTTCACCAAACTTGACTGATTTATGTGAGAATCTTGGGTCTATGCAGATTCCAATGGGTCTTCTGCAGTATTTGTGATGATTAAGATGCAGTTCAACAGATGATTCATTGGAAAAATCTACCTTCTGCCACTTTTCCAAATGCTCAACTAGAAGTCAACTCATTATTTTTTGCTCTAACAACTGGGATCAATGACAAGACTTTTGTCAGGTAGTGTACTACTCCAAAAAAACTAAACAGCTGTTTTTTGCTGTGACTGTTGCACCTTAGTGACCTCTGGGCTGAGGTGTGAATGAGTTTCCTTCAGGCGGGAAATGGAGCTGTGACTCAGACCACCAACCACAGCCATCAATGTGTTAAAGTTCTGCAGGTGGAGCAGTTTCTGAAAGAGGCACAGAGAGACAGACAGGTTGTTAGATAGACAGACAGTCTGACAGGCACAGAGGGATAAACAAAAGCATCGTCTTGATAAATTCAATCTCTAAAATCGCATGTAAGTATGACTGAACAATGTTGTCCTTTGATAGTCATTGGCTGCTAATATGATTTCCCTATTTATTTTCTGAAACCATATCATTAAGGAGGAAGTCCGAATATAATGCGGACTTAACGAGACTCGAATGTGCGAATATAAAACCAACCTAACTCCAATCGTACTTTATTGCGCTACAGAAAAAGAGACAGATAAATTGACAGACAGATGGATATCTAAACTTATCAATGGACAAACGGACATATCGATAAACAGATACACTAACAGACAGATGAATCAACAGATAGATAAATCGATCCATCCATTAATTCACATGTGATTCACAGGGCTCTTCTTTGGCAGTGTAGTTGTACAAGTGCTGGCCGATCTCATAAAAGCACAGCTCTGCTTTATTACTAGAGCTCCCGCAACTCGACAGCTCAACACTTAACATCTATTAGCTGACACGGATCATGCCCAGCAGGCCTTAAAACAGATACTAAAAGCACAGGCTTTGTACTGAAGGGATGCCTGGGTGCTCTTCACAATGGAGGAGTTTCATTCACCCCCGGCAGCGTGAGAGCAGGCAGGCGGCTCCATCACACTCTTTCACTGGCACACATTAACATATCAAAGGGCCTGCAAATGTCATCTAGCTGCTTTCAGAATGCACTGACAGAAACTGGTTTGCTGGGTGAAGGGTCTAACATTTGCGTAATCAACGTTACAGTTAGACAGCGTGTCGCTTCAGTGTGATATCCGGAAAGCATGCTTATTTTTCAGGATACTGGCCTTTTACCATACTTATAACTGGTTTTCATTTCCTGTTGTTGCACTTCTTGAGTTTTTTCTTTTAGATTTAGTTGTGTTGATATTTTATTAAGTATAATGCTTCTGGAAATTTGCACAAGCTAACAAACTTTCATCAGCAAGATCTAAACATGTTAAATCTTTTCGGAAAAGAAGATAAATACGTGTTGTTACCTGTGCGACGTGGATGTATTTGGTGATGACCTCTGCTCTGTGCTGAGGGGTGAGTTTACTGAGAACCATCAGCTGAACCCACTGAGAGATGCCGTTAAACAGAGCGATGGAGCGCTCTAGTGTAGGGTTATCTACCAGACAGCCGTGAATCACATAACTCTGGTAATCTGTGAACTGAGGTAATAAACATATAGAGACGATGTTATACTTAGGATTAAACAAAAACAAGCACAATTGTTAACTTTAAAGATTAAACAAAGATTAAACCAGCAAATGTAGCTTATTTTGGGATATATCTTTAAGTGATTGGAAATTCTCAGTAAAATGGTCAGAAAGTGTGGCACAGTGGCTCAGTGGTTAGCACTGTTGCCTCACAGCAAGAAGGTCGCTCGTTCGAGCCCCGGCTGGGTCAGTTGTCGTTTCTGTGTGGAGTTTGTATGTTCTTGGAGTGGGTTTCCTCTTGGTGCTCCGGTTTCCCCCACAGTCCAAACACGTGTGC
This sequence comes from Danio aesculapii, assembly GCF_903798145.1. Taxonomy (NCBI): domain Eukaryota; kingdom Metazoa; phylum Chordata; class Actinopteri; order Cypriniformes; family Danionidae; genus Danio; species Danio aesculapii. The sequence goes on from NC_079451.1 coordinate 29,543,307, forward strand.
AATAGGTGAATTGAATAAGCTAAACTTAGTGTCTGTGTGTGTGTGTCTGTGTGTGTGTGTGTGTGTGTGTGTGTGTGTGTGTGTGTGTGTGTGTGTGTGTGTGTGTGTATGGGTGTTTTCCCAGCACTGGGTTGCAGCTGGAAGGGCATCCGCTGTGTAAAACATATGCTGGATAAGTTGGCAGTTCATTCCGCTGTGGCAACCTCATTCATTTAAAAGTTTCATTCTAGTAAATCAGGAATTTATTTCGTCAATTGAATAATCCTAAATAGTCCTATTTGTCTCTTATTTAATAATGGGATGTCTTATTAATTCTAGTTAACATGTATTTTTGATGGTTTAACTAAATAAACATAAAAACTGTGATTCACTGATTCATTTTACCCTAAATCAATGGTCTCAAACTTAATTCCTAGAGGGCCGCAGCTCTGCACAGTTTAGCTCCAACCACCTCCAACTCACACCTGCTTAATAGTCTCTAATAGTCTTGAACATCTTCATCAGTTGGATCAGCTGTGTTTGATTAGGGTTGAAGCAAAACTGCACCCAAAACTGTTGCCCTAAATGGTCCACTTTCATGCTTAGCTCAAAAAAAATAGACTGATTTATTCTAGTTGTTTATTTGTTTGGATGCTTAGTATAAGTAAAGATTATACTTTTTTCTATAAACTTAGGACATTTATTCTCATCCTCCACATCTATGTTGTGCAGGGTGCCCCAGGGATCTATTTTGGGACCTAATGTTTTCCCATTATATGCTTCCACTGGTCCACATTTTCCAAAAATACAATGTTTCATATCATTGTTATGCAGGTGATTCTCAGTTTTGATGTATTATTGAATTGCGTATATTAGATCAAATGGATGTATAATAATAAAATGAGGATAAAACTGCATTTTTATATTAGGTTGACCTGCATACTCGTATTCAGCTTTCAACTACTCAACAACTATAATTAAACAGATTAAAATCCAAATTCATTGACTTTGCCATAAATTGTCCACTGTAGCTTCTGAAAATTAAAATTCACTCAAGTAAATGGTTGGTTTTGGAAGCTTACTATAATTAAATGGATTAAAAATCCAGTTTACTAATTCATTTAAGTGAATAAGTTTACATTAAATGGTCCATTGTCTGTCATACCTACAGTAGCCTTATAAGTTTCAGTTCACTCTAATGAATTGACTGAATGGTTAATTTAAATTAACAAATTAAAAGCAATTCGCTGATTCATTCTAGTGGACTGGTTTCTCCATTCAGTGGTCCACATTCTCATATGTAGCAATTCAATTCAATTTACTCTAAATAAACTGATTAAAAATCCAATTCATTGACTCATTTTAGTAAATTGGTTTACCTTTAATAGTCAAGTGTCACTCAATTGTACCTTCAGAAAGTTCATTCTAATGATCTGGTTGTCTATTTTATTTAAATACACATATAAAAAAGTATTCACTGATTCAAATATATGTTGTAAACTGATGTAAGAGAAAAAAAATCTGATTCATTTAAATGTCAAGCTTTTCCAGAGCTTTCATCACAATAATTTTCCAAAGCTCAAAAGCTGATTTAGAAGGGAGGAACAGATAAAGGAAGGATGTTTGTTAACTAAAAAAACACTCGAGTGTTAGTGGCTAAGAATAACAATGCAGGGCGATGGAAAAAAAGAGCAGCTCTGATAAGAGAACTAAAAGCGAGCTCTCATATGCATAGTCTTTTTTTCTTTCTATATCACAAAACAAACACACACACACACATTATCATCACTGACGCAAGTCCTCCACAGCTGACGGCCTTCCCAAGTGAAAGAAACACTCTATTTTTCCATTTCCACAGTGCACACTAACCGATATCCTCCTGATGGACTTGTACTCTAAGAAGGTAAGATGTTCGGCCAACTCGATGGGTTCCAGATGATCAAACAGCAGTGACGCTTTGCCCTTCTTCACCTGCTTCTTCCGCTGAGTCAGTTTACGCATCCAGTCATACGAGGGGCTAAAAAGACAAACATGTTTTCACTGGAAATTTTTTCACCCAAAAATTAAAATCATGTTAATTGTTTATTAAAGAAGCAAATCCATCGATGTGCAGCTCTACAGTTCCCGAACCATGCAAGCCAGTGGCGACAGCGGCGAAGAAAAAACTTCACCAAGTGGCGAAAGTGAAGAATTAAAAAACCTCGAGAGAAACCAGGCTCAGTTGGGCACGACCATTTCTCCTATGCAACATCTTGTGCAGAGCTGCAGACTGGGAGCTGGAGAATATGTCCAAGCTTCGAGCGAGTGTGCGCCCTATACTGACACAGGCGAGAAGAAACTGTTGGATAAAGTTGTTATTTTTGTTTTGTGAGCGAACAAAAGCATCATAGTAGATGGATAATATTCAGATTAAACCACTGAATGCACTTTAAAACTATTTAATGACAAAAAGTCAAGAAAATTGTAATGATAGGGCGCTGGGCAATAGGTGTGCGGATCCACGTATAGCAATAACAAGAAAAGTCATGCATGCAATGGTGATCCAAAGGTGATCCAAAATATGAAGTCAAAATACAGGCTAATGGTCAGGTTAGGCGGCAAGGAATCAAACAAGCAAAATTAGGGATGGTTGGCGTGAAACTGACGTTTTGACACAAAGTTGAGATCATGAAGTTCAAGTCTTTCAAAACACTGCACTGAAGCATGACCTGAAACACCCAGGTCACATGATTAAAGTGTTTCAAAAAACACCCTGGTCACGTGACTAAAGCTATTCAAGGCATCGGTTATTTCAGAAGTGTTTCAAGACCTGGCAAATCTGTGTTTAATTGACAGGTTGGAAAAAAGCTCATTAAGCTAGTGGACTGTGCGTGTCCACAGAGTGACTGTGCTGCTGATGGCCGGAGTTTAAATCCTGACTTATGTGAAATTATGACTTGACGATTTTATTAATGCTACTTTTTTTATGACCAAAACAAAACATATTTATTCACAAAATGTTCATTCAGGTGTCAGACCATTGTTAAAACAAAACACGTTACAAGAACAGAGCATTTAAAAACTAACATCTATAGCTGCATCACCCTGGATACAAACCCATTATTTCTGCATGCTAGTCTGAAACTCTCACCTCTTCATTAAATCACTTGAAGCCTCAGCTCTACAATGTTGGGTTTAATACCTCAATTTGCTTAACTGTTTCTTTGCTGCAGCTTCCAGAGTAATGCATAAAAAATGACCACTAGGTGTCATTGTAGAAACGGGTTTTAAAAACGTTTCGAAGCAGCAACACATTTGCTTCGACACATTTGTTTCAGTGTTTCATGAAGTCTCGCTTTGCTCATGACCAGCAAAAGGTCAAAACACCAGCAGACTAGACAAGGAAAGACATTTTGTAATGTTAGCAGAAAAACAAGACTCAGCAAAGTGTCTGTAAAAGTGAGTGGTATATATAGTCCATGTAATCAGTAATCATGACTTTCAGCTGTGTGTGTGGGTGTGAGTGTCCAAATTATTGTCAACTGTGGCAGGATTTGATGAGCGCAAAGAGTTCTGGGAGTTAAAAGTTCGCTAAGAATACCAGAAGTAATCACCAGCAGAGAAAACACCGCTGGCGATCACAACAACAAAATGTTGCTTTAACATATTTAAATAAGTTAATCAGGTTTCAGCTATACAAAGTTATTCTTAATATTTTAGTCAGTTTGATTAATATAAGTTGACTAGAAAAGTTAATTTGATTCAACTCAAAAACTTAAGGCTGCAAGAATTTTGTTACAGCGTACAAATGGTCTGTTTTGATGATGTTTTGAACTGTTATTTTGTACTTTGAAAGAGACGGGGCTATTGCTCTCTATGAAGGATGAGGGAGCTCAAAAAAGTCTTCATTTGTGCTCAAAAGATAAAGGAAGATCTCCAGGGTTTGAAAGCATGAGTGAGTAATAACATTTTCAGGTGAACTAACCCTTTACAATCTTGTTAAATCTAACACTATTTACTCAGTATACAAATAAAAAAAATTCTCAATAGAAAGTCAAACTGTGGCGCACAAACACACATTTTGGTTTGAGCTCATTACCCAGATGTGACAAGACATCTGCCATTATCAAATAAGATAACCACGAAATAATCTCATGAATTCTGATGTGCAAATTTGAATGCCATTCAGTGTTAATGAGGCTAAACGACAGGTGCATAATGTTGTACAATCACTTCCACATAATTTAAATCAATGATTAAAACACATGCTCATTAGAGTCAAGTTATTATTTCACAAAAGGGCAACATTTGAATTTATAACAGCATGTATTCATTTCAATCAAAACGCTACTCTTCATCAAAAGCAAATAGGTCAATAGTAATAATGTCATAGTCAATGAAGGGCATGCTGTGATGGGATACACAGAGTGTTTGTGTGCTGTACCGACACTCACATTGTAGAAATGTCAAGTAGTTTAATGTGTTTGTCTCCACCAAGCTCAGCGGCTGCATCTCGAAACTCTTCTGTAAGACGGATCAGACCCAGATCCAGATCAAACTCTGCAGGGAATTCAGCAATCCAGTACCTACACAACACAGGTTTGAAAACTATAAATTGTTTTGAAATTTCATTACTGTAACTAAACAGTAGCACTTTATTTTACAGTTCATTTGCCATGAACATATTAGCAAACCAACTCATGAACCCAAAGGAACAGTTCACACAAAAATAAAATGTACTCACTATTCACTCACCCCCGAGTGGTATGAGGTTCTTTTTTCTGTTAAACACAAAATAAGTTCTTTTGAAGAATGTTTGAAACTGGTAACTATTGACTTCTATAGTAGATAAAAAAAAAATGGTATGGAAGTCAATGGTTACAGGTTTTCAATTAAAAAGCAAAACTTCTTTCGTGTTCAACAGAAAAAAAGAAACTCAAATGGATTTGTGACAGGTGAATGAATACATTTTCTTTTCAGTTTTGATTAAACTACCCCTTTAACATTAAATGCAGTAAATTCTGATTTAATCCAGCACTTTCTTGGAAAAGTACATATTAAGTACACAAAAAGGGACTAAAATCAGTGCAGATTCACTTTTGTCTTTTAAAATTACTGTCAGGATTTACTGAAAGCACACAGTGAATTATTATCACTATGACTATTTTACACATGCAGTTAAGGAATTCTCATTCCCATTCCCAAGGAGGTCCCATTATAGCAATAATAATAATAATAATAATAATAATAATAATAATAGACCCTTTTCACATTTCCGGGTTTCTTAGTAGCGGAAGGTTGGGAAAACTTAGAGCGCAGTGAATGGGAGGGTACAACAAATAATCTTTTTAACAATCCTATTTGCTGAAATAATAAAAGAAAAACTCCACGGTGGTTTTATCAAGACTTTCAGAAAAAGAAAAAGAATTGTGTGAGACTGACGGAGGAGGAAAATTAGAAACACCAAATTTGTTTTTTGTAATTTGATGCAAAGATAAATGCATATAAATGTTAATACATAAAAAAAAATCAAAATATTAAAAACTTTTAAGGATTTAAGATTACGATGACCATTAAACGTGTTACATTAGGCTTGTGAAAAGGGTCCATAATAATAATAATAATAATAATAATAATAATAATAATAATAATAAAATATTAAAGTATAGTTTTAAAATGTAAACAACTTGATTTATACATGTTTTGTGTCTTAACAGGTTTTCAAATTGGGGTCTCTACACAGGAGTGTTGGGGTCTGTTGAAACGGAGTTTTGTTTATTATTAAAATCAAAATCATTCAAATCACAAATGTTCAGATCAAAATGAACACACATTTTTAAAAGATAATTAAATTACCTCATTGGTTTGGTATAAAAGAAATAAACAAATACATGTATTACATTTAATCAAATTAAAATGAATAAAATTAAAATAATGTAAACTAAATAGCAAAAAAGTGCTAAGTGATAACGACAAATGATTAAATAAATGATCCAAAATATTCATTTAAATAATAATAATCTAATAAAGTAACCAAAAGGCATTTTAGACCTATTTATAACATTGATGCTCTTGGTCAATATGGAAATGATCTGCAACTTTTATGAGATTTTTATGGGATTGTAATGTAATGTGTTTTTGCTTTGTTTACTAAATCTGCCACAAAGTGTTTGACAGTGTACAAATGTTCTCCAAATTTAGATAATTTTTACATAGTATTTTAAATACCCCAACATATTTTGTTGTCATGTACAAAACGAAAAAAAAAAAGATACGTTTGTGCCCAATTACATGATAAACATCAGTTTCCTGAGGCTGTGTGCAGTTCTGCTTGTTGTCAGGTAAGATGTGAAACTAGAGCCTTGAGAAACTGTTGAAACGCAGCCTCGCCATACTTACTTGTGGGGAACTGTAACCTTGAGCACAGTCTGTCTAAACCACAAACGCAAAACATAGTAACAGCTCAAAATGCTACAAACATTAGTTCTGTAGGATTGTGTGTTTTTAATTCATCTAACCCTCACAAAAAAAGCTGGTACAATGTTTTTTCACTGCAAAGATTGCCATAATTTTAAAGCAAAAAAAAAAAAACATAGTTTGGATGGCATGGAACTTCAAAGCCTTGGTTTGAGCTGGTGTTGTGCCCCAAAAATGGGTTGCAGGTCTATTCTAGGTTGCAGACAAAAAGGCAAAAAAAAAAAGAGAATGCAAATATGAAATAATAACTAACCATAAAGTCAAACAGGAAACATTACTATAGTAATTTACAGTAAATACTACAGTACTTTTTGAATTACAGTGAAGAGTGTTGCACTGTATATATTATAGTATTTACAACTAGTTTTTAACGAATGTTACTGTACATCATAATTTAGCATTAACTATAGTTAACTGATAAGATGTAATAAATATTGTAGTATACTTACAGTAGTATAGGTTTTACTACAGTAAACTGTGGTGTATTGCAGTATTATATACCCTTGAGTTGTAGAAAACTCCAGTAATTTGATTATATTAAAGTGCTTTACGATAGTATGGTTCAAAAACACTACAGTACTTTTCTCATTTGGGTATCCATAAAGTAATTTTTATGTTGCTGACAATAAAGGCTGGGTAACCAATGGACTGTAATATTTTGGTAAATTAGGCCAAAATAGTCAGACAATTGAAATATTAAGATTTTTTAAACACCAAACATCATATTAGAATGATTTCTGACCAATCATGTGACACTCAAGACTGGAGGAAATCTATTTTAAATAGGTTTTCAATTATATTTTAAATAATAATAATAAAAGTTATTTTAAATTATAATATTTCTTGTGGGTATAACTGTACTGATTAAATAAATTGAGTCTTGGTGAGTATAAGATACTTCTTTTGGATGTTGAAGTACATTTACAATGTTTAGATAAACAATTAATTCAATGACATAAATTTTTTTTTTGTAATCTTCAATCAAAGGTTTTCACAACAAAAGTAGATCAATGGCCAATCAAAACTAGCCCACAACCCAATGACCATTCAAACTAGCCCCAAAAATCCTAATCCCTAAACAAAAAATATGTGATTCCATAAAAAAAAATACATCTTTTAAAACAACCCGCAGACACAGATCAAGAGTAGCCCAATTCCAGTGACTTGGCAACACTGCTAAGCCACAATATTCTTAACTACGCCACTCTTACTATGCTATGAGAGAATGATGGGCAAAAAGAAAGCCCTGCCCCCTACTCAATATTCCATTTCAGTGGAAAATACATACTAAAATAAAAGTGTCAGATACTTCTGGTTCATATGGACTTTAAAGTACACATGAAATTAAAACTAACCATTCTGACGTTGTTCGCTCACATTGCTAGTTTTGAAGTGAACAATTCATATGTGCATGTGATTAAGAAAAGAAAATTACTTTGCCCTTGTAATCTAAAATTGAAATCTGAAAATGTGCTTCCTGTTTGTTTTCAGTGAAATTCTCAGATTACATCTTTCTGAGGTATGGGGGAAAGTCTAGATAGGATACAGCCGCAGATACGCACATCAATATGGCATCAATTTTGTGACACTGTTGAAAAATAATTAAGATGTTTAAATTACCATCAGGGTTGTGTTACAACTCCTTTGATGTTAGCTTAGGGTAAAAAGGGTAACATTTAAGGTGTGGCAGTTTTACCATGTGATGGTGGAAGCAAAAGAAAAATGTCAACAAAAGTGATTTAATTTAATTAAGAGGAAATCATAAAAAAATGCCCAAATATATACAAAATTAAGGTTTAGGGTTGGGGTAGATGTTAATATAATACAATTTATTGCGTAATTTAAAGAATAACTTAAATAATACTCTGTACAATTACTAGTTTAGGGTAGGGGTAGAGGTTGGGGTAGAGGTAACTTAATAAACAATATAGATCATTCTCATTAACAACCATATCTCATCTAGCATAAAACGGTATTGGGCATGGTTGACATACTTAAACACATCCCTTCAGCTATCAGTTTTGACAGCGCTATGACAACAAACAGAAATGCTGAGGAGGAGGTGTCTGTTAGGTTGCAACAAAGACTCTAGAATACTCAAGACATGTCACTCATATAGTTTTGAATGGGGAAAGTGTAATGGTCAATATGGGGAATTAAGCCCCGCCTTCTAGTACAGCAGCCAATCAGCGATCGCTATAGACTGAGGATTCTCTGGGGAAGGTCTCAGACTAGACGTGAGTTTCTGCAGACTTTGTGCGATCCGAACATTTAGAAACGAAACTTATGAGACAGTTGTTGTTCAATTTAATTGGTGATTCCTAATATAAAATTTAATCGTAAACTTGGCAAGCAATTTTGGAGAATTTCTCCATTCAAGCTGAATATGACTTTAAAATGCACCATAGTACACACAAAGAGCATAGAATCACCAAGAGGCGACACTCTGTTGTTGTTTGGGAAACAGCCACTAGATGCCGTTAGTGTCACGCGGCGGCCATTTTGAATGAAAATTCCAATAGAACAACAGCATATTATTAGTCTGTAAAATAAACTATAAAAAGTGCTGATGATTGTCATAGTAAGTGTTGTATTGTCATCTTTCATCTTGTAATGTGCTTTGGTACACATCTAAAACCATTACATCATTATTTATATTAAAACAAAGCAACTGTATTACTATAGTGCTTGTTTTCCAAGTGCAGTTCTACCAGACAGCCATTTAAGCACACTCTCCCAATTCCTCAGCTTCATGTGCACAGGTTTTGTTTATATGGGAAAGGAGTTGATTTCCTGCGGACCCACCAAAACACATCAACAGCTTCAGCCAGTTGGATAAATCGAGTAAATATGAAGGCTCGATTTAAAATCAAGCAAAGTTACTTCTCCCCCAACAGGATACAGGTCTACAAAACACTGACCTCCTTCAATTTGTGATGTTTTTGTTTTGGTGACTCTAACCGAGTCCCCGGAGAAAGGAACGGATGAAGTGTATTTATGTCAGAAGCATGCCGTTTATCATTAATTATGTAGATGTTTTTGACTGCCGGACTCACTAAGGGTACAGATACACAAAAACACATTCTTTTTCTTGCTTTTTTTTCAGACACAAACATCAGATGCTGTGTGTGCCCAGCGTGAGTCAGAGTGACATCATGTAGTTTGGAGTTAACAACCCAAGGGTGTTTGTATTGTGAAAGAGTGTATATTTATGAGACCAATGAGAGCACGGGTCAAAAGGTCACTGGGCATATGACATTTACGCAACTTCTGAAAATTGAAATTGACATTTAAGCAGTGTTGGGTGTAATTAGATACAAAGTACAGTAAATAGTCACTCTAATTAAATGACTAATTTACTGAAAAAGTCAAGTAAGGGATTACTGTTCACTTTTAGGTCAGCTACAGTAAATACAGCTATTATCATTACTTGTCTTAAATGCTGTAAATAAATACATTTTATATACATGTAATTGTATATGTTTTTATACAAATATATTTAGAAAATAACAACTATTTTTAAATGAAAGGTTTCACTTGTCAGACACATTCACTTGCACATCTTTAAGAAACAATGAATTAAGTACAAAAATAATGATATTATATTTTATGTATGCAATATGTCCTTGGTTTGAAACATTCAATGTTTTAATACAAAGATCTTTTTGCAGGGTAATTCTGTTTGTTAACTAAAGAATGTTAGTAAATTAAAATGCTTAAGTATCACATTTAAAAAAAAATTATAATTAAAATTAAATTAGTTCATATATATAGTGTATGCACTTTTTGAGACTTAAATTCCTTATTGAGTAATTAAAACAGTTTTTACACTTTTTATTTTTAAAACCATACACACAATGCACAACATAACGGTATGATGCTGAGTGGGCTTGATAACCACCTTTAGGACACACTCCTCCTGTTAATGCACCAGGCATTTTGTTAGAAAGACTCATATGCTTTATATATTTGTTTCTGTGTTTGTTTATATAACTGCTATTTCCATTTCTAGCACTTCATTTTTGCAGTGATATTTATTATCTCTTTTTCAAATATATTATGAACAGCAGCACCGCTAATTGTTTCCCTTGTTCTCCATTTCCACCTGGACATACTTATCCCTATTTTTAATAAATTGCATTATTTTTTAAATAAATTTGCAACAATTTCATCTTTTTTCACATTGTCATAATGGAGTATTGTGTGTAGAATGTTAAGAAAATAAATGAATTTAATTCATTTTGGAATAAGGCTTTAGCACAAGCAAATGTGGAAAAAGTGAAGCGCTATGAATACTTTCGGGATGCACTGTACACTTAATATACAAATACACTTCATTAAACATGCACATAGGCACCAGCTATATGTAATAAAATTGCAGGTTAATTCGTTTGTAACTTTAACTTAATTTCACTGTAATGCAATATTGTGCACCTTCTATAAAGCTGCTTTAAAACAATAATTATTGTAAAAAGCGCTATACAAATAAAATAAAACTGAATTGAAATTAATTTTTTCCTTTTGTCTTTTATATAATAAAATCAAACATAAACTTAAATTTTTCTGATTTAAATTTTAAAGAGATTACATATGATATAGCTTATGATCAATTAGTCATGACAGCATATGTTTTTAGTTCATTGTTAAACTTCTTAAACTAAGTTAATCATGTTCTAACTTATTTTTTTAAGTTACGCAAGCTGTTTTAAGTCAGTTTAACATAATATAAGTTCAATGGCCTCATAAGGTTAATTTGATTCAGCTTAAAAATTTAAGGCAACCAGGATTTTTTTACAGTGTATATTATAACGATGGTATATTATTATTAAAATATGCATTGAAAAATGCTCCAAGTAACGTTCAACTACAATGTATCATCAGGAGGTAGTATATGGGTTTTTTTTGCTCTTGACTATCTTGATTTCCATTATATGAATCGCCATTAAGTTCCAGCTATAAATCTTCTCTAATATCCTACTAAAGAAAAGATCTTGAATAAGATGAGTAAATTAACAGCAATTTCTTTTCATTTCAGCGTAAACTATCCCGTTAAAGAGTTGTCAAAATAGAAAATGTGAAATTCCAAAAGATAAATAACAAAAACTGTTAATCAAAAAATTGATTCACATATTAATATCCAGTATTTTTTGATATTATACAGTATTTCTCAAAACAAATCCTAGAGCTTGTGTTTTTGATGGAGCGATGCAAAGTGGCAGGCAGATGTGAACAGAGAAGAAAGGAAAAGTGGCCTGAGGAGATGTGCTCTGTGAATAATGGATGGACGAGATGCTGAATCATTCTTTGCCATGCGCTAAAACACAAAATGTCCACTGTGCACAAACGTCCATCCGAAGGAGTAACGCCGGTTTCTGTGACATCATCAATTCTCATTCTAGACACAGGCGACAGTCAGTCCGTCCCCAGAGAAAAAGAGGAAGAACAGAAGGGGAATATATATATATATATTTAAAAAAATGAAAGCGCACTAAATAATAGCCTCCTCACGACATATCCTATCATAGCCTGTTGCCTAGCAATGCAAATAAACACCTTAAAATGTTCAGAAGAGGAAATTCATGTGGAATAAATGGGTTATTTATCTTGTTAAACAAAAGATGTTTTTATTTACCTCATTAAATAACAGATCTTCAGTCGTGTCCTTTGGCAGTCATCTCCCCGACAGTCACGATACGTGATAGAAAGTCAAGGAGAATTAAACTTGCTGGAGAATGAATAGATGTACAGTATATATAGTATTGCTTTACAAATATTCAATGACCGAATGACCTTGCATTGGACAACATAATAATATTAGTGGCATTTATTTAAAAGGACAATTTATTTTCTTGCAAAACATTTCACAAAAAGATGTGAAATGGTTAACTAATGGTTAAGATGCCCCCCGGTATCTACTGAGAGTTCTAACATCACAGACTTTAAAACAGAGAGTTGCTGAAATATTATTCATAAAGCACACACTCTTAAAAACAGAGATTTACCGAAATCATATGCATAAACCACACACACACACAGGCATGCACGCACACACACACACACTGGGCTGCCAGAGGATATATGATCAGAAGCTTCCCAGCGAGCTCGGTGGAGGAAACATACCAGCGATGCATCAGCAGAAATGTTCGAGGAAGCTGATTTTCATGCAGCTCTCCTTTATCATCTACAACAGACCGAGACAGAAAGAGAGAGAAATACTATCAGTAAAACACATATATTCGTAATATGGAAAAATAATGAGACAAGTGCGTAATATAGAAAGAGGAATATATATGTTTAGAATATTTATAAACAGCAGCTCTTGAATGTGATATGAGATGTTGTGTGATATTTATATAAAGAAAAAACATTAGATAAAATGAAGGATATCAGTAAACATTTGGCCAACTACACTGATCAATGAAAGCAGATGTTAATTAGCTGTCACTTTTAATCATTAATATGTTCATTCATCTTAAAGCAATAGTTCATCCAAAAATGAAAATTACACCATAATTTACTCACCCTCAACCATGTCTTGGTGTATGTGAGTTTTTTCAGTAAGACTAACACAGTCGGAGTAGTTTTCAATTTTATCCTGGCTATTCCATACAGTATAATGGTGTTGTTTGATAGTGGCTTTTATTTTGATCTTTCAAATGCGCATTAATGCATTGTAAAACTAACTCATACAGCGCTTGGGAGTTAATGCATGTTTTATGTAGTGGACCAATGTGTTTTTGTATTAAAAACACTTCAGGTTTTTCAAATATGAACTTCAATCACTAGTTACATTTCCATCCACCAATTTTTATGTGCATTTTGAAAACAGCTGGAAATGTCAAGATGCGCATGAAAACATATGCGCATAACTGAGAAGGATAAACTTTTTTTATTCGATAAAAAAGATGTGCATAAACTACGATGGAAACACTTTTGCAGAACAAATTCCAGTATGTGCATTAAAAAAGTCATGTGATTGGTTTATAAGAAATCATGTGATGATGTGTAAATGGACAAACCAGCCAGCTGAGCACACTGTAAAACATTTGAAATGCTGTTTTGTTCGTTCTAAAATGCCTTAATCATTTCAGTATTAGTGTTATTATATTATTAATTACCTCCAGAACTGTTAAGAGCATCTGTGCTCCATGTCTAATGCCTTTAAACGCCAACTTGTTTTTATTGTGCGTTAGCATACGGTCTTCTGAGGCGCATTTTTACTTTTGATATTTGGTGCTAGTTAATCAGGAAGTGACGATTTTGTTCTCTTTGACTACTTGGATGGAAAATCTGCGTTATTCGCATGTCTTATATGCGATATTCAAGTTTTGTGCATAAATTTAATTCGCATCTTTGTATGAAAACATAGCTACATAGCGACTTCCGGTGGCAACCAAATGCGCATTAACTCTGTGAGAGTTCATTTTAGCATTTCATTGGTGTAAATATAATCCACTTTGACCAGAGTTCAATGAACAAGAGTTAATGAAGAGTTTAATTTCAGATTAATTTAATTGGACATCTACAAGTGTTCAGTCTAACTAATTTGATTTAATAAAATAACACTACCACTGCCTAAGTTAAACAATCAACATTTAAATAATACTTTTAAAAAATTTATATATGATATGGTGCATAACGTAAGACACATTCAAAGTGGACTCTCTGGCGAATAAACGCACCTCACGGGAACCACTTATCATATAGTTTGTTTACCTCAAAAGACAACTAGTTGGCTTGGCGTTACTCAAGGATTATTAAGTTTTTATTATTATTCAAAGATTATTCAAGTGGTTGTAAATAATTTATTTAGACTAAATTTAAACAAACAAATTAAGTTCAACATTACTAAATTTAATTAGTTTGCTTAAATTCAACCCATATAAATTGTTTGCAACAATTTTGCAGACATCCTTTTTTTTGTGTACAATGCTGCTTAGATGTATCTACCTGTTTAATGCTATTCGTCATATGTCATACATGCGTTTGGCCCCCATCTTATAAAAAAAAAAGTCATTGTGCCATCGGTAATAATTTTGTTACAAAAATGCATCAGTATGCTCCTTAAGACATGTGTTAACCTTCAAGCTGCATATGGATTTTATGACAGATTTATGCCCTTTTTAAGCTTAAAAAACACAAGGCAACAACATTACACAGCCAGGATTTAAAAAAAATCATAAATACTGAGGATGGGTTGAGGGTGATTCAATTATGGGAAACTTTTCAGTTTTGGGTGAACTATTCCATGATTAGCTATGGTTATTATACAGAGATTAGTTAACATATGCCAATATCAATGGCTGCTTTTTCCCAATTTTATTAAGAATATCAAATTTTGTGTTCAACGGAAGGAAGAAATTTAGAGAAGTTTAGAGTCACTTGAGTATCAGTAAATGATGAGGAAATTAATGTTAATAATCTTTAATGAATGAGTGATCAAAATCAATTAGCAGCGTTATTAACACCTGGTATTAGACATTGAAGAGGTCAACAATCATATACACAAAGACCCATGATGATCAACAAGTAATTACAGAGATTAAAATAATCAATTAATGAGGCAATTAATAAGAACAAAATCTATTACAATGAGCAATTGTTACTAAGCAAATCAAAGCAATCTATGATAGCAACAACCGATCCACTTGCTAAATTGTGACCTGATATATTGTTTCTGTCTCCAAGTGTTCTCTCATTTGCATCTCAATTGCTGTTTATGACCACTGTTTAGGCATATCACACATTACAGTGAATCTTTTACAAAATCTCGACATTAACTGCAGTCTCTGGACTTCCCAGATACCATCACTTTAATGATTTATAAAAGAAGAACTACAGTCTGACCATCTGAGATGAAGCATGGATGTAAACATTACAATCATGATTTTCAATAGTGATACAACACACTGTGAGTGTTTATTATTGCAATTTGTTGATCACCCAACAAGAATATGACTATGTGGGGAATATGTGAACAGGTCATTTACAGTGTTTAACATGATGTTCGAGCCACATGGTATCTGATAAGATGATAGTGGATAAATTGATAGTTTAGTCATTTTAGTGTTCACTTACCAAATGCATGAATGCAGGCATCCAGTAGCAGCTCCAGTGAAGCAGCTTTGCCCAGCGTAAATGACCCCATGACCTCCGTCCGACCTGACCTCACTGGGACATCCAGCTCTCTGCCATCAGGCAGGCTAGCCTCTGTCTCTCTCTCTCTCTTTTCTTCTCGCCTTTCTTTCACGTCTCCTCTGCTTTAAATGTGCTCGATGTGCTCAGCAGAAGAATGACTGACTCTGTGCCTCCCTGCAGGAACAAACAAAACACTGTTAATAACTAAAAAAAATGTACAGAAATATTTTATGAAGCTTTTCACATGCTTGCACCAAAGGGGCTTTATAGTGAATGAACTGATGAGGCTTTATAATGAATGAACGGATGCTGTTTAGTAATCACCTCTTGCTAAGAAGTTTGTGAGACCATCTTTGTCTTTTTCACACTTTGTGTGATTGTACTACATAATACTCCCTTTATTTATTTATGGCCGTTTCCAATGTCAAAAGGTACCAAAAAGTGAACCACACCATTCCACTTTTTGTAATAACCTTTTGAAAAGGTACCAAGCACAACAAAAGGGTACCAAAAAGCAAAGCCAGACGTGTAGCTTAATGCTATTGGTTTACAGAGATACGTCACTAACTTGTGCAAAGCCAGGTGAATGAAAACAAGGGAAGCGCCATTTTTTAAATACACAGCCGCGACATTAGTAATAATATATACATTATATGTATATACAGTAATAATATATACATATAATAACGAGCCATGGTCGATCCAAGCTTAAACACACCTTGATGTTGTCTTAATGAACAGCCACAAAGCCAAGAAGAAGAGCAGAATCTACCCTGTGCCCCGTTGTTGTTTACAAGGCCGTCTAAAGCGCAAGTGGTTTTGCGTTTTCGATAGAGCTCGCTGCGCATCTATATTTGAAATAACGAACTTCTTGAGCTGATGATAATATCGTGCACGTGATTATTGAAGTGCTTCTGACATCGTTTTAGAAACAGACAAATGCGAGAGTGAAGTGTGAATAAAACAAAGGAGAAGCCCGAAAAAACAAAGGAGCAAATGATTCTTTCAGCAACCTAAAACATGAACAAACTGCCATGTTTAACTATTATCATCCTCACCTTTTGAACTATTATGAACTATGAATGAAGGAATTACTTTCCTACAAGAGGTCACATGTGCTGGTGAGGATTAAAGCTACAGATGAGAGATTTGCACTGACTGTGGGTTATATGTTGCGTGCTGTTTTTGAACACAAATAAGGACTACATGTATACTGTGTGTAGTTTTTTCTGTAATTGTTAACATTTCGGAGACGGTAAGGAGATGTGTGTGTTCATATATGTTGCATTTATTTATTAATTTTATATAACTGCAGATGTTGATCATTGATCTGCAATTATAATCAAATCATATTCATAGAAATGTTGGTCATGAACATTTATACACAAGTATTTGTGTGTATAAAGCATCTTTGTTATAAGAAGCACTTCTTATAATATGTGATGACCCGTACAGCTTTACTTTGACATTTCCTTGAGCGAGAATGATGTCGACTGAATCTTTCTGTCGTATGCCACACACCTAGATTTAATTAAAAAACTAAAAGTGGCCAGAATTTAGTCGAAATCTACCAGAGGTACTTCTTTGGAATGATTGCTAAAGCCTCATAAATAAAAAAAAATCTTATTAAAAATATATTTATTTATTTTTAGTTTTTTTCTGTAAAGAAAGTCAATGTGTCTAAATCCTGATTCACCGTGTCTTTATGATCCTACAAAACCCTTCAAAAAGCATGAGATTTGTGCCTAAATGGATTAAAAAACTGCCTTCTGTTCTGTATGTTCCCCCCCACACAAACCTTTCTTTCCAAATGACAGGCCAATGTTAAGGTTGAATTGTTTGACTGCTTTATTCTTCTCTGAACTCCCCATGGCAGCTATCAATATTTCATCGCTCTCGCAGGAGCAGTGTTTGCTTGACGCTACATCGCAGATCACGATCCACACAGATGGCATGACATCATTCTGGCCCACTGAGCTGGACGTGCACTACCTGATTAGAGCTTACATAACACTATAGTGTCTTTACTCATTAACACTTATGAACTGTCCGTGTCCACACGTGAAGTACAACAGGCCCTTCACACCACTACTAAACCTTCCTCCTTCTCTTCTGCTCTTTCTGCTTTATTTTTGTCCTGTGTTTTGAAGATGACGTGTGTTTTTTTTCCTGTGTCCTTTATCTATGCGATCAAAACAGGGAGGGTAAGTGCGTGTTCCTGTGCATAAATAGCTAATAGCTTAAATATAGATTTGGGTCTATTTTTATTGTGGCGAAGATCAGAAAAAGGTGCAATCGTGAAGATCAACTACAAATTAGCCTTCAAAATACAAACATTGAAATCAACTCTAGTCATAACAACAACAACAACAAAAACAACACATGATGTGAAGCAGCTGCTTGTGACGGGAGAAGGGTCAGATTAATCTTTTGGGACTTTCAGTTTAGGATTTGGCATATGATGTTATCATTTCTTTTTAATGTTGTGATCATGTGCTATGAGGATTTACAGTATTATTACAGTATGATATAATAACAATAAGGACTATTTTGAACTGCTTCTTTAATCATAAATGTTCTGAGCAAAACAAATGTTTAAAACAAATTATCCTGGAAAAGGATTATAAAGTACAAAAATAACACTTTACGTAAAGTCTCATTAGTAAACATTTGTTATGCATTTTGTAACATTAACAGTGAACAATTGCTACCTTTGCTACAGAAGTTATGTTAATGTTGAATTAAAATAAAATACAATTGAGCTTTATTAATTATTACCACCATTAAACCAAATAAAGAGTTACGACTTTTGTATTCAATGAGCTATTAAACATCAACTAATACGTCGGCAGCTAGCTATCTGCAACTCTCACATGGTTGCCCACTGAAGCTAAGCAGTGCTGCGCCTGGTCAGTATTTGGATAGGAGACCACTAGGATTGTCATGATACTGGAATTTAATACCAATCGGTATTGAAATTGTAAAAATGTCCATTTCTCATGATTTGAGCGTTGTGAAGCATGTCCTTAAACAGCGCTGATCTGCCATTGTGTTCACGTGCTTAACAGAAATGACTGTGATTGGCAGCGAAGGTTATCAGTTCACCGAACTCACTGCTGTTTACAATACAGATACAAGGACACTGGAGCGTTTTAAAGAGGTGATTCTACATCCATCCGTGATGGATCGCTCATATGTCAGAATATAGACAAACCAGCTGATCGGCATGACTTTGAAACGCAAATTTAGCGGGAAATGGATGTTTTAAAATGTCAGTACCGGGTGGTATCGAATTCCAGTATCATGACAACCCTAGAGACCACATGGGAAAGCTAGTTTGCTGCCGGAAGTGGTGTTAGTGAGGACCAGAAGGGGGCACTCGTTGTCTGTGTGGGTCGTAATGCCCAAGTATATTGATGGGGACTCTATACTGCCCAGTGAGCACTGTCTTTTGGATGAGACGTTAAACTGAGGTCCCACCTTTCTGTGGTCCTTAAAATCCCAGGATATCCTTCGAAACAGAGTAGGTCAAATTCGCCCACTGGCCTCTGTCCATTATGACCTCCTAACCATCCCCATATCTCCATCAATCAGCTGGTGTGTGGTCTGGGCGCAATATGGCTGCATTGCGTCATCCAGGTGGATGCTGCACACTGGTGGTAGAGGAGGAGATTCCCCCAAAATATGTGTAAAGGGCTCTGAGTATTCAAAAAAGCGCTATATAAATGTTATAAAGGAGTTATTGTTATTAATTATTATTAATATTATAATAAAAGAACATAATTTAAAGCCCCTTTTACACATACAGACCTTTCCGGAAAATTACCAGCACACACATATTATGTACATCTCGACATGCAAAAGTGTAAAATATCCAAGTGTCCGGATATTTACTGGTATCACTGTGTGAAAGGGGCTTAAGATTAATATAATTGTTGTGCAAATAAAGATTATCTTAAAATACAACTGAACTTTTAATTAACCTTTAACTCATTAACCATTAAACAATTTTCAACAACAATAAATAAAACAAATTTTGAGACAAATTTTGAGACAAATTTTGAGACATTAACGAAGAAATTAACATCATCTAGGATTAATGTATGTTTTACAAGTAGTTTTCATTTTAAGTTTAGTTTAATCAACTAATTAGCCTTTTTGCACAGTGATAACAAACAGCAGGTCAATAAAGACTCAATCAATATCTTGGGAATATCCTAGAGCTGATTAACATACAAAAGTGTTTATATTTGAAAATAAATATCCTATCAAGTGTTTGGTGTTGTGCTGAACACCACAAGAGGCATTCTAAACGTTTCAATAATAAATAAGTATTCACAATGTCTTACAGTGTCATGATTAAAAAATCATGCATGTACATTATCACGATAAATTGTGTTATTGAATAT
This sequence comes from Danio aesculapii, assembly GCF_903798145.1. Classification (NCBI taxonomy): domain Eukaryota; kingdom Metazoa; phylum Chordata; class Actinopteri; order Cypriniformes; family Danionidae; genus Danio; species Danio aesculapii. The sequence continues at coordinate 29,563,289 of NC_079451.1, forward strand.
CATGTGACGCAAGCGAGGTACTGTCAGCAACTCTGTTCGCGATCCATTACCTTCTCACAATGTCATCAATGACATCAGCGAGTGAGTGGATGAAAGGAAGTGCATATGACTTGATGGAATCTACATGAGACGTGCAAAAACATCAGACATTTCCACCTTGATCCACATGAAATGCATTTTAAAGTACACCTGCACCCAAAAGAGATCCCTGACCACAGAGATGAAGGGACCAGCGCTGTGCGGTTATAAATATCCCAGTCTAATTTTCACCCCTCTCATCTGTGATTTTGAGTGCTGACGGCTGGAACCTGTCCTGACTCGCCTCATCCAGACCGTCATACACAGAGACGTCAGTAACACAAGCATCACGTCAAGACAAACATCACATATTTATGACTCAAGGGCTATAGATTTAGATACTGTACTATTTACAGTGTTATATTATGCTAGTTATTAGAGATTTAACTATAAAGCAAACAGTGATTTGAGCAGAAATGAGTCCAGACGCTGTAAAAATTGCAGGGTTCCAACCAATTTCTTCTTGTTGTCCCAATACAAATCAATTACGGCATGTTAACCTAATTGTTTTTACAAATTTAAGTTGGTTGAACATAACAAAATTAAGTTATAACATAAAAACCCAAGAATTGTGTTGATTTAGCTCATTATAAATAAGTAGTTTGAACAAGCAGCAAAATATATTTTTCAGTCAACAGATTGCTTCAGTTCATTAGTTGTGATGGATGCACATCACAGATTAGGAAATTACACTTTTAACTTTCATCTTGCTGTCAAATCTTTCTTATATCCTTCTTTTGAATATCCATTAATCTGCCAACTTGATTCAATATTTGATTAGATTTTACTTTCTCCCTTCTGAATTATTTCTTATATTTCTGTGGAAGAATATTAGTAGTCCCATTATTAATCAGGGGTCACCACAGCGGAATGAACAGCCAACTTATCCAGAATGTGTTTTACACAGCGGATGCCCTTCCAGTTGCAACTCATCACTGGGAAACACCCATACAAACTAATTCACATTCATACACTATGGACAATTTAGTTGATTCTATTTCCCTATAGCGCATGTCTTTGGACTTGTAGGGGAAACCGGAGCACCCGGAGGAAACCCACACGAACACGGGGAGAACATGCAAACTCCACGCAAAACTGGCCCAGCCGAGGCTCGAACCAGCAACCTTCATGCTGTGAGGTGGCATCGCTACCCACTGCGCCACCGCGACGCCCTTTAATAAATCCATTTTGTTTAAATGCACCAAAATACATTGCCTATATTCACTGAGAAATGGATAAAAATCTTTATTTTCAAAATGGGGTGTACTCAATTACACTGAGCATTGTATATGTGTCCATTGATGACAGTGTGATGATTTGTGTCCAATCATAAAAGTTTGTACATTGAGAACACACAAACCCTAATATCAGCTTGCAGCAGTTCATACAACATCACAAAACCGTCTAGTCCAACCCAAATGTGTCATTTCAATGAGAAACACATTACCAGAAGAAAAAATTAATACACCATCAAGCAACTGAAATCTCAAAATGTGAAATTCGAAAAGCTACCTTCAATAGCAGAAAACTGGAATAAACTGCACAGACCTGAATGCCATTTAATATTCTCCCCAATGCAGAAGCACTGAACAAGCTCTCGAAAATCAGAACAAAACAGAGAGCGAGAGAATTACTCATTGAGAAAAACGCAAGGACTCAGAACTTGAATGTGATGAATATGATGATACAGCATACAGAGTGAGCACAGATTGATGATGCTTTTCATCAAATCTAACAAAAACACAAAAAAAACTAACCCATGTTCACTCACCCTAAATCTTTACATTGGCTGCAAAATCCGATGTGTAACTTCTAAAAGCTGCAGTGGTTCATGAGAATTCGAGAACTCCTCTCTAGCAGAACAGACTGGCTATCCCACTGTCCTCCACGCCTGTTTGTAAACACCAACGCACATCAGACGGCCATATGACAGATCATCACAGCCAATCAGAGTGACAGAAGGGCTCAAACCACTAACAGGGGACAAGATGAATACAAATGGGCGAAAGAAAGAGTGAGAAAGAGGGGGTGAAGATGAGATGTGAGAATTGAGCTAGAGGAGAGGATCAAATGAATAATAATAAGCCGAAAAGTGAAAGAGATGCAGCGTTTGCTTGTTCGTATTCAGGGACAAGTTGGAGGGTACTTATTGTCACTAAGCTAAATGGACAACAGAAGTTGATGATGAATTCATTGTGAAAGAGGCAGGAGCAGGAGGACAGAGCGTCTGGGTGAAAAGCAGATGCAGCAGATGTCAGTGTCTCTGGCAGCCAGAGATAAACAGCTGCCCTCTGCATCTGTGTGTGTGTGTGTGTGTGTGTGTGTGTGTGTGTGTGTGTGTGTGTGTGTGTGTGTGTGTGTGTGTGTGTGTGTGTGTGTGGGGTGCATAAGATGAAGTCATTGGGTTCTCAGTGAACCGAACTACAGCTGTTTACAACCCAGACTCCTCCCTCTGACCCTCAAAAGAGGTCAAGCTTTTCATAATTTCTATACGTCTAAAGACTGATAGAGGCATTTCTACTGTATAAGGCTAAAGACTTTACACCTCGGTAGATGTATTTCCTCCAGTCTGTTTTTAGTGTATTTCTGTCCCTGCATCATTCAATTTTACGCTCACTGGCCATTTTTGGGTTCACCTCAGCTGGACTATTGTAATGGCCTCCATATAAGCATTAATCAGGCCCAGTGGTGGAAAGAGTACTGAAATTACTTACCCAAAAATGTAGTCCAAGTAGGGTTAAAGTATCTGTTGTAATTATTACTCAAAGTATGAAAAAAGTTAAAAGTACCTTAAAAGTACTCAAGTGTAGTGAGTATTACGCTGGGAAAGGTTGATGCGTTTACATGAAATTTGTGTGTGTGTGTATACTAACATTCTGTAGTGCATCTGTTAGTTATTGTTAGTCATGTTAGTCATTTCAGTCATCATACAGTTGACATCTGCATTCTTCTCTTCAGTGACATGCAATCTAAACAATCTCTGGGTCATTGCATGTAAAACAGGGTGCCCAAACTCGATCCTGGAGGCCCAGTGTCCTGCAAATTTTAGCTCTATCCACAATTAGACAAACCAAAACCAACTAATCAAGCTTTTACTAGGTATTCTACAAAGCTTCTGGCAAGTGTATTGAAGCAAGTTGGAGCAAAACTCTGCAAAACCCTGGTGTAAAGTATCCTCTTAGACACTTTTAATGCTTCCAAGCAGTTTGCTGCAGGTCTTAAGGTAGTTCAGTATGATGCGATTTACTTTAGTGTGCAATTTGATTCCACTCACAGGGCTGATTTTTCTAATCCCCATAGACTGAAAATAATAAAGTAGTGGATTAAAAGTACTGATAGAGCACTAAAAATGTACTCAGGGGAAAGTAAAAATAAAAAAAAATATTTTTGCTGCTTGTTCAAAAAAAGATTTTTTTGGGGGAATTAATCTCTGGTTCACTCCACTTAAGTTGTTGTGCTAACTTAATCGATTTGTATTGGGACAATATGAATGATTTGTGTTGAACCATGCATTTTTTACAGTGTATGCCGATATTCAATAAATCAATATATCATAATAATATTAATATCACATCAAAATACTGTGAATAATTATATATTATTTAAAACGTTTAGAACGTCTTTAAGAGAATATTCAGACTGTTTTATCGATTTTTCATAACAGCAGCAAATACTTGATTTTGACATTTCTGTGACTATTTATAGGCATTTTACACAGTTTGTACAGTAAGGGTCTTTTTAAGGGGTTTCACCTTTAATTACAGGACAGTGGAGATTTACAGACAGGAAAGTATGGGGAGTAGAGAGAGGGAGAGGAATGGCAAAGGACCTCGAGCCTGGAATCGAACTCGGGTCGCCGCGAGCACCTGGGTGCTATATGTCGACACACTAACCCCGAGGCTATTGGCGCCGACTAAGGGTCCATTTTTTAACATCAGATAATTTGTTGTATGCAAATGTAATGACCACTACAAAAGCATTTATTAGTCTTATGTGATTTTCTTAGTTAATGCCTAACGAAGTAAAACCAAAAGTCATAGTTATTTGATTAAATTAAGATAATATAACTAATACAAATCAGTTGTATTTTTATTTAAATGCATAACTATGAGTTTTTTTCTGCTATTGAGTGTCTGACTCATTGTTTTACATACAACACTTTGACAAGCATTTGCTGTTTTAAAAAATGCGCTCTATAAATATACTGATACTTTGACCTTTCTGTAGCAGGTTAAATCCCCTATTGTCTTAATTTATTCACTGTATTTTTCTATTTTTTTTAGACAATTCTTTGTAAACCCTGGAGTTGTGTGTGAATTTTTTTTATAAATTATAAAACAAGTAATTAGATTAGCAACCTTCATGTCACTTAAAAGATTAACATAAAAGAATATATTTTGAAAAATGCTGGTTGATACTTCCATAAACTAGGAAAAAATATTTAATTATTATTACCATCAACCCTCCCAGCTGCAACCCAGTACTAGGAAACCATTCACACATACACTACAGCCAATTTAGTACATACAATTCACCTATACCACATGTCTTTGGACTGTGGGGGAAGCTGGAGCACCCAGAGGAAACTCACTTGAACATGGGGAGAACATGCAAACTCCACACAGAAATGCCAACTGACCCCAATGCAGGGACTCAAACCATAAACCTTCTTGCTGTGAGCTGACTGTGCTAACCACTGAGCCACCGTGAGGCCCTGAAAACATTAATTATAGTGGAAAATAATTTTTGGGATTATTAAACTAAGGAATAAATAGATATTTTATGAACCTGAAAAGTTCTAAGGAATCACTGCAGTGACATAAATGCAGAAAGCTTTATTTTAAAGAGTGTTAAGCACGTCTACATGCCTGAAAGAACAGCTGAACTAGCGCACCTACTGAAGTGGCTAGTAAGCACATACTGTATTACAGTAGAAAAATGACAATTATCATTCTAAAAGGCCCAGGTTCTCAATCTCCACAACAAATTTCTGAACAAACATATGTGTTCCAGCCAATGCTATAATGCATTTGGTCTATGAATATTAATCCACATCTATTGTAAATTGTGAAGTTGGCTATATTTTATATTTACTCTAGCCTAAAATTTTATTTTATATATATAACACACGCAGTTGAAGTCAGAATTATTATTTGAATTTTTTCTAACTTTAAATATTTCCCAGTTTATGTTTAACAGAGCAAGGAAATTTTCACAGTATTTCCGATAATTTTTTTTCTTCTGACGAAAGTCTTATTTGTGTATTATTTTGGCTAGAATAAAAGTTTTAAGGTCAAATTATTAGCCTCTTCAAGCTATTTTTTTGGACAGACTACAGAACAAACCATCGTTATAGAATGATTTGCCTATTTACCCTAATCTGCCTAGTTAACCTAATTAACCTAGTTAAGCCTTTTAAATGTCACTTTAAGCTGAATAATAGTGTCTTGAAAAATATCTAGTCATATATGATTTATTGTCATAAAGGCAAAGATAAAATAAATCAGTTAATAGAAATGAATTATTAAAACTATTTGGTTTAGAAATGTGTTGAAAAAAATCTTCTCTCCAATAAACAGAAACTTGAAAATAAACAGGGTTTATTATACAACTGTATATATATATATATATGAAGATGAAGATGGATTAATAATCTTTTCTTGGTTTTAGAAACTGGTGTTTAATCATCCAAATGGTTCCAATTTTTTAGGTGGTCCATGAATAATTGGTTCTCAAATAACATAAATGATAGCTCTAATCAGACTTGGAATTAGATCGAACATTATCAATCACTGACTTATTTATTGTAACTAAACTTGGGCAGTTAGACCAACTCAAATATTTGAGATGATCTACATGTCCTGTGATTGTGACTAATGTTTAAATAAATTATTGTACATTCATTTTTAAAAGTCTAATGCTATTTTTGTGTAGTCACACTCTTAAAACGAATGGTTCCAAAATAGGGGTTTCACAGTGATGTCATTAATGTTTTAGAGAAATTATTTTGGGATCTGAACTGTTGTTTGTTATCTGGTTAAAAATAACAAATTAACTACTCCTACAATATATTTTCTCCACGTTATAGTAACACTAAGATTGGAAACATTTTGTGGGCTTATTATCAAGTTTAATTCAAATACACAGAGCACACACAAATACACATTTACAAAATAATTAGTTAACGTATCAACACAATAAATACAGTACAAATTCAATCTCCTCCAGCATTGTGATCAGTAATATTCAGTAAGAAATTAAGACTTTATTCACACTTCAGTGCTTTCTCAGAGTTCCCACTACTATTAGAGACAAGAAAACACGAACATGCATCAATGCACGCACACAACCACGTTCACACATGCTCTCATGCACACAAAGACACAGACCAGAAAGAACCATTCACACAACGCCAGAAACCTGCAATCAGTAAATGAGTTACCTCTCCGCAACCTCATTATCAAACAGTCATCTAAAGCTTCAGCCCGCAGAGACAACAGCCGATTATCTCTGACAGTCGCTCTATAAAGCCTGATTTACTACAGACGAACCCAGCAAACCCAAAACACAACACCGCCAACAGTTCCAAATCCAATCAGGGCCAAAACCTGTGCACTTCAGAGATTTACCTCTTTCAGTGGAATTATGAGACCCAAATCATCCTGTCAGTAAACCAAATTAGGGTTTTGTCTAGATGACGGGAAGATGCTAGCAATGTTTGAAAAGCATCTTTGAAACTCAAACGACCAGACCACAATTTCCTCATAATTAGTAGTTCAAAGCACCCAAAAATAATAACAATAATAATGTCACCATTTACAAACTTAACTTCTTTGCAGAACACAAAAGAAGATATTTTGTGAAGCATCAGTCAAAACTGTTCTGATTACATTCAACTTTATGGACTTACAATCATAGAAAAAAATGATATAAATAAATGAACTGAAAACAGTTCTGATAAGAAAAGTTTTCTTTAAAGATCAAACAAGTTTACAACTACATAAGGTTGAATAAATTATGACAGAATTAGCATTTCTGTATGAACAATTCCTTTATAATTAGCATTGTGGGTTCACTCCAGTACATGCTACAAACAAAACACAGAAGCTATTTAAGAATGCAATGTGACATCATTTATTTACCGCAGCTGCTTCTATCTGGCAAAAAAGGATTTCAATTAGGGTGACAGCAACTGCTAAAAACAGAAAACACCCTAACGTCAAAGCTTTGCACTAAATGTTTTGCTACACCAAAGACATTGAATGCTGTATACGAGGACTTCCTGTGTAGGGAAATAAATCAGTGAATCATTTGAAGTGGTTCAGCTGTTTGAACAAACGGATTCACAACAATAAACTGAATTTTCCAACACAAAGAATCTTTGATTAATGTTTAGTTTCAATTAAATTTTTTGTTTTTTAAATAATATACTGCTAATTATATAGCAATCATACTCCAATGAAAAGTGTTGCTGGAAAAGCTCGACATTCATATCTGTGACCCTAAACCACAAAACCAGTCATTAGTATACATTTCGGTAAATGAGAGGTGAAGATAAAGTGTGATAATCTTTACATTAATGTATATAATTTGTTAGAGTTGGCCAATATTTGACCTGGACACAGCATTAGAATATCTGAAAGCTTAGGGTTAATACTGAGAAAACACCCTTAAATCAGATCAAATCCTTAGTTGAAATTCAAGTTCTTTACAATGCATATACATAATAAAAAAAGTTCTGATATCTTTATAAGACATCATATCACAATGAATTTTGGCATAATAGAAAAATGTGAAATTTTGACCCATATATGTGTTTTGTCGGTTTCCAAAAATATACTAATGCAACATACAGTTTTGTGGTCCAGGGTCAAATCTAAGCATTTGTAAGATGCTTTCATCCAAAGTGGTTTGCATTGGATTTAATCAATATATGAAGAGTTCAGATGCAAAAAACTCCAAGTGCCATCTGGAATATTCTTCTAAAATGAGCATTTTTCTTAGCTTGTTTATGTTAATGTTCAGTTATTCTATGCTAAAAGTGATGAAAATAACCTTTTATTTGCCATAAAAGTGAAATTTCTGAATTAAGAATTAAGTGTAAGAAAAATGCTCATTTTTAAAGAAAATTTCAGACAGCACTTAAAGGTTTTTGCATCTAAACTCTTCATATGCTAATCGGAAATGCATCCTTACATTTATTTGACTGAGGCTTCTATGTAAAATGAACACAACGAGGCAGTTTGACACTATCAACTTTTGCTCCTTTTCACATTAATATTTACAGGAACATATTATCAATGAATAAAGTATTATTTTCATGCAGTTCTTTGCACAAGACCAAATGAATACCACACAACAACTTAAGGATGAATATAATATAATGCGATACGTTTACCTCATCTACAGTATCTCCCTATGGACAACTTTTCTGCTGTGATCAGTTTGCTCGTACCTGTGATACAGAGCATTCAGGTTCAAGTCTAATGAAGCAGTGTTCCACAAAAGAGATAAAACCAAGATAAAACTACATCACAGTGCACTTTTCTCTTACATTTGCTTTTGCTTTTGAGTTTAGGAAAGGGTTTAGGTTCTCTAGGTCAGTGTATCTCAACCACATTCCTGGAGGACCACCAACACTGCATGTTTGGATATCTCCTTAGTCTGTCACACCCATTACAGGTCTTCTGTCTCTATTAATGGGCTGATGAACTGATTTAGGTGTGCTTGGTTAAGAAAACATGGAAAAATGTGCAGAGCTGGTGGTCCTCCAGGAACGTGGTTAAGAAACACTGCTCAAGGTAATCTGTACGTCAAGCCCCGCCTTCTCATGGACATGTACAAGGAGGATGTGTTTGTGAAATGTCCAACAAATGTACTCTAGCTAACATATTTTAGATTCGCAAAAATTAAACCTCTGCTGACCTCTACTGGATTTATCATTTGAAACGTACAACAAAACATGTCCATTTTACACTTGTATGTATTTCACACTTGAATGTATTTCAAATGAGCCTGTGCTGGTTTTAACGGTAGCCTATATATTAATTTTGAATCCAAACATGACATTCACTTTAGTGAAGCCAGTGCAATGCTACAACTGCTGGATCTATAGAAAAGCTACAGACAGCCTCCTCTGAAACCACTGTAAACAACATAGCTGAAAAAGGTAGTATCACTGCTGCATTTAATCAGGTACTCTCCAACACTTGCAGGTACAGTATCCGTGCACGCAGTTCAAACACAACTTTGGGTGAAGTCACTTTGTGAAACAGAACTGCTAACATCCTGCCACACACTGCAAAGGGACCCAGCAGGAACTAAAGTGTGCGTGAAATTGGCATATAGAAAAAGTTAAAATCCAGAGGAACAAAAGACATGTATAATTCATAAAGCCACGGCTGTCACTTGTTCCTCACATTGTGCTGAAACTTCCCCAAAAGCATGCATTTTTAAAGAGCCGTGCCAATGCTAACCCAGTTAAAAGTTATACTGTAACATCTGAACTGGTCTGTTGTTCACTTCAACAGACCGAGACCTGATGAGGAACCGGACGAGCTCAGATATTCCAAGAACATTCGAAAAGTGCTAAATTTATAACTCAGACTGAAGCAGGGAATGCATTCTGGCCTAAGAGCAACTGCTTTCCCTCACGATCAGAAATCTGGATAAAAGGGAGGAATCTGTTTACTGAATATATAGCTTTTGGCTATCGCAGCACATGACAGATGGGCTATTGAATACACTTCCATTTAAAGCAACTGTGCAATCAAAAATTAAGATTCTGTCAGCATTTACTCATGGAAAATCCTCATGATTTAATGCATCTGTAACGCAAATAGTATTTTCCTTGATGGTCTTATAACCAAGAGGTTCAGCAACTGGGGTTCTAGGACCCCCATGGTAGACCACAATGGATTCTGTGGATAATCTGAGAGGAAACAACAAAGATAAATAAAATGAGCTCTCAGAGTTTACAGGAACATTTCAGATAATATTTATTATTTTAAAGGGCGTGTATGATAAAAATCATCTTTTGTAAGCTGTTTGGACAGAACTGTGTGTAGGTATAGTGTGTCCAGAGTCATACTGAGGTGATATAAACACAATAAATCTCTTTTTTTAAATCTCCTGATGTTAAAATAGGATCCAAATCTCTCCCATTTTGAGGCCAACCGCAACATGACGTAGGAGTGCGGTTTTCTCCGTCCACCGAATTGATTGACAGCAATGTATTGACATGTCTCTGTAGTAACACATATAATCATATCAACAAGACAGGACGTGCGCAAAGCAATGGATTAAAAGATCTGTTCAGCTCGTTGTGATCATCAATCATCATCAAAGGTGATCAAGAATGAGTTGTGTGTGTCTATATGTGCGTGAACTTTTGTAACGACATTGTGTGTGACTCAGCTTTGTAACTCTACAACAAATACATCAAATAATAATCATTGGGAAAGTTCTTACTGTGGTATTTCTTACAAACATTACATAAGAATCTGCCTTCTTCATGTCTGTCACTGGGCTGCTTATCTGACGCAGCCGAGGTGGAGATTGAGACACACTCTGACAGCCATGTGGGAAAGGTGGGCGGGGAGAACTAGCATTAAAGGCAGAGGCAACAAAAAAAAAAACAGCTACATTGTGTTCAGATTAGAAAATTCCAGCATTCTGAAAGGCATATTAAATAATCTGACGAGTGTTTTGAGCTGAAACTTTACAGACACATTCTGGAGACACAAAAGACTTATCTTAAATCTTGAAAAAGCAGTAAAATAGGTGTTCTTTAAAAAAAGCACTTCAAATGTTTTTGAATTGAATATTTATACAACTAACATTCATAGCATAATCACAAAATCAACTGTTGTTTACAAGAGTCTACACAAGTGTATTACCATATGCTATTTAAACATTATTTTGGCTGGGTCACTGACCTCAAGCTGCCTCCTGAGTTAAACCTGCCGTAAAATGTTCATAAACTGCCCCCTCCGGTGTTTCCACTATGCCATCATTTTTTCTATCACTACCTTGCAATTGATTGTAAAGTGTCAGGTGTTCACTAGAAATCAGAGTGGACTGTGGGTATAAATTGAATGAATGTAAGGTATTATGTTGTACACTGAAACAGAATAACATTTATTTTAACAGCAGCTAATCTAATCAATTGCCAAATACCATGCATTTTCTACATCCTATATATGGGTCTTTATAAAAAAATAAATGCAAAAAATAAATATATTTAGGGTGACACCGTGGCGCAGTAGGTAGTGCTGTCGCCTCACAGCAAGAAGGTCGCTGGTTCGAGTTCCAACTGGCTCAGTTGGCATTTCTGTGTGGAGTTTGCATGTTCTCCCCATGTTCACGTGGGTTTTCCTCCGGGTGCTCCGGTTTCCCCCTCAAGTCCAAAGACATGTGTTACAGGTGAATTGGGTAAGCTAAAATTGTATGTGTGTGAATGAGAGTGTATGAGTGTTTCCCAGTGATGGGTTGCAGCTGGAAAGGTATACGCTGCGTAAAACATGTGATGGATAAGTTGGCGGTTCGGGACTAAGCCGAAAAGAAATTAATGAATGAATAAATATATTTATTATTTTTTTAAATTCCATTTCTGTAGTGCACACAATTTCACATGTACTCTGGTAAACTAATGCAGGGGTTCTCAACCTTTTTCACTTTGAGGCCAACTTCCTCATTCAAAATGTTTTGAAGGCCCACCGTCTGACATTTTCTCTTAAACTGATTGTCTGAGATGCTTATTTTAACCCTAATTATTTACTTTTATTTTGCTTTCTACTAGTATTCTCTTATTTTTCTACAGTATTTAAAAAAGAAACATATAAATGAACCCTCAAAAAATGAACCTCACAGGACAACAGGAGAAACAGAGTAAAAAAACAGCTGCTGCTTTGAATTGGACTGACTACTATTCATCTGTTGATCTACTATTCATATCCATTAAAAATTAACAAAGAAATGTAAAATACAGTAAAACACTTTAACTCTGTTGAAATGCATCAATCTGAAAGTGGCTGGGGTTGCAGCTGTATATTATTAGAATTTGCTGACAGGAACAGTAAACAGCTGTTCACTACTGAAACACCACTGAGTCTCACTAGGTCCTACTGTAAGGGTGTGTGTCTGACCCAGCCGGAACTCAAACCAGCAACTTCTTGCTGTGAGGCGATCATGCTACACCAACACAATGTTATATATAATTTATAGGTATTTTTTTACTTCTAGGTATGCGAGGCGATTGTGCTACCCACTGAGCCACCATTTTAGATTTATGTTTTTATTATATGGATAACATAAACATAAGAAAACATTCTCAGACATCTATACAGTGTTTGTTTTCATTGAAATCAAGCCTGCAAATACAATTATCCTTGCTAACTTGCGGAATGCGATGAAAAATTGTTTACAACTAAAACTTTTGACTAAGATGATATATGCAGAGAGAAATGGGGAAGTGAACGGTTTCTGTAATAACGAGACAGTGAATATCATGAGTTACATCTCTGGACCTCAACATTGTGAAATTCTGCAAGAAGGCCTGAGAACACCATGTGGCACTAATAAATGTGAGAAATATTCATCCTCGTTCTCTCTCTCGTTCTCTCTCTCTCTCTCCCTCTGTCCCACAGTTCACTGATGCAGATGAAGGGATTGTTTGTGTAAAAGGCGAATGGACTTCCTTCTATTCTGGCCTTTTTCCTGTCTGTGTAGCAGGCGTCCCTGTGCCAGGCTAAAATACCCCCAAACACACCGTAAACTGAAGCCGGCACACAGGAACCACGTCACAATACACTCGCAGGAGGGGTGGTGGTTGACCACCAATCTGTCCTTTTGTGTGTGTGCGAAAAGGGGGTGTGAGTGAGGAAAAGAGAAAGATCATGAGCGAGAGACAATAGTCTGTAGTGTTATCATTACTGTCTCTTTGGTTCTCCTCACACGCTGCAGGTTAAATAAAGGCTGCTTGTTTTTTTTCCAGTCAGTGGCTTTTGAACAGGATGTCATAGACACACAGTGGATCTGCGTCACGTGGTTTCCACCTCCCCCAAAATAATCAACCCAAGCAACTATAGCTTCAATAAACAGCCTGACCTTGATCTGATCTCAAACGAGAGCCGCGGAACAATTGCGAATACATCAAACTCTCAGCCCGGACAAAAGCGAGGGACATTAACAGGGTATTCGAACAATGGATAACCCAATTCTCAACTCTCTCTTTTGTTTCGGAGGGCCTCTATTCAAATGAGCGGCAGATATTTTTAATATGACTACCACGTACAACAATTTTTCCCAGCTTCCAATCAGTCTTTGAAGGGACGAGCCCCTCTGGTTACCATAGTGAGAAGGATTTATTGGGAAACAATAGGACTTCCCACCCAGCAGGCTGTCGTTCAATCGCAGATATTTACGGGCAGGAATTACTCACAGTTAAGATCACCCCCCGCCTTAAATACGCCTTGTGAATGTTTCTGTTTTCCCATCTCTCCGTTCGGCCTGTTTGAGTGGGTCTGAGGTATGAGCTCTTCGATCTGCCTTGCCTGTGGTTTGAATACGCAAGTGTACAGGGGTAAAGACAGGTTTCATAACGGAAGAGCTTTGCACATATAATGGTTCAGTATGTAGCCGCTAAACATGCAACAACTGAAATTGACTCCAGTTTCAGGTGAGTTTCGCAGAACCGCTGAATGTTTAAAGCTCTTACCTAAGAAGGAAAATACAGCGAGATGCATTTATAACTCTCGACTGCATTCAGGGCTGGCGTTATGTTAAAAATGAAAGTATAAGTGGCCAGTAGAATGGTTCTATGGCTATATGTTTGATCCTGAACGATTGCCATAGGGTTATTTATGTGGTACTTCAAGGAAACATGTCAAAAGTAATTACTTCCTCAATTGCTTCTACAAATCTTTCAGAGATCAATTTCTTGCAGATCAAATGAAAATCCCTTCCCAGAGGAAAATGACTGGATAGGATCGCAACAATATTGCAAACTACTCAAGTTTGCAAACAAAAGTCAAACACTTTTATACGAACACACAATTTTCCCATCATTACCCTTTTAAAACACATGATCTGGGCTTTGATGTCATAAATAATATGCCTATTATTGCTCACTATACTTATTGTATAACACATTTTTCTGTGCTTTTTATCCTAAGTAGTTTAGGAGGAACATTAGAGACAAAATTGATACAGACATAACAAATAAATCAGAACAAGAATACCTTCACTCTAAGAAATAGATTGTTCTTTAGAAACTGTTGTTTGTGTCCTTTTGTTTGTGGAGGGGGCGGGGGGGGGTTGCTTCAAAAACCCTTATATTTAACACTCTGTTTATTTTAATGAGCAGTAATCAGGAGTCTACTGAGTAAAGTTATCAGAGTATAGTTACTACTAAAGATTATACTGAAGATCCAAAATAATATCTGAAACTTCATTCAATTTTTTCACATCCAACAGTAAATTGCATGCTTCATATTCACAGGCTTGGGACAATTACGTAAACACTTTATGATCATGGTTGAGCAAAAAACAAAAAAACTATAAGTGAAGAAGAGACCATTTAAGTTTGGATAACATAAAGTAGGGCTGCCACAATATATAGTTTCAGCATTGATATCGCAATGTATCTATTCAAAATAGTCACATTGCAGATTCTGCAATGTTGAATTGGGATTATAGTTGATCAGCAATGAAGAATGTACAGTGTTATTTTACTTTTTACACTACATTTGATTATTCAATAATAAAGGGGTGGGATAAAATATCAATATGCTGATTTATCATGATAGTTCTGCTACTGTGATAAATTATCGATATTTAATTAAAAGCACAAAAGATCTGAATTAATTAATCAGCCTTGCACTGCTACTATCTATCACAGTACATGAGGTGGCGCTTCTCGTAATGGTGGATCGAAAACACATCAATGTTGCAATTTTACAAAATATGATATATTGTGGATTGTTTTCTGAACTATCATTGTCGTCATCGTCTTTATTATTATTGGGTGCAAAAATATTGTGATAATATAGTATCGAATTATTGTACCAGAATATCTGACCACTCTTATTTATGCATGCAATTTGTTTGATTCACTCAATCTAAATGAATGATTTCATTCCAACTAGAGCTATTTAAGTCATCTGTCAAAATTGTATTCATATTGCAAGGTATATCACAGAAAAAAATATATAGTAATGTCCGATTTTTCCAATGTCGTGCAGCCCAAACATAAAGTATATTCTGTAATGTATAAAACAAGGTTGCCTTGAGAGATTTTGCATGCAACTCGATGCAATCACTGACAAAACAAATATGCAAATCACGTTAACTGGTTTTGGGATGTACTGTGTAAAATGTCGGTGAATGTAAACCCAAGATTATTTTTAAACAATGGCTGCATCCGAAATCGCATACTTCCATACTATATAGTACGAAAAGTACCCGGATGACCTACTACTTCCGACAATGTACGCTACGCTATCCAATGATGCAACCAGAAAGAATTCGTAAATAGGAGTGAATCGACACAACTCACTTGGGAAGGTCACGTGATCATGACAAAATGACGGACGTAGTACGTCCGAGTTCCATTAATACTACTCACATTCAGCATACAGCATTGAACCTAATTTTCTAACGACCGACTAGTACATTCAAATGCAGTACCTACTGAGTTGTAGGTGGTTTCGGATGCAGCTAATGTGATATTATGAGCAGTTTGAAAAGTGAATCGACATAGTGGTAGTACTCCGCACTCCTTTCACTGGGTTTAATGGGTTAACTAGTTCAACTGAAGGAAGCCCTAATAAGTATAAAAGCACAATGAATACAAAAGAAGTTCAACCAATTAGTAGCCTACTTTTACAGCATAATCTGGGAGCTTAATATATCCTACATTTTGACAGAACACAACACTGATTTCACATCATGAATAGTTCAATGAATTTTCATCATATGACAAAGTGGGCCATGGCTACACTGAAGGACCCTTGTCCTCCATCTCTCTCTTTCTCTCTAAGTGTATTGTGTGTGTGTAAGTGTGACACTAGCAGCTGTTTTTCTGTCTGTCTTCCTGTTCATTCAAAGGGGATGCAGACCATCTTGTCTCCTCGGGTCTAAAAAAGAACCGGCTAAACACAAACAATGAGCACATATCCTGCTCCGCCAAACAGTTTGTTTCACACTCTCGCAGTGTTTGTTTTAAACGACTATGTGAATGTTAGAATCGGGCTATTGTTACTGATGTGTGCTGCGTCGGTAGACTAGAACAAAACGGATGAAACCGCTTCATGAAGTACTAACATTCCACCGGCCTGCTGAAAAGCTGTTGAATAATATTCGTAATAATTATGAAAAGACTGAATTATACAAGTTTATGGCCTCTTCAGTGATTGTTATGTGGCTTTGAGTCACATGAAAAGCTGTGAAAGATTTCAGGTCTCTGATGAAACCGTGACGCACTTGTCTAAGACTCCCATTTACCAAAAATTTACTTAGATTTCAAAGACACATTCATAGAAATTCTTTGAAACATCCAAATGAGATGTCCAACTGTTCATGGACAGATTGTTTTGTTCTGTAATCATGACTAACACATTTATGCGGGCTTCACACTTACAAAACACTTCCATGCAACTTTTCCTAAATACTCTGCATGTCTTGTATAAAATTCCACATTGTAAAGATTTCAAGTAATAGTTTTCCCAAAAATGAAAATTCGGTTATTATGTACTCATCTGCCACTTGTTCTGAACCTGTTTGACATCAATGATTGAATTATTTGCCCTAATCTGAATAAGACAATAATATGATAAAGGTGTTTACATGATTTTCTTTTTGAACGTTAATCAGATTAATCAGATTAAATTAATCAAAACTCGCTGTTTACATAGTAGACTTTTAATCTGAGTATTGTCTTAATCGCATTAATTATATTGATTATTGGTGTCTATGCAAACGTACTCAATGGTTGCTTTTTTTTTTTTTTTACAAAATTATTCAGAATATCATGTTTTGTCTTCAACAGAAAAATGCTACTGAGTAAATGTTGAAGAAATTTTCATTTTTGGGGGTAAACTATTCCTATAAGAAGTACAAATGTGATAAAAATGTCACTTCGGAGGTAGGTAGACTGTTTACATGATTTGTTTTTGAACATTCCTTTCATGATCCCGTTTTACATGTTATAGCGCATTATTTGATTGACGTCTTTGCGTCACCACGTTATCCACATTTCCTCCAGAGTTTCATATAATTTTGTGTCTTTCATTTTTAATTTGTCGACTTTAACTGCAGTTCGGCACTTTCACTTTCATTCAGGAACATTTCATGCATGCCGCCCGTGACAAACGAGATATTGGATGTGAGTATGAACTGCTGGAGGAGTGTTGTTTTAATGGAATTTGATACCGCAAGCTGAATGGGAAAAAAACTCTGCATTTCGAGATGCAGGTATTTTTGTGGTCCTTCACTGACTCGGTAGGTGCAGAGAATAGTGTCAAACAGCCATGTGTGTATAGAATATCTTGTCACAAAATGCGATGAAAGTCTTACACGATGGTAACAGTTTGATTAAGGTGTTTACATGTCTGTACTGCACTTCAATATTGTGACTAAAATCAGCATACTCCACGTGTCCTAATTCGAATTCTGTTTAGTTTGATTATGACCTTAATCAGATTAAATTAATCAAAACTCGCTGTTTACATAGTAGACTTTTAATCTGAGTATTGTCTTAATCGCATTAATTATATGGATTATTGGTGTCTATGCAAACGTACTTAATGGTTTCTTTTTTTTTTTTTACAAAATTATTTAGAATATCATGTTTAGTCTTCAACAGAAAAATGCTATTGAGTAAATGTTGAAGAAATGTTCATTTTTGGGGGTGCAAATGTGATAAAAATGTCACTTCGGAGGTAGGTAGACTGTTCAGTATATGCAGGATTTTGTGGCTCTCATGAAAGCTGTAGCTAATGTGTGACTGAATGAATTCATGCATGCAGTTAAGATATGAGGAAATGTTACAGGTAAACGTACATAAATAAAGAACTGCTTGTGCTGCTTGACTCTAGCAGTAACGTCTGACTAAATTTGAGGACAGATGAAATAGAGTACAAGTGACAGAAACAAGTGAAAGACTGATTCAGGATCACCGATCAAACAGTTTCTAACATGGTTAGAAAGACAGGAGAGACTTCTGATGGGAGCTAAGTGCTTTTTGCTGTAAAGCACTGCCATCCGCTTCGCTTATAGAAAGTGTGTGAATTTCTGTACCTGATTTATAGATAGAAAGGGGAAGACTATGTAGAAGACAGAGGAAATCAAAGGTTCCTCTTACTGTGAATAATTCATAGATGCATGTCATTCCAAAAAATGTATTATCAAACAAATTTAAAAACTAGGCTACATTTTATATGGTCTTTTTAATGCAATATGTTTATCATATGTACATCTACAAAGGATACATTCACACTTGGCATGTTTGGTTAATTTATTTTCAAAATATACTGTGGCAGCTTAATGTGATTCATTTCATTAAGTGTGAATGCTTCCATCTGAACCCGGGTTCTTAACCCGGGTGCTTAACAAATGCTTTAAAAATGCTTTACTTAACAATTAAGTAAAACAATTATGTCGTCCCCCAAAAAACTGAAGAACTGTGTTTATTCATTCATTCATTCATTCATTTTCCTCCGGCTTAGTCCCTTTATTTATCAGGGGTTGCCAACCGGCAACTTATCCAGCATATGTTTTACCTAGCAGATGCTCTTTCAGCCACAATCCAGTACAGGGAAACACCCATACAGTCTTACATTCACACTCATACACTACAGCCAATTTATCTTATTCAATTCACCTATAGCACATGTCTTTGGACTGTGGGGGAAGCCGGAGCACCCGAAGGAAACCCACACGAACAAAGGGAGAACATGCAAACTCCACACAGAAATGCTAACAGACCCAGCTGGAGCTCAAACCAGCGACCTTCTTGCTGTGAGGCGACAGTGCTTACCACTGAGCCACCGTGACACCTGTGTTTATTCAACTAATTTTAAATACGTAGTTTGAAAAAGTAATTTTTTGAGTTGCATGATATTGGAAATGTCAATATTAGTTTTTCTGCAAAATATATATTGCGATATGAATACAATTTCACCCGATGGCTTAAAAAGCTCTTTTTGCAAAGATGGACGGATGATTCTTGAGATGATAAACTTTCACTTTATTATGGTTAAACTTTGTGACTCTCAAATCTTATGTGTTCTAAATTGTTCCAACTTGTTCTGAATTCCAACTTGATGTCGCAAATGCTTCGAAGTGAGTATTGAGAATGCATTGTGATATCAATGCTGAAACCATATATTGTGCAGAACAGGCAAACTAACCAAAAACAATATGGGAATTCGCTCAAAAAGAACAGAATGCTCAAGCATTGTGTCTCTATTCACAAGAGCTATCTTTCCTTTACAAGTTTCAGAACAGACATTTGAATCACATCTAACTCCAGCAGATCTTTGTTTGTGCACGTGACAGAGCAATCACTGGCACTGTTTCAGCTCCTTTACACATTTTATTAGCTCACGATGAGTTCTCAGCTAATTAAGCATTTTATGTCTGCACACACAGCAAGCACATTTAGCCCAGCACACATCATTATATACGTTATATTATGTCATATAATATGTGCCATTTGTTTTGTAGCAAGCGTGAACACTTGTAAGTTCAACCAGGACAAAGCGTATTATTTTTTGTTTTATGGTCTGAGCCAAGAGAGCCAAACAAGTGTGAATACATGCTAATAAAGAATGAATAGACTGTAAGCTATGTGTAGTTGCAAAGTTAGATATACAGTAGTCAACAGAATGATTGTCTTTGAAACCTTAATTCAACTAATAACAGATTCATTTAATGAAACAATGTTCCTTTTCTGCTGACCACTGGATAACAAAAATAGCTAAAGAGTGATTTAAGCACTGTTTTAGCAAACTTTGTATCTGGTCTGTCTGGATTTTGGTACATAAAGTAACATTTATTATCCTAGGATGAATTCCTGATTAATAAAATCAATCCTGTTGTCTTGTGGAAAAATCAAGTCAAAATGAAGTTTGCAAACTACAGTACTAGTCACAGTGGTTTTAATCAATAAAGAAGAGTTTTAAATCTCTAAACTGATTAAAATGTAATTAACTAACTACATGACAAGTTCAGCTAATGCTCAAGCCACTATGAAGTTATTGATGTTACTGGTTTTCAGCAAAGAAAAAACTTCAAACGTAAATACACCGTCACAATGCTAGCTTAGAATCCCTCCGATATGGACAGAAGACAGACATGCGTGCACATACGCAGCAGGGCACAAACACACATCGACACTCTTGCTCTATAAATAGCCTGCCATTTTACTGGAAACAGGAGCTACGGCTCACAACAGTATTGCAAATAACATTGATAAGGAGGAGACGTAGAGATAAATGCAGTGCAAAAGTAGGTTGACAAATTAGTCAAACGAGAAAGCATAGACAGTAAGGAAAGATCATCCATGTTACAGACACCTGCCTACACTAGGCATCAGAGATTCTGTGTAACTGCAGAAACTACAGATCTGTGAATGACTGTGTGTGTGTGGTGTGCTAACAGAGCTTAAATATTACTGATGCGACACAGATCATCAGCACAGCAAAAGTTTATTTTTCACACGTTCATTACCTAACCAGAGAAATGACGACAAATATGAAAGTTCTATTGTATATATACAGTATATATATATATATATATATATATATATATATATATATAATATATATATATATATATAAAGCTAATCATAATAGCCACATGTTAATAAACACAACTTTCTTAAAATTACTTTCTGTAATGATGTCATCGAATAGAGATCAGATTTAGTTAACTTCCGCTAACAAATTTGTCCCCAAACTTTTCTATTTTAATGATACAGGAGCAAAGTCTAAAGCGCCTCAAAAGCATTAAGGGTGTGTAAGGACGGAAAAATACACTTTGCACCCTGGCGCATGGTTTAACAGTGTTGTGCTTATTCTCTTAATAAGT